>NW_026000223.1:6839041-6906116 GCF_001458135.2 Marmota marmota marmota
AAAAAAAAAAAAAAAAAAAAAAAAAAAAAGGTAGACTCCCGTAGAGTCCCTAGAAGTGACAGAGTCCTGCAAGAACCTTGATTTTCAGTCCAGTGAGATGCACTTTGGACATCTACTCTTAATAACTTAAGATGATAAACCTGGCTTATACTAACCCACTATGTTTGTGGCGACAGCAGCAATAAGAAACTGACACAGTCCTCTGCAACCTAACTTGGCCTGAAAACCCTCCTCTTTTGGCCTTATCATAAGGCCAAGAAAAACTGCTCAGAGTCCACGGTGTTCTTAACATATGCCTAGAACTTATGGAATGCTGGGCACTGAAGAATCATTCAATTAGTACTCACTGAGTAGATTTCATTTGTAATAAGGGAAACAAAATATTTGGTGGTCTGGCATCCCCAAAGCTCTTGAGCATAAGAGTGAATGCAGTCTGAGAAGTCCTCTAGTGGCAAACAGCCACTTGCTTAATGTGTTAATTGTAGAACAGGAAGGCTGTTCTCTGCCTTGGTATTCACCATAGGCATCAAGGAAGCACCCAGTCAACCTCTGCTGTGTTGACTTTGGCTTCGAGGTCATCCTTCCAGCAGTGTCATATTTCAGATAGAAAGAGTGACTAAGCAGTAGCCTATGGTTAGGTGGGGGATGTAGCAAAACCAGAGATTTCAGAAGAACTGAGAAGTTGAGAAATCAGAGAAATATTCCTCAACCAACATTCTTTCAGCAAACATTTCATGAGCACTGTGCTACGTTCCGGGGATAGCAAAATGAATAGGACAGTCTCCACACTCAAGGAAATAGGCTGTCAGAGTACACAGCCATAAAAGCAAATAATTCTGAGACAAGATTTTCAGTACAAAGAGCTTATAGGAGTAAGAGGAAGTGACATTTGAGTTGAGCTTGAGGAAGGATTTCTTTATCCAAAGAATCAGGGCAAATAAATTTCCAGACAGAAGGGAAAATCTAAGCCAATCATTAATTAGCAGTATAAAAGTGCATTAGAACATTCAGAAAACCAGGAGTGTGCGAGGATTTCTTCAACATCATTAAGGGCATTTATGAAAAAAAAAAAAAAAAAAAAAACTTCAGACAACATCATATTTAATAGTGAAAGTCTAAAATCTCTCCCAAAAGATCAAGAACAAGATATAGATGCCTGTTTTTAATCATTGCTATTAAGCATCATCCTGGAAATTATATTCAAAATAATTAGACAAGAAAAAATAAAATAAAAACCTTCTAAATTAGAAACAAAACTATACTCATGGATGTAAAAAAAACTATATATGAAAAAAAGTAAACTATATATGGAAAATCCCAAAGAATTCACAAGAAAGTTAATACAGCTAATAAATAAATTCAGCAAAGTTCCAGGTTATAGAAGTCAATTAACTATGTTTCTATACAATGAATAACCTGGAAGGAAATTAAGAAAGGAATTCC
Source organism: Marmota marmota marmota (assembly GCF_001458135.2). Lineage (NCBI taxonomy): Eukaryota > Metazoa > Chordata > Mammalia > Rodentia > Sciuridae > Marmota > Marmota marmota. Next base: position 6,840,485 of record NW_026000223.1, read on the forward strand.
ATTTGTAATAACATCTAAAAGAATAAAAAAATACCCCAAAATGAATTTAGCTTAGGAAGTAAAAGACTTGTGCACTGAAGACTAAAAATATTGCTGAAAGAAATTAAAGTCCTAAATACATGCAAATGTATCCCATGGTCAAGGATTGGAAAACTTGATGATGTTAAGATGTCCATACTACTCATAGCAATCTACGGACTTAATATACTGCCTAACAAAATTCCAACAGTTTTTTTCCAGAAATGGAAAAGATCATCCTCAAATTCATAAGACAATTCCAAGAGACCCTGAACATCCCAAGCACTCCTAAAATAGAAGAATTAATTTGGAGGACTCAAACTTACTGATTCCACACTTAATACAAAGAATCAAACATAACATTTTTTGTTTTAGCCATTTTTATTCGAATACCAGTATGTAGGAAGGCATGCATACATATCAGTGGGATAGAATTGAAAGATTGGAAACAGACCCATTCATCTATGGTCAATTGAACTTTGACTAGGGTTCCAGGTTCATTCAATGGAGAAAGAATAGACTCTTCAACAAATGGTGCTGGGACAACTAGATTTCCACAGGAAGAAGCATGAGATTAGATCATATCTCATACCATATGCAAAAATTAACTTATAATAGATGAACCACTTAAATATAAGAGCCCAAAACTACAAAATATTTAGAAGAAATTATTAAAAACATCTTTACAAGTTATCATTTTACAAGGGATCCTCACATACAAGAACAAAAGCATGAACAACAAAAGAAGAAACAGATAAATTGAACTTTATCAACATGAAAATATTTTATGCACCAAAAGATATTATTAATAAAGTGAAAAGACAATTAATGGAATGATAAAATATTTGCAAATCACGTATTTAATTAGGATTTAGTACCCAGAATATATAAAGAACTTCTACAACTCAACAACAAAAAGACAATCCAATTTAAGAATGAACAAAGGACTTGAATAGACAATGTTTAAAGAAGATATAAAAAATGGCCAAGAAGCTCCTGAAAAGATACAATAATCTAGTTAAAATTCCACACTTAACTAGAATGGCTATAATTTTATTTTATTTTTATGGCTATAATTTTAAAAGTGAAATATAACTAGTGTTGATGAGAGCATGCTACAAACATGGATGAATCTTGAAAATACTGTACTGAGTGAAATAAACCAGACACAAAAGGACAATTATTGTGAGATTTAACTTATATGAAATACCTAGAATTGGGAAATTCACAGAGAAAGAAAGTGGAGGTCATCATGGATGAGGGGGAAAGGGGATGGAGATTTCTCACTTCATGGGTGCAAAGTTTCCGTTTGGGGTGATGAAAATTTTTGGACAGAGTAGTGATAATTGTGCAACAAATGAATATGTAGTTAATACATTTGCATGTACTATAATTAATACATTTGAATAAAAATGGCTAAAACAAAAAATGTTATGTTATCTCTTTAGCATTATAAAAAATAATGAGGAAAAGTGCCCAGGTAAAGACAGAAGCAAAAGAAGTCTACGACCTGGAACAGCCAAGCATGTGCTTGTTGGAGATTTGGGAGTCACGCACGGCCCAGTCAGGGTAGATCAAATTGTGAAGGAGCCTAAGAGCCCTGCTGGAGAGTTGGGACTGCTGGAGAATTCAGTACATTTGACTGTTTGTTGTTGATGACATTTTTATTTTAGTTTGGAAAACTGATTAACCTGGAAACAAGCTACAGTCATAGAAATCACTGAACAGCTGTTAAGAAACTACAAATCAGAAACAGCAATGGCCTCTCTAGAGCCCAGGGCAGGAGGAGAGGGAGAGAAGGTCTGCATGAAAGGGGCAGAAACTGAACCCATGTGACTTAGGGCAGAATAGAGAGAAAGGAGAGGAAGGTTGAAAGCTGAGGATGATTCTCCAAGATTCTAGTCACTACCTTTTCCCCACTTGAACAGGCCTGAGGCTCAGAGCATTCTGTGAGTTGAACAATAGCAAACAGCGAGTGAAAGGCAGAACTGAGACCCCAAATCAGGTTCCTGAACTTTCCCTTTTACACACCACATAATTTACATTTTAATTTTGTTGGAAACCCCAGCATACAATCCAATAAGTTTGGGGTTGGGGAGGTCCCTTGTTTTGCTGAATGACTTACTTTTTGTAATTCTAATTCCTTCAAGTTACCACCTTCCACGGGACCACTTGCTTGGCCCTCCTCCAGTTCAGCAAGAGCTCCAGGATCATCCCTTTTTCCTTTGGCTCTTTGTTCCCTTGCCTGAAGATTCCCCATTTCCTGTATCCATAAGAGAAGAGTGAGCCCAGTGGGGTCAAAGAAAAATATGTAGATGGTTGTAAATTAATTTCCATGGTTTCATCATTGCTAATCTTGTCTAGGTTCATGATTAGAGACCAATGACATATTAATTAGCCACATAATTAGCAAGTGTCAGAGAAAATCTGGGGGCTCCATGGCTTAGACACAGCATTTGCTTTTGATAGCAGGGTCATACAAAGCCAACCCGCCTACTGTTACAGCTATTATCCAACCCAAGATGCATTGTGTGGGTCCTATAGGTTTATCCCCTTCTCAATATAAATAAGAATTTCCTTTTGCTTATTATACAGAAGCAGAAACAACAAATGATCAGATGGGCAATGAGTTAAATACTAGAATAGAAAATAATAAACAGGACAGAGTTTTCAGAGAGTCCAAAGAGGCAGGAGAATTGAACCTATACCTCATCCCTCTCAAGGCTAGTGTATAACTTTAGGCAAGTCTCTTCACCTGTCCTGTCAAAACTAAGCTTCTGTTGGACAGACCTGGAGGTGGGAGAGGTTTTTCTGTAGTGGTTGCTCTCTGGTGGTATTGGAGTCATTATTATCTCACAAACTTGGCATTAAACTCACTAGGTTACTCAGTACATCTCCCATGTAGAGCAATTGCATGCCTTCTAATGGAGTTAATTTATACAATAAACAAGAAATTATGACTTCACATTCCTTACTCTGCAAGAATTTTTCTTACAAATAAATATCAAATAACAAAAAAACACAACTGCCAAACTATGTGTCCTATTTTGTTAAGGAAATAAATTCACAGTACATTATTTTGGATCCTCTATTATGGTTTAGATATGAGGTGCCCCCACAAAAGCTCCTGTGTGAGATAATTCAAGAAAGTTTAGAGGTGAAACTGTTGAGTTATAAGAGTCTTAACCTAATTCGTGAATTAACCCCGACAGGCATTAACTGGTTGGTAACTGAAGGCAGTAGGGTGTGGCTGGAGGAGGTAGGTCATTGGAGCTGTGCCTTTGGGGTACATACTTTGTCCTTAGAGAGTGGCACTATCTCTCTCTGCTTCCTGGTGTAATCTCCTGTGCCACCTCCCTCCACCACATTCTTCCACCATGACGCTCTGCGTCACCTTGGGCCCACAGCAATGGAGCTGGCCATCTACGGACTGAGACCTCTGAAGCCATGAACCCCCAAATAAACCTTTCCTCCTCTAATTGTTCTTGTCAGGTCTTCTGGTCACAGCCACGAAAAAGCTGACAAAAATTATCCTCCAACATAAGGGGCCATGAGAGGCATCTGGGCAAGCTTCAGTTCTGACAGTAAGTTTCAAGGGCCCTTTCTTCACACGTTTCTTCTGCAGTGAGGCAGACCTAAATGCATTTCTGATTGTTTTAATCAGCTTTTTCACTGCTGTGACCAAAAGACCTGACAAGAACAATTTTAAAGGGCGAAAAGTTTATTTAGGACTCATGGTTTCAGAGGTCTCAGTTCTTCAGAAGTCTAATTCCATTCATTTGGAGCTGCAGGAGATGAGTCAGAGCAACATGACTGAAGGGTGCAACAAAGGAAAGCACCCAGGAACACCACACCAGGAAGGAGAGAGGGAGAGCAGGGTGGGGGAGAGAGAGAGGGAGGGAGAGAGCGCACTGCTTGACAAGGACAAGGAACACCCCCAATGACCCACCTCCTCCAGCCACACCCTACCTGCTTTCAGTTACCACTCAGTTAATCCCTATCAGGAGATTAATTCACTGATTGGGTTAAAGCTTTCATAACCCAATAGTTTTGCTTCTAAACCTTCTTGAATTATCTCCCACATAAGGTTTGGGGGTACACTATAAATCTAAACCATAACACCAATTATTAATTTTCCCACACCACCAGAAGAAGCACTACAAAAGAACCTATAAAAATCTAAACAGCCTATAAGCCTCAAATCATCTCATCTAACATCCAGATCAACCCTCCTTCAGATCTATATCTATCCCTTAATTAGATACCTTCCAAATGTGCAAACAGAGACACACTTCCGATAACAGGCAGGAGAAAGAACCTTCACCTTACCCTTTTAGAGAGTTCTCTCAACCCATTCAAGTCTTGGGTGTCTCCCTCACACATGCTGTGCAATTCTAAGAATGCTGCTCTGGAGGAAAGAATGACCACTGGTTTTCAGTTTCATACACGTAGGTACATAGTGGGTGATACCTTCTTCATCTAGATAAAGCCACTCCTTTACATAGAGACCTTTTCCTAATTAATGCATCATGTGATTAAAAAGTCAGGCATTTCCACACTGGGTCAACCATCACCACCATGTCTCCTGCTGGCCCTTGGCTGTCATCCCAACCCTCATCTATTACATGCTGCTGTAGATGCTTGGTAAGTTAGTACTTTCTTTTTCCCCTGTAGAATAAATAAATCTACCAAATTATGATAGTTTCATTAACTGCAGTCCTGCAGCATAGACAATGACCACTATTTAGAGGGCATTTACAGGGCCAGTGGTGACCAGTTTGCCACATCTGGCAGGATTCTCACCTGTTCCATTTTCACCTCTTTGCTTGTGGGATCCCTCTGCCAGCCCCAAGATCCTGGAATAAATAAGGCCCTTTAGACTCAGTCTTTAGTCTCAAACTTGAAATCAGGCTAATGTGGCCAGTTACATTCTAAACCTCAAGTTGGTGCTAATTCTCCAGATCCAGAAATCTTCCTCCACATGCCTTTTCCTAAGATCACAAACCAGTTCTGCCCTTTACTACTCTCCTACCTTCAGTTATAATCTTTCTGTTCTATCATTTCTGTCAGCAACATAATAAAGTTCCTTTTTGTCTTGAATTCTAATATGTCAGATACTAAGATTGCTATCTCAGCTTTCTGCTTGTGTATATTTATCTGGAATATCTTTTCCAATTTGTCCTTTTACTTTCATCCCTCCTGTATATCATTGATGTGTGTCTCTTGTAGACATACCTGATCTTTTTTCATCTAGTCTGAGAATTTGTCTTTTTTGTTAAGTGTGGTTAGACTCATAACATAAAACTTACCATTTTAGCCATTTTGTAATGTATAGATCAATGACATTAAATACATTCACATTGGTATTGTATTCATTTGGTGTTCAACCATCACCACCATCCCTGTCCAGAACCCTTTTAATTTTGCAAACAGAAACTCTGGACTCATTCAACAAAAGTCCCCATCCACACCACCCCAACCTCTTGGCGACCACCATTCTACTTTCCCTATGAATTTGACTACACTATGTACCATGCATAAGTGAAATCATACAGCATTTGCCTATTAGTGACTGGCTTGTTTCATAATGCCCTCAAAGTTTATCTATGCCACAGCATCTGCTAGAACTTTCTTCATTTTAAAAGCTGAATTAATCTTCCATTGTATGTATATACTATATATACTTTGTTTATCTATTCATCCATCTATGGAACTTGGGTTGCTTCCACTTTTCCCCTATGGTGATAACGCTGCTGTGACCATGGGTGTACAAATATCTCTTCAAGTCCCCACTTTCAATTCCTATGGGTATATACTTAGAAGTGAAATTGTCAGACACTATGATGTTTCAGTCTTTAATTTCTTGGGGGGGACTCACCATACTGTTTTCCATACGAGCTGCACCATTTTATATTCCCACCAACAGTATACAAAGGTTCCAATTTCTCCACATCCTCACTGACACTTGTTATTTTCTATTTTTAGGCCACCCTAATGCATGTGAAGTGGTAGAGATTATCTTTGAACTTAACTCATCCAGATTTACTACAAGAAACACTCGATGATGATTCTTATTTCAGTTTCTTTTCAATTTTCTGTCATTTTTATTATTTCTTTCTTTTTGGCTGGCCATTCAGTAGACCAATTTTTTTTTCTGGCTCTCCTGTTAAATAACTGTTTGTATTCCTAATTCTTGTCTTCATATCTTTTAGTATTTGGCAAAGGGGGCATTCTTCAATTTTGTTATTATTACTGTTATTTTATCCTATGGGTTATGTTCTTTATTTCAACAATACAGTTCTTTGCACTTAATATTTCACTTGTAGGACTTCTTTTTTATCATTTTTTTAATAAAAATGTTTTTATTGATTTTAAAAAAAATAAATGACAGCGGAATGCATTATAATTCATATTACACATATACAGCCCAATTTTTCATACCTCTGGTTGTATATAAAGTATGTTGACACCAATTCGTATCTTCATACATGTACTTTGGATAATGATGTCCATCACATTCCACCATTCTTGCTAATCCCCTGCCCCCTCCTTTTCCCTCCCACCCCTCTACCCTATCTAGAATTCATCTATTCTTCCCATGTTCCCCCTCCCTACCCCACTATGAGTCAGCCTCCTTATATCAGAGAAAATATTCGGCATTTGGTTTTGGGGAATTGGCTAACTTCACTTAGAATTATCTTCTCCAACACCATCCATTTACCTGCAAATGCCATGATTTTGTTCTCTTTTATTGCTGAGTAAAATTCCATTGTGTACATATGCCACATTTTTTTTATCCATTCATCTACTGAATGGCATCTAAGTTGGCTCCACAGTTTAGCTATTGTGAATTCTGCTGCTGTAAACATTGATGTGGCTATATCCCTGTAGTATGCTGTTTTTAAGTTTTTGGGTATAGACCGAGGAGTGGGATAGCTGGGTCAAATGGTGGTTCCATTCCCAGATTTCCAAGGAATCTCCATACTGCTTTCCATATTAGCTGCACCAATTTGCAGTCCCACCAGCAGTGTACAAGTATGCCTTTTCCCCTACATCCTCACCAACACTTATTGTTGTTTGTCTTCATAATAGCTGCCATTCTGACTGGAGTGAGGTGATATCTCCCGGCTCCCCAGACACCTCACCAGACACCCTGGTTAAAGTAGGATTTCTTTATAAGGGGGGGGGGGGGACAAGCAACTTGTGTAGATTGATACAACAGGAGTGGGAGCCGTTTATTGTAGGACAACAGAGGTATTTATACATTCCACACAGCTTATCTTAATTAGCATAAACTAGATACATCAGTCAACCAATAAGGAATCTCCACACTTAATGGCTCGCTGGCGTTACTTCACAAACCACTCCCTCTGGCAAAATGCCAGGCGCCATCCTGACTTGTTTACAGACTCTAACACTTTATCATGCTGCATTTTGCTACCTTTTCCCTTTCCCTTAGGCATTTATTTTGCTTATTTTAAATTCTCTGTCATTCTGTTCTAGTAATTCCACTTCAGTTGGAATGTACCCTTCGGTTTTCTATCTTTCTTTTTTCTTGGTTGCATCTCTCAAGTGTTTTATTATTTCAACCTGTGAGCTTATTTTCTCATGAGGATTTCTGTTCCCTACTTTGCATAGTAATGTATGTTGACGACATGCCAGAGGCCAGGCCTTGTCCTGTGTTTCACTCAGACCACACTTACTTCCATCATCCCCTCACCCTGTCAGGCTGTGTCACTGCCCTGGGAGAAGCTGTAACTCTCCATTTAACTGCAGTAGAACAAATGATGATCATTTCAGGCAACATGTAAGAGATAGTCAAGATTCCCTAGTCTGTCCTCTCATCTTCAACTTCAACTACTCCTTCCATTTACCCCCTAAACATGTGTGCGCACGCGCGCACACACACACACACATCAACTCACTACTGCCTTCCATCCCTTGGAATTTTCCCAGTTCCCATATGGCTATTAATTCCTCTGACTCATGCTTCCCTGAAATATGCTATTTCACCATCTTGCTAGGAAAGTCCAGTGGTCTCTTGAGTCTGAATCTACTTAGCATTAACTGGAAGACCGTCACATTCTCGAACATTCTATGTACCCAAACCTCAATGTGCCACCTTGCTTCACTTACTCTAGAAAGTAACGTGTGCAACATGGATGCTTATAGTACCAAACTATAAAACACAGACACTCATGTGTGTTTATATGTGTGAAGGTCCCAAATGCCAACATGACTATTTTTTTATATTCATCTACTACATTCCTGGATGATCTCATGTGGTCCTCACAGTAACCCTGTGAGATGAGCAAGATAGGATACATTGTCTTCTTCCTACCTGAGATGAAACTGAAGCCAGGAGAAATAGGAAGCTATCCAAGCATGGCTGGTTTGTACCCTTTGCACCGAGGCATGCAGCCTCTGGGGAAGGTATTCAAGCAGCCAGGTTTCTGGCTTAGGAAATTCATTCACTAGTGCCAGGCACTAGGAGAGACCTGATAAAAGCTGCCCATGTACTCCTCACCTACCACATGACATAGGTCTAGACCAAGCACGAATTAATCAATATCACCATAAAACCCTGGGTTTTTACAAAGGTCTCACTGATGCTAGTCCTATTAAATATCTCTTCAGTTAGCAGGAGACTTATGATATACAGTCAGGCGAATCCAATGATAGAGAAAGGAGGCATGGCAAGACTGTGGAGAAAACAGTCCTCCTTTTTCTCCTTTTCAGTAAATCACAACTCCATTATCCCATCTGCTCCAGCCAAAACCTTTAGGTCATCCTTGACTCTTCTCTTTCTGCCACACCCCAGCTCAATCCATCAGCAAATTCTGTCAGTTCTACCTTCAACAAATATCCAGCATCTGACTCACCACCGCTGCCCCAAGGCCTTCTCCTGGATGGTCTAACAGACTCCTTTCAGAACCACCATCTATCTATCATCAACACCGTGGCCAGAGGGATTGTTTTAAACAGAAATCAGATCACATCACTGCTCAGCTAAAAACCCTCCAGTGACTGCTTTATCGTACTCAGAATATAAAGCATGAGTCCTAGCCACCAGCTAGAAAGCCCTACCTGCCCTCCCTACCTGTAATTTAACTCTCTAACCTGTCTGCTACCCTCTCTCCCTCATCCAAGCCACTGCAGCCCCTGGCTCCCGCTAGTCCTCAAACACACATGCCCCACCCAGGCTCTCACACGTGTTCCAACCTGCTGCACACATTCTTAACCAGCAATCTGTGTGGCACATTCCCCCCTTCCTTCAGGTAGGTGTCTACTCAAGTAACACCTTATTAGATATGCTCTTTTTGACCACCCTGTGTTAGTCAGCATTTTGTCATAGTGACTGAAATACTTGACAAGAACAACTTAGAGGAGGGAAAGTTTACTTTGGCTCTGATTTTCAGAGATTTAGTTCATGGTCAGCCAGCTCCATTGCTCTGGGCCCAAGGTGAGGCAGTACATCATGGCAGAAGGGCATGTGGTGGGAAGCTGTCAGCTCATGGCAGGTTTAGGAAGCAGAAAGAGGGAAGGAGCCACAGGGAAGATGCACCCTTCCATGGTGCAGCCCCCGTCACCCACCTCCTCCAGCCATGCCCCACCTGCTTACAGTTACCATCCAGTCAGTCCATTCAAACGAGGATGGACTGATTAGGTACAGCTCTCATAATGTACTTATTCCACCTCTGAATATTTCTGTTAACACAGGAGCTTTGGGGAGACACTTCATATCCAAACCACCATATGCCCTACACAACTGGAATATCCCTGTGCTCGCTACTTTCCTTAGTCTGATTCATTTCTCTCCATAGCTGTATCATGCTTATGGCATCTGATATATTAAGCTTATTATCCATCTCTTTGCACTAGAATATAAGCTCTAAGAAGCAGAGAGTAGTTTTTTATTCACTTCTATATCTTAGTGCCTAGAAGAAGGCCTATCACAGATTAATCACTCAATAAATGGGTGTTGAATGAGTGAATGAATGGATAAATGAAATTCTGGCAGGCGGCAACCTAGAAACACTTCCCACCAGTCCCTGTAAGCACTGCCTCACACTCTAAACCAAACTATAAACTTATATTCATCCAGTATGGGAAATAACACAGGAAAACAGAAAAGGGACCATTAACTGCATGGAGAAATTTATTTTAAATTGAAAAATATTAATTTTCACATTTATGTGGTACAATGTGGTGTTTTGATAAATTTCCATAACACAGTGGTTAGCACCTTTGCCTCACGTGAGAGAATTTTAAAGTTCTAGGCTTTTACACATTTGCTCCAGATGCAACCCCTCTCCTGATTCCCTCATACTCTTCTTCAAGTCTGACTCAAATGCCCTAATTTTTATCCCATTCCTTGGTTTTCTCCTTTTCATCATCATCTCGGCAACTTGGCTCCATCCAGCACACACACACACACACACACACACACACACACACACAAATTAAACCACTGCAGACCCTAGAAGAAGTTTCTGAATCCATGGACATTTTTCCACCACAGATGCAAACCTGAGAGGTATGAAGTTAACAGTGCAATCTCTTGGGGAGTTAATTTATTAAGTAGCCTCTACATTCACCTTGCCAAAGAAAGTACATGCCAAGTGTCAGAAATAGCAGCCATTTGCTACCCCGCTCAGAAAAAACAGGCAATGACTCATAGTTTTCCCAGGAAACAGATAGTGGAAAATTAATTTCAATATCTTATAGATCACAGTGAGCATGCAGCCAGGAAAAGGAAATGGGGGTGGACTGAGGCAGGACAGCCTCAGAAGCAGACCACTTGGTAGATACAGTGGGACCCTGGATCCCCACCTCTGCAAGCATCATCCATATTCACTGGCACAGGTGGCAATTTTAAAGCAGTCTAACCCAGCAGTGGTTTCATGTTAGTGGGCTCAGAACACTCCACTGTAAGAAATCCTACCAATCTTTCATTTGCCTTCAAGTTCCATATACTTTCATGGCATCTTGTAGCTATTGAAAAGAAGTTACTCAACTTATACAGTTGTTGGACAGCCACTATTGTCCAAGATGCCTTTTTGCATTTGTAAGAAAATTTTCTTTCTGGTAAGTTAAGTATTTATCTAGAAGCACAGGCAATATTGAAGGTCTGGGGTGAAGAATCTAAGGAAGAGTGTATAGGTTTCTCTCCATTTTTCTAAGAAAGCAACCAATATAGTGAATAAACAAACCAAAAAAAAGTGCATACTAATTATCTATCCCATTGCTAGAACACTGCACAAATTGCCAGACACTTTTCCACAGGCATTATTTCATTTGATATACGTACAAGCTAAGTAAGGTAGGAAGATATAATTACACCCATCTTATACATAAGGAAATTGAAACTTAAAGAGAATAACCCACTTGGCCACATTCCCACAGTTGGGTAGAGTGCAATGCAAATCAGGTGCAATCAAGGTCTTAAGATGTTAAGTACATTGTTCTTTCTACCATGCACAGCTGTACCTCTGTACCTGACTTTAAGACAATGTGATTCTTGCTTAAATATATTATAAAATGGTTTTAACAATGCAGCATAGGTGAGGCTTGAGCTGAATTTAGATGCAAATTGCATGTTAGTTTCAAAGCAATTTGCCAGAGAGGCTTTTCACCAGTCCACACTGGTGACATGGCCCAATCTTTCCTTCCCTTTGCAGAATTAGTCTCTCCATCTTGCAGGAAAGGACTTCCTGGATAGGAAAAGAGGCCTGAGCACCAGTCAGCACCACTGCAAAACCAACAATATCAAAAGATTCAGTTCAACCTATGGCAGAACAATCTTAGGGGTTGGACAATCACTGAGCCTCATCTTTAGCCCTTTTTTGTATTTTCTTCAGAGACAGGGTCTCATCGAGTTGCTTAGAGTTACCAAGATTCTGAGGCTGCCCTTGAACTCTGTGGTCCTCCTGCCTCAGCCTCCTGAGGCACTGGGATTATGGGCATGTGCCACCACACCTGGCCAAAAGCTTATTGTGATGTTTAAGAACATGACAGACATGAAGCATCAGATATCAGTTCTAGAACATAGATGGTGTTTGAAAAGTGATAATTTCCTTTCTTAATTTTTATGGTCAATAGAAACAGGATGGCAGCTGGCAGAACCTAGAATTTTTATTTTCCAACTTGTTCACTAGTACATCCAGTTCTTATCCCTGTGGGCCTGTGGCTGGCTGATAATATGGTTTCTGTATGTGCCTGGTGAACAAAATTGGTAGAAAGACTGTCCTGTTTGTATAAGGTCTCTCTGTAGTCATCCAGGGGGAGCTCTTTACTCAGAGCATGTATAAAACTTACTCAACAAGCAGGCTGCCTGTCTCTACCACATGAATGGGGAAATAGAAAGCAGTATACTAGAATCAAGAGGTCTGGACTCCCTCTATTTATGCTCCTTACACATGTGGAGCCTCAATTTTCTCATCTATAAAATGGACTCTAACTGTCATGTATAACTAAAAAGAACCAATAAAGATTGGTACAATCTTCCTTCCTCTAGAGAGTGTGAGAGGAAATTGGACAGGTAGGATGGAAAGAACACAAGTGTGCGATGCACTAATCCAACTAATAAGGCTACTATGTTCCCAGTTCCCACTGGAGTCTGCCATCTTCCCCTTGGCTAGCTCCACCCCCTACAGGATGTTGGCTGTTTATGAAAGTCCTTGGATATGGGGCAAGGGGCTCTGAAGTATGCCAGGAGGAGTAAGAGCCCTCATCCAGAGTTGCCCTTTCCAAAGGTACTGTTAAATAGAGAAAATTTGTGAGTCCATCAACATGGGTAGAATGGAGAGTGGGTGGAGAGCACTCCTGGCTGCCCAAACTGGGCCTGAGTACCTGCCTTGGCTCCTCATCTTGCAATTTTCCTAGTAGAGTAAGGTTGTGGGGGAGAGGAGCAGGTCCAGCACATGCAGAACACTGCCCCCCACCGCCAGTTGAATCTTCAATGCCCCTCACCTCCCTCACCCTCCTCACAATAAGTGCCTGGTTGGCTACTGTTGGTTTAGGGCCCTCACCCTCCACTTGATGGGAAGCATGTAACTCCATCTAAAATGATGCCCAGAACAGGAACAGAGATTTGAGTTTCTCACCACAAAATCCACTATGAAGTGCTCCAACCTCCCAAGCAAGGCCCTGGCAAGGAAGCAGCATGTGTATGTGGGCCCCACCAACCCAAGGCTGAGCCCAACATAGATCCTGCTCCAAGGCCCGGAGAGCAAGGGCTTCTGGTTCTTGCTCAGAGTGATGGAGCAGGCAGCAAATGCCCCACCACTGGGGCATGGCAAAATTGCAATCAGAGACCGTGCAGGCTGTAGCTATGTTCTCACTTAAAAGCACATTTATAAAACAACAGTTGTATAATTTAAGCAAGTGTTGGGAGGAGTTAAAATCCATATTGCTAAAAATATGTTTTTCTCTCACCAAAGATTCAACCCCCACCCGGTTTCTTTAAGTGGTAACTCCCATGGTGCAATTTAAATGACTTTTTGGAAAAATTGAATTTCTAAGCAATCTGCAGTCAAAGCAGGTACTCCTGTCACGGGGTAAGAGATACCCCAGCTGCTCCCAAATCCACCCCTGCCTCCCTCCTCAGGGCTGGGGCCTGATGTGGGTTGGAGGCTACTGTACTGCAGAGGGGAGGGTGGCCATGTCCTGTCACAAGACTTCGGGGACACACCTAACCCTATACTGCGGAGCAGGACACTCCATCACTGGAGTCAAGCTGGGGCATGGACTTGTAACACCTGCCTGTCAGCTGCCCTGGCTGGTGAGCTGAGGCCACGCATCAGATTCCCAGGACGCAACACATCTGCCTATATGTCAGCAGCGGAGGGAGACAGGCACCTGATAAGCAGGCCATTTGTTCCTTTTCAGTGGAGGAGAAAGATGTAGTGTAACAGCAGCAAAAAGCATAAGCCAGCAAGACTCTCTTCAAAACCTTTGTAGCCTTCAACCCATCAAATCAGCATGTCAAATCCAATGGGGGGCGGGGGACGAGTTTAGAGGGTAAAAAACAGTATTTGCCAGAGATCTAAAAATCCACATGTCTCCTGCGGGTGTCGTGGTACATTCCCCGTCTGCAGCCCAGTCACATACTCCATGAGACCTTATGAGGTTCCCCCTCTTTACACCCTGTATACAGAAGGCTCCGTGGACCCAGGTTGATAAGATCAGACCAGGAAGGAGACAGGGCACATGGTCATCACAGCCAGGCTTTCCTGAGTCCATTCCTCCTTCTCTTGCCCAGCCTGAGAGGATATTCCACCCCGTGGCGGGTGGGGGACCTCACAGAGGTGTGAGTGATAAGGAGAGAAGCCAGGTAGTCTGCTGCAGCTGACTTTAAACAACAGTGTGGGGCACCACACCAGCTACCCTTGCTCTCCTTGGGAGGAAACGGTCCCCAATGCCTTTGTGTTCTTTGTCATCTACATTTGGCATAGGAAGAGCATCCCAGCCTCATTCCTCTGCTTCATGCACAAAAGAGATTCAGAAAGGCACTGATTTTACAAAAAGCCACAACAAATAGCTACCTACAGGGTGCAGTCACTTCAGAGGTCCCAAAAATCCTTCTCTGATGCCTCATAGACCGGAAAATCATCTTCCTCATCCAAATGACTAATCACTTCCAATTCCACCATTAAAGAATCATTCTTTTATTTGGGGCTCTGGTTCAGCTACAAATATCCAAGAGAGATAATACCTCCAGTCATTGGGGGTGTTTAAATTCCAGAAAGAATAAGAGATCTTTACTTGAGTTGGTAAAAGTAAAGAACTTAAGCCAAGGGACTCCCTGAGGGACAAATGACAATGGCAGGTGTTGCAGGCAGAGAATGCCTCCCTCTGGTGGTGGCTTCACCTCTTGGGGAGCTGGTGGTCTCTGAGGACAGAGGTGTTCCTGGTCAGCTTTGAAGAGAGATATCTTGAAATAGCTTCAAAGGTGTCATGAGGGAGGTGGCTTGAAGGAGGTAAGAAGGACAAGGATTAGGGAGACAGGGAGTGACAACAAAGTCACAGCACAATGGTCGGCCGGGGTCCCCCACTCTAGGATCCCACCTAGCACCGGGTGGCAGGATTTGTGGACTCCTGGTGCCACTCACTTCAGGTGAGCCTCCAACTGAGCCCTCAGCCACCCTGGGCATTCACCCACATATGGCCCAAACCCTGTCCCTGTTTCTTTTACTCTGTCTCTGTGCAGAATAATGTGTGATTAATTGATTTTCTGTCACTCTTTTAGTACAGAAAATTAATTTCGGAGCAAACTTGTTTTTCTCGGGGTATGAATCCTCCACACGCGGAGTAATTCAGCTCCTCCATTATTCATGAGAGAAAATAGTGATGGAGTGTGCAGCGGAGACCGCCCCAAGGCCACAAAGTGATAGTCTCTGTTACTGATACAACAATATTCCACCGGTGCCTTTAAATAATTCACATCTACAACTCAATTTGGGCTTGCCGTGCTGCTCAGGATGTGGCTGGGGAGGCATAGCTGTGATATCGGTGAGATTCTCAATGACAAAGACTAGGTGAAGCGACAAAGACTAGGTGAAGCGGACGGGCGGGGCCAGGGCCTCCCTCCTGATGCTATTGATGTAATCGCAGCAATCTGGGCTGGGGCTGGAGGGAGAAGGGGCTGCCTGGGCTGAGGCTACAACCTATGTGGTAGTACAGCCTGATGGCCAATTCACGCATACCTAAAAGAGGGCTAAGAAATGCAGGGTTCAGTGTAGTGAGGAAAATGGGAGCCTTGGCCCTGTAAACCCCAGAGCTGAAAAGGTGGGACCTGCCCCATGGGTTTGGGATTCAGTAGGTGACTCCTCTCTCCCACCTTGGATATTAGGGTTTGTCTCCCTTTTGTTTGTTCTAAACCTAGCTGTTTATCAAATTCACTGATGCATTTGTTGAAATACAGATTGCAAGCCCCAACCCAGACCTGCAGGATCAGGAGCACCTGTGGAGCTTGTGCTTTAGACAAGTTCCCAGGTGATCCAAAGGTTCATTCTCATGGGAATGCAGGACTAGAGGATGCCCAAGGGCCCTCCCTCCCACTCTGGTATCCCTGATGATTCTAACAAAAAGAAGGGTGAATCTAACTAAGCCTGTGGAAGGAAGGGTGACCTTGTGGGACCAGAGGATGGATAACCAAGGGATCAAGTGGGTGGTGCTGTCTGCTGTAGAGGAACAGAGGGAAAGAAACTAGTCTTGACATGTGACAAATCCTGTCCACTGATCTTCCCTTATGTAGCTGAAACCAGTTAAAGGAACTGGGTTCCCACTGACTCCAAAAGAAAGACACAGGCCCTGCATGTAATACCCATGCCGTCTTGCAGTGGACATGTATAGTAGGAAAGGCTTAAAGATGACCCAAGATTTTTGTCCCTAGTGTACACCTCCTATGTAATCCCCAACCTTTTGATTTGGGCAGGTATGGTGAATACCATGGTTATCACTCCTATGATTAGATTATTGATCAGTCAACTATGATAGATAATAGCCCTTCACTTATTCTCTGGTGATACAAGTTCTCCAGTGGTAGCCTGAAACCATGGATAGTAATTGAACCCTATACATATGCAAGCACTGTGATACCAGGACATTTGGTCTGATAACTGAAATGACTACTATCGTGATCAATGGGTAGATAGTATATACACCATGGATATACTGGGCTGAGGGATGATTCACATCCTGTGGGGGGAGATAGAGCAAGATGGCCTGAGTTTCCATCTCACCAATCAGAATGGTGTGGAATTTAAAATTTATGAATTACTTATTTTTAGAATTTTCTAGTTAATATTTTTGGACCGTGCTTGACCATATGTTATGGTTTGGATATAAGGTGTTCCCCCAAAAGCTCATGTGTGAAACAATGCAAGAACACTCAGAGGTGAAATGATTGGGTTATAAAAGCCTCAACCCAATCAGTGCATTAATTCCCCCGATGGGATTAACTGGGTGGTAACTGAAGGTCGGTGGGGTGTAGCTGGAAGAGGTGGGTTGTGTGGGGGTGCCTTTGGGGTATAAGTTTGGTGATTTGAGCTTAGTCTCTCTACATCCTGATCATCATGTGAGCTGCTTTGTTCTGCCACAGTCTTCCACCATGTTGTTCTGCCTCACCTCAAGCCCCAAGGAATGGAGCCAGCCTTCTATGGACTAGGACCTCTGAAACTGTGAGCCCCCAAATAAACTTTTTTCCCCTAAAATTTTTCTGGTTGGTTCTTTTAGTCATAGCAGTGAAAAAGCTGACGACAACACCATAGAAACTAAAACTGAGGAAAAAAACAGTGGATAAAGGGGGCTACTGTATTGAAAAGGGAAAACACCCTGAGTGGGCCCATGGTGGAGTCCATGGTCTCAGATTAGTTGCTGACAGTGATCTCCCTCCAAGAGCCAGCAGGAACACAGGGTCATGGATCCTGTAACCACAGGCAAATGGATTCTGCCAGCATCTGAAGGAACTTGGAAAAGGACCCTAAGACTCAGGTGTCATAGCCCTGTTGACACTTTAATTCAGCCTGGGGAGACCTGGAGCAAAGGACCCAGGTAACCCATGCCTGGACTCTTTTTTTTTTTTTATTGTTGGTTGTTCAATTGGACTCTTGATTCACAAAGAATGTGAGATAATAAATGGATGCCATTTTATGCCAGTGAGTCATGATTATTTATTAAGAAGCAATAAAAAGCCAATATAACATACAATTAAATTAAAACAATAGAACAACGGTATGTGGATGCCCACTATGATTTACAAACCCTGCATCTTACCCATTTTGGCATAATAAGGGCCTGTCTCTCCAAACCGTGTTCAGAGGAATGTTCATCAAATGAAACTCCTCAAGCAATGTTGTAAGTCTAGGAGGGTAGTTTTATTTTTCCTAAATTTCTGCTTCACAGAGGGGGAAAGTGAAGGTCAATAAATATGTCCAAGGTCATGTAAAGAGTCCATAGCAGAGCCTTTGGATTCAAGGCCAGGGATCTGCCCTCTATTTCATTGGCCCCAGCATCATCATCTCCAAGAAAAGGATGTTATTTTAAATGTAAATCCCAGGGGTCTGAAAAACTACCATCTTTAAAAACAGAAAAAGAAAATCAAAGTGTTTAAAAGAAGGTAAGTACCATGGTGCCATTCATTCTTGCTTTGGTTTTGAAAATGGGTAGTGTCCCTCAAAGATCCACATGTAAATCTTGGTCCCCAGGTGGTCATATTGCAGAGCTTTAGGAGGAAGAGCCTAGTGGAAGGTCCTTAGGTCATTGGGGGCATGTCCCAAAGAGAAATCTGGGACGAGCTACTCTACATTTGCATTCTCTCTCTCTCTCTCTCTCTCTCTCTCTCTCTCTCTNGGATGATGAACTAGAAAACCAGCCCCCCCCCCTCCCTCCCTCCCTCCCTCCAATAATTCTGCATTCCTGTCATTGCAATCCTCTGTCCTCATCAGAGACTGATCTTGAATTTGAACCTCTAAACACTGAGCTAAATAACTTTTATCTTTATAAGTTAATTACCTCAGGAATTTTACTGCAGTAATGTAAAGCTGACTGATGCAGTGCCCTTGCCTCCTGCCACACCCAGTTGTCTTCCTTAAATTAACCCTTCAGCTGCACAGTGGGCAGGGCATGGCAGTGAGAGGGTGGGTCCATTGTAGCCTCCAAATCTGCTGTTTACCCTCAGCTCATGTGCCATTCCAGGGGCCCTCCACCAAGCCTCTGGTGTACAGTCTAGATTTCCTGCACTCCCCTGACCTAGGGAGACTGAGTCCAGCCAAAACACTCATCAACAGACCCATTGTCATTTGCCATTAATGATGTCAGATCAAATCCAAGAAACAATTGGAAAAACAGATTGCAACATTGTGCTTTTTATTACTAGTGTTTCTGTGGAACATTAGCAATAAGAAGGCTCCAGAGAGGAGCTGTAAAAGAAAAAAAACAGGAAAAGAGTAAAAGAGAAAGAAGTTTGCTTTGCTGCAAACTTCACGACCCAGCCACTTTGTAACATGCACCATATGCAGCAGCCACGCACCAGGCCCAATAACCTCCTTCCAAATGGTAATAAATCCCCTCGGACCCCAACACACTTGTAATTTACAACTTGGCTAAAATGAACATTATTTCAAGCTAAGTGTATTCTCAGAGGTGCAGGAGAATGTGGCAGCTTTCCTGCTGACAGAGGAGTTTCTTTTTAAATGTCATGCATTCACTTTCATTACTTCCAAATAATTGCCCGAAAAGATCGGCTGCTGGACAGGGCGGCCCACTTTACATCACCATGAGTCAATTTCATCATCATCAAAGGAGCCCCTGGGAGCTGGTTTCAGCCTGGGGCAGGCTCAGCTCTAGTTGCTGCCTCTCTATTGGTCTTCTGCCTGTGCAGATAAAGGTGCCTTCCTCATTCTGCTGGGAAGCTCCAGGTAAGATGGAATATTGGCTATAGATAGGCAACATGACCTGTCATCACGACCACCGTCAAATACCCTTCTGCATCCCTTGGCTCATAATGTCATTTCCTGACCAGTCCTATGTGTGGTGCTTATTATCTGGTGCTAACTGAAGGACATATATTCCTGTGTTGTAGAAGTTTGGTCTTTCATTAAGAGGATGGAGAAACAGGAAGATGTAGCTCGCTGGGGTTAATCAGGATGTTTTCCCTTCCATTCCCAACAGCTCACTGCATAGTTTGGAAAGCCTGCTTTCAAGTCTAACACAGTCTTTGCTTTCAGAGGTCTGGTTTTGGTCTTCTATTGCTACATTAAAAAAAAAAAACATCCAAAAGTTTATGACTTAATTACTTCTTTGGAGCCTGTGGGTTGACTGGGCTCTGTGATTGTTCTCAGTGTGAGGTCAGCTGGGGTTGGGGGCATCCGGGAATTGGACCCACTGCAAGGTCCAAGTTGGTTTACTCACATGTCTGATGCCTTGATACGAAAGGCAAGAGGACAGGACTCAGTTGAGCAGGTGGTCAGCTGGAGCTCTCTTTTTCTCCATCAGGTAGACACAAGTCCTTTTGTTCTCCATATGGAGATCTTTTGTTTTCCATATGGTCATCCCATGTGGCTTCTTCCATGGGGTAGCTGGATTTCTTCCCAGGTGGCTGAGAACTGGAAAAAAATCACAAAAGAGTCACCAGAACTAATATAGGGTCACTTTTTGCCAAATTCTACTGGTTAAACTGAGTCATAAGGATGGCTCTGATTATACATGAATGGGTACCAACCAAGGATGTGAACACCAAGAGGTGAGGCTCATTGGAGGTCATCTTGGGATGACCTGTGAACCAGGAAGGTGGAAAGGAGAGACCAGGAAGCACATATCCTATGTAAAATATCTCCCATCATCTCTCCCTCAGGGAGCAAGGAGAGCTTCTAGTTTCTGAATTGTCTATCTAGAAGTCTATTTTGGCTCTTAGATATATGCTGTATCACTGAGGTGCTTATTCTTCTCCCAACCAAGCAGATGGCAAGTTGCATGAGTATTAGGCTCTTGTCTAAAGTTCTCCTCTTCCCCTCGTAGCTCCTATCCCAGGCAAAGCAAATTAAAATACTTGTTGGGCCTTGATAAAGCTTCTGAAGACAGAGTTAAAGGACCTCATGTTTATCACCAACTGACTAATAGAAAAACATCCCACCCTCTTGCCCAACTCAGCCTGCATTTCAGTCACTAGAGTTTTCTTCCATCCTCATCTGAGGTCTCTTGACCTCCAAACATGGGTCCAGACCTTTCAGTTCTTCAGGATGGAATCCAGCCCCAGCCAGCAGCATGAGGAACTCTGGCTTGATGTTCAGGGCTAGGCATCCAGGATTACAGAATGCTGGTTGTGTCCTGATTTTGAACACCACATTAATATCCATCCTTTAATTAGATCCCCCAAATCAAATTCTGTTATCTATTCTCTCTTTTTATCTTGTTCTTTAGCCTGAGACCCCACCCAAAGAATCAACCTGAAGTTCCAGTTTCTAAAAGAAGTAATGCAGTCATGCCAAGAACCAGAGTCCTATCCCAGAGGCCTAAGAACTGCACCCTGCTGCCTCCAGACCCCCTTCCAGTTGCCTGTCTTTCCAAAGACTTCTTATCTTGGATTCTTCCCCATCACATTCTGCCTGCCACAGGGACTCTGTCACTAGTGGTCAGGCCCCTTGTTCCATATTCTATCACATTACAGGAAGCACAGCCCGCTGCTGAACCATGCAGGTGGCACATTTGGCTTGCACAACGGAACTCCCTCCCAGGCCTGAAGTCCTGAGTGCCCCATGGGTGTCTCTAGTCACTGGATTTTAGCTTTGGACCATCTTTGCTCTTCTGCCACAGGACATCTGGCTGTGCCTAGATGTCTCACAAGACACAACTCTTTGGAGAGGAAGAAATGGAAGAGAACACCCTTTACCACCATCCTGTTCCCCTTTGCCTCTACCGTTTTAGAAAGAAAGGAAAGAAAGAAAGAAGGAAGGAAGAGAAGAATGAGGGAAGAGAAAAAGGGAGGAGGAAGGGCATCTAACCATTAACAATTAGTGACACTATGAGGTGATTGCATGGATGTTTGTTGTTCTACCGGTTTAAAATTTTGCATATTTTTAAATTTTGTTATGATCTGGATATGAAGTGTCCCCTAAAGCCTCATGAGTTAAAGGCTTGGTCCCCAACTGGTGGCACCATTGGGAAGTGGTGGAATCTTTAGGAGGTAGAAGTTAGGTCATTGGGAGCCACCCTTAAAGGGGATGTTTGGTCCCTGGGCCCTCCTCTCTGTTTTTGTTTCCTGGCTTCCATGAGATGAGCAGCCTCCTCCATGACACACTTTCACCATGATGCACGTGTTGCCACAGGCCCAAACCAATGTAGCTAAGAGGTCATGGACTGAAACCTCCAAAACTGGGAGCCCAACTTTCCTCCTTCAAGTTGTTTACCTTCAGCAAGATGGACAAAGCCAGCTGTCTTCCATGATGCCTCCTTGATCTAAGAAGAACATCAAAGTGAGTGGTGGGAGAAGGCTGCTCATGAGTGCTCCTTCTCCAAGCCCCACCATCTCCAATTCTCTTTCCCCTACTCTGAGGAAGGCCTGTGACTTCCCTCAGGAAGACCTCCAATCAGGAAATAAAATGCTCATGTTCCACTGTTTCAAGTAGACCCTCCTCTTCCGGTTGGGTGGACAGGAAGGGTGGAAGCTCTTCTTTCTTTCCCCATTCACTATGAATACTGCATCCCCCACAAGCAGACAATTCCCATGACTGCCCCCTCCAAACCCAAGTTCTCTCCTTAAGATAGATTGAGCTTCAGTGGTGGTGAAGGGGTTTGATGATCGTAGGAGGGTTCATGCCGCCAATTTACAGGAAGCTCTGGAGAAGGGGCTGGCCCAAATGTTACAGGCTTTCTTTAAAATGTGGGGATTTAGTGACTCCTCTATTCAGCTGTGGACTTTAATCACCGATTCTAAGACAATGGGAAACACTCTGCCCCACATCCTTCACAGAGGCAAAAGTATGTTCAATGTATCTGGGTGTAGAAAACCCAGATTACAATACAGCTCAATTACTAATTTGCTAGGGGTCCTTGGGCAATGGATCTATCTCTCTGGTCCTTGTGGTTGGAAAGGGCTCACCATCTGGCTCAGAGGGTTTCTAACAGAGTATTATTACAGACTCCTGGGGCTCATGGAAGAAACTTTAGGGGCTCTGCTAATGTTTCCATGAACCTGACCAAAGAACAGAAAGTTACTGGCCAGGGAATCTGTTCATCGCTCTAATCTATTTCTAACATTGGGATTCCAGGTAAGAGTTTCATTTGGAAAACAAGCTCTGTTCTGAAAATGTTTAAAGGCTATTTAGCAGTCCAACTGCCTCATTTTACTGCCACAGAAAGTACCAGCCTCTGAGGAACAGTGAATGTGGGATGTGCTGTCATGCTGTCTAACAAACCACTAGGACTCTCTGAGAGAACCAGATGAGACAATGGTCCCCAGGTTGAGAGAGAGAGGATCCTTTGAAGTGCTATGTGCAGGGGAGAGGTTTGACCACCACCATCAACTCAGAGAATCACTGCCGGCTTGGGTTTTCTCGTGTGTGTGTGTGTGTGTGTGTGTGTGTCCGCGTGTGCACGCACGCACATGCACCTCCCCCTCTGTCTGCTTATTGTGTGGCAGGATTAAATTTAAAACTACACGAGACATCGGAGGCAGGATAATCAATCACTCCATCACTGCCATGGCAGATAAAGAGAGCGGCGAGACAGGAGGAAGGGTGCAGGAACACAGAAGAGAGAGCAATAAACTCCTGCCTCTGAATCAGCCTCAGAGCAGCAAGCCTCATTCCTTTGGTGCCGATGGGCCTCTTTGTGCAGGAATTGGAGAGGAAAAAGAAGCCTCCATTACAAATCTAAATTTCTTCCAAAAGAAACCCAAGACTGTCCTAAATATCTGGTGCCCTGGAAAGACTAGAAGCAAAAAAAAAAAGTGGTTTTGAAGATGCTGGATTAGAAGAAAGCTTCATCCAGCACACATAGGATGCCCCAAGAGGTCACTTCATACACAGTCATTTGCTGCAAAACAGTGGGGGATCAACAATGGGCTACATGCATGATGGTGGTCCTATGTGATTATATCACCTAACCACCACATAGCCATCTTATGACATTCACACGCCAAGGAGATTATTGTTTCCAAGAGCAGGTCCCCACCATTAAGTGACACATGACAACCTGTTCATTAAATTGACCTACCAACCCTGTTTTGTGGATTCTGGAATCTTCCCTTATAGCTAGAGCAACAATGGGCATAGCAGGGCCTCAGAACCCCTCCTACCTCCCTGGATGGGCCAGGGCTCAGCCTCCCTGAGGAATATCAAGGTCCAGGCTCTGACAGGAAGGACTGCAGTCTGTCAACCCTGAGTGGCATCAGTGAAGTACCACGTTCCAGCATCCTGTGTCCTCTGCATAAATGCAATTTCCCCAAATGTCAGGAGGAAAGCATTACAGATAACACATTGTGTGTGTCTTTGACCCAGTAAGTGCTGAAATCACAGATCTCATTATTCTGACATGATAGAATTTTCTCTCTTTCTCTTTCCCACTGCAGGCTGGATGCTGTTGTTTTCGCAACTGCAGACCTAATTGCCCAAGTGCAAAACCACCGGAGAAAAACAGGACTCCCCTATTCCCCCTCCCAAAACAAAATTTCAGGTCTCCTTGTAGGAGAAGAAAATGATCATAAAGGCAGCTCATAACAGGACATTAAATTGAAGATAATTTTGGCCAGATCTTTATTTGACCTTGAAACCAGAGTTGCCAGGGATGACTCCTCCCATACATGTGATCCTCAATGCTGGGTCAGGGTCCCATGGCTGATTAATCAAGGGCACAGAATATGCAGCAGTAGACACTGGATTTGAATTCTAGTTCTACTACTTTCTATCCATCAGAGGGTTAAGCTTATGTCACAGGGTGAATATGAGGAATAGAAATGATGATTGCATATAGGGTGCCTGGCAATAATTGTTGCTGAAAACATTTATTACAGTTAAATCTGAGTTTCCACTTCAGGATGCAGTCAATATTAGCCATTCATTCAATCAGCAAACAAACAAGTATTTACTGTGTACCCTGATCTTGAGGACAGGAGCCCACTAAACATTTGCTGCATTCATAAATTGTTTCTCATTTATCACAAGGCAACTTTGGACAAGTCATTGACTTTCCTTCTTACTCTCACACAGCCTATAAAATACAGAGTTGGGTGGAATATTTAAGCAGTCTTTAAGTTTTAAAATCTTTTGTGAGTGTGTGTGTGTATGTGGGGTGGGGGGGGTACTGGGGATTGAACCCAGGGCATGTGCATGCGAGGCAAGCACTCTACCAACTGAGCCATATACCCAGCCCTCTTTCAGTTTTGATACTCCTTTCTTCAGGGGGCCCATGAAAAGCATTGAAGAGTTATGAGCCAGAGTTCCAGCCCCACAAAGTCTTAAAATGTAGTTAATGAGATGTATCAGACATACCTGAGTTAAGGCAGCCAATCATCAAAGACAGGATGGGAGGAGAACAGGGAAGAGGCAAATGCGGAAGGTGTGCAGAAAGGACACAACTGAGGTCTGGATTAGAAGAAGTGAGGCTGGGCCTGCTTCTTGAAGAATAGATGGGATCATACAGGCAGCAAGAAGGGCAGTGTCCTTCTAGACAAGGTTGCTGACATGCACAGCTTAAGCTAAACTGGTTTAATATCCAAAATTTCAGTTAAATTCAAGGAAAGTTAGAAGGTAAAGCATAAGATTTTACTGTAGGTATTGGAAGCAGACCTGCATCGAATGCTGCCCTCATCTGACATTCTAACGGGCCACCTTCCAGCTCCATCTGGAAGCTGCATCCTAACAGGCCTATACCCAAAATGCCAGCCAAATCCCATCCCCTCTGACCTCCCTACCTTGCTTCTTGGCCACTTCTTCATAGAGTCTTTCTAAAAGATCCCTGCCCAGCACATCTCTTCTCTCACCTAACTTCCCCCCCAGCCTTCAGGATGGAGTCTCAGAGGGCTAGAAATACTGGGCAAGTTCCCTTCCGTCTTACTTCCTGCTTGGAGAAAGTGCCATCTTTCCCCACCCAGCTTGGTCTTGCCGCCCCTTTCCTACCATAAAAACAACAAGCAAAGATACGTAAATTGAGTTTGCCTCTTATGAAAAAAAATACTGTTTTACTTTCATTATAAATTTTGAGAAATACAGTTAAGTATAAAGAAAATTATAATTTCCAGTGTTAAATATAAGTGATAGAAGCTGGCTTCAGTAGTCTATGCCTGTAGTCCCAGTCAGTGACTTAGGAGTCAGAGGCAAGAGGACACAAATTCAAGGCCAGCCTGGGCAATTAAGGGAGATCCTGTCTCCAAATAAAATAGAAAGGGCTGGGGGTGTAACTTACTGGTAGAGAACCCCTGGGTTCAATCCCAGTAGAAAGAAAGAAAGAAAGAAAGAAAGAGAGAGAGAAAGAAAGAGAGAGAGAAAGAAATGGATAAAAAGCATTGGGGATATAGTTCAGTGGAAGAACACCCTTGGGTTCAATCCCTAGTTCCTCAAGCACAGCAGATGATAGATAGATAGATAGATAGATAGATAGATAGATAGATAGATAGATAGATAAGACAGATGATAGATCACAAATATTCAAAACTAAATATACAACTTTGCCTTTTGATTATTTGTTTTCACTTAAGATCCCATTATAAGCATTTCCCTATGCCCTTAAAACATTATTTTAAATCATGGTTTTAATAACTACATAATATTCCATTTAAATGAATTTAACCATAAGTTTCTAAATAATCCCCTATTGTTGGACATTAAGGTTGTTTCTAATTTCTAGCTATTATAAATAATGCTGCAATGAACATCCTGTACATACATTGTTTCTAAGATTATTTTCTAAGGTTAAATTCTTACAAATGAATTTATATTTACGGCTATTGATGTATATTGAGTTCCTCTCCAGCTTTAAATGCTCTGCAGTTCATTGACTAGCTTGTATGATATTGCTAAATATTACAATAGCCTTCATGAAGATATGCCTTGTCTCCCCAACTGAACCCCAAGCTCCTCTAGAGCAAGGGCCAGTTATCCCCCAGGCAACCTTAAGTGGTGAAATGGATACATATTGAGCAAGCCAATTAGGACAACTAGATCTTAGCAAGACACTTTCCCACCAGAGGAGTCTAGCGTCACACAGGGTCCATTTTGATATTCATCCAGGGAGTGTGGTTGTGGAGTGCCACAAAGACCTCATTACCACTTCATCTTCCCTACAGAGCAATCCCACAATATAACTTTTAGGTTCTGGTAACTTTGTCTCAGCCTAAAGAAGAGCTTCCTGACAGTCTGAGCTCCCCTGACCCCCACTAAGTAAAATAGGCTCCCCTGAAGGGTATGAGTGGGGACCATTTGACAGGGTGCTACTAAAGGGATTAAAACATGAGATGAAATTTAAGCACCATCCAGTCCTGAGATCCAGGGATTCTCTTCATGACTGTCGATTCTCATAACTCCAAGGTGTAGCAGCGTACACCAAGGGCTTTCCTAGTAAATGCTGTTGACTAGACAGCAGGCCTCTGACCAATTCAACAACTGACAGAAGTGGTTTGAGGGCAAAATCAATGGTGTTCACAAACCTAAGGGGCCTATTGAATCTTTCTGCTCAGTATCAGTTACATGGTAAGCGTGTAAATCTTCTAAAACAGCTCCAATATTTCATTTCAGTGTGGCTATGTTGCAGAAGTGAGTGAGTACAATGCCTCCAATTCGCTAAATTCCACCCAGGGAGGCCTTTGTACACACAAGGGCCCGTCAGGTGGCACAGAGGCTAGACAGGGTGGCACAGAGAGCTGGTGGGACCAACACTTCCCCCAGATGAGGCCAGAATGGGGTTTGAGGAAGTAAAGCAAAATCATACTAATGATACTAATTGCAACTAACTGAAGCCAAATGGAGGAACACTATCAATTTAGTTTTTAAAAATCATTGTCAGAATGAAAAGAAACTCAGGATAACTACTTGGAAGAACCAGGAACAAGGGTCAAGTTAACAGCTTGCTTGTCTGAGAGGTCCCAAGGGAATCTAGTTCAGGGGCAGGAAGATATTATAAACAATATGCCACCCTTAACTAAATGGGTGCTTGGGAAGTGTATTAAGGGTTCCTCTAATAAAGAAAGAGCTTAGTTCTCCTTTTTAAAAAAAAGTTGGTGCTGGGGATTGAACCCAGGACCTCTGCACCTGCTAAATGTGTGCTCCAGAGATGGTAATTCTGCCCATCGGGGGAACAGAGGGCTTCGAAGAGGTGATTCAAAGACTACATTCCACGTAACTCACCTGTTAATTTGGGAGGCAGTCATTTCTGAGATCTTCTAGTGCCATCCTCAAAGTTTTTAACCCCCCTTTCAATCTGTTCCAAATCAGGTTTATTTGTACTGCCTGGAATCTGCATACACTGCATGAAAGTATCATCAGAGGATTCCTTTCTGAATTATCCTTACTCTGAGTTGAGGTCAGAATTAATGAAATTTTTTCTAAACCTTTAAAGAAAAACAAGCTGTAAGGTTTTCCCAGTTTCTGGGTGTTGTATGAAGGACAAAGACCCCACACTTTGTATCCACAACACTCCAAAGCTTTGCCAAAGAAAGAGTCAGAGAAGGCTGTCATGCGTGTGGCACTATTACCCTTAGCAAGCAAGAAGAAAATCAAGGCACTTGAACACAGCAGCATCCATGAATGCAGCAGAGCTGGCAGGAGAACAGAAGGGGATAGGCTTCCCTCTCTCATGTTAATTAATATCAACCCCAGCGGCTCACCCCCAGGAAGGGAGGGGATCTCAAACTTGAGGCAGTTCAGGTGATTCTTGGGGACTTCTTGATAACACTATCTTGTACCCTTTCTCCCACTCCCATATACTCTTGCACGGAAATGAACTAACGACATGTTCTGGGTGGCAATTTTGCTGCAATTTCCTCAATGTCCAAACTCCTGTGGACTCCTGATCTTCCTGCCAAATATCCCAGCCCCCCTCGTCATCTTCAAAACCACAATGGGAGATTTATTGAGTTTCTTTTTCCTATCTTTTCCACCTTTCATTCCATCCCACCGCCCCCCACTTGAGCACGCGCAACATGTTCATTAATGAATGCATTTAATCAAGTTTATGAAGTCTTTTTATTATCAATAACCCTAATCACTCTTAATTGCTGCATCATTAGTTCGGCCACGTTCAGATGTAGCAGTTAGGCGGAGCAGTACGTGATAACTCCAGAAAAATGACTCGGTGCATGAAAGCCTGGGAGGAAGGAACTGACAGGAGAAGAGGTGAGGGAAAGGAGAGAAGAGAGAGGATGTTCAAGCTGTGCACGGCAGCCTGCTGCTGGGCAGAGCGAGAGGGAGAGATGCCATTAAGAGGTTCGACCAGGTGTAAAGATGCCGGTGAGCCAGTTTTGCATATTTCGAAACTTTGGGGAGCTCTGTGCATCAGCAGCATGAGCGAATGAACGTTCTGCTTGACAAAAGTTGATGTTATGTTAATCTCGAGCACCTGCCACCCTCGGGGATCTCCAAGCCCTCTGCAAGCGCCATCGTGTTCAAAGCCAAATGCTTGGTGGATGTGAGGTGAAGTATGCACCTTGTCATTGGGAAAGCAGCAAGGGGTGGCCTGCTGCAGGTCTTTGTCGAGAAATTAACTCCCCTGCCTTGTACATGTTCTCGAGGGCTCTGCACAGCCATGGAGACCCACTGAGATGCCTCAGGTAAGAAAAAGAGGCGGTCAACAGCATGCTTTTGGTATTGAATTAACCTCATCTCCAGGAGGCCAAAGACATGAGGCTGTGTCTAAATGCAAGCTTAACTCAGTGGAGTCTGAATCAGGCCTCTCAAACTTGTCATCTGCCTCAGTTTCCTACTCCATAACGTGGGGTGGATGATACCCACATCCAGACAACTTCAAATGGGCATTATGTATGGGAAGAGTTGAAGGAAATCCTTGGGATATTTTAAAGTGAGAGAGCAAGAGAAATTCGAGTAGGAATCTCCACTTTATGGGTCCCTCCATCTATGTAGTTGTCTCACCGCTGTTTGCTTCAGTCTCACCATGTCTGAAGACCCATTAACTTGACTTCCCACGCAACAAGTCTGAATCTTAGAGGCACAAAGCTCTCTTGATCTCCCATTCCTAGAAATTTCTTCTGAGCGTCATGCCCCTCAAAAATGAAAAAATAGCCTTTCTACCTCCACCACTTACAAGACCACTTCCTATCTCAAACAGTTAAGTGTTCATTGAAAAACGCATCTGCCAATACCACTCTGTGCCAGGCACTGAGAACATAATAGCAGATCAACATAAAGCCCATTTTCAAGGAGCTTATTTGTTAACAACAAACCTAAATAACTGGAATGTAACTATATGCCAACTCTGCTTGCCACCTGGGTGTTCACCATTCCATAGAGAGATACTCTCTGTACTAGATAAACAAGCCAGTGCCTTACCTCCCCCAACCCTTTGCCACTGTATCTTCCCTGGAAGCCAACCAACTAGCTGGATAATGCTATATAGCTCAAGGCTCTGGAACAAGGGAGAACTCAACAGAAATCCAGAGAAAGGATGCAGATCTCTAACCAGTGAGGCCACCAGTAATATGGTTGGACTGTATCAGAATGCATACGCCCAAACCAGCTGTGGAATTTGTGGAACCCAGTGCAAAACAAAAATATGGGTTCTCTTCTTTTGGCAATCATTCAGAATTTCAAGGCAGTGATAATAGCACATGAAACCAAACACAGGACCTTTGAAGCATGGGGCCTGGTGTAAGCACTCAGCAAACATGCCCATAAAGCTGGCCCTGCACATGCCTTCTATGCATGAATTTATATTTTAAAGTCAGAAATCTTGTTGGTCTTCCCATTGCATTTTGAGTGCCCAGACAAAATGTAAAGGAAGAAAAGTATGGTTTTGGTGTCTATTTAACTCTTCTTCATTCTCAAATGCACAAGCCCTTTGATATTCTCAAATCT
Organism: Marmota marmota marmota; assembly: GCF_001458135.2. NCBI lineage: Eukaryota > Metazoa > Chordata > Mammalia > Rodentia > Sciuridae > Marmota > Marmota marmota. The sequence continues at coordinate 6,871,024 of NW_026000223.1, forward strand.
TCAGGAACCCACTGAAGTCCCTTTATGGACAAATCCTCCCTGGGGAGTTCCCAGGTACACAGAGACCCATCCCTGCTTCAGATAAGAAGGTTCTAGATGCTTCACTCTGAGCAGAAGGGATCTGCAGCTTTTGGACTCACCAAGCTGCATTCTACACCCCAAACCCTGACATGCCTGCCCTTCCCACGTGACTGCACCTCTTTCCTGGGTGCAGGTTCACATGTCACTGTCCACTCACCCTTCCCTGGGAAGGGCCTTATCACTATGCCCCAGAGGCTGGCTTGACCACTGCCCAGGCCTGACAACCCACTGAAGATACGTCACCAGGGAAAACCTTTTGTCTGTTTTGGGCAGTCCAGGGGATTGAAGTCAGGTCCTTGCACATGCTTTAACGCTGAACTACATCCCCAGCCCTCCTTACTTTTTAGTTTGAGACAGAGTCTTCCTGAAGTCACCCAGGCTGGTCTTGAACTTGTGATCTCTCTGCCTCGGACTCCCAAGTCTTTGGATTATAAACATGAGCCACCACATCCAACTAGGTTTTTTTTCCTTTTAGTTGGGCATTAGCCCTACCCCAGCCACTGGAGGCAGCTTGCCTGACCCAGTAGGCTTCACAAGTCACCAATACACAAGAAATTTAAATTTGTTAAAGAACATATGGGGTCTTACTTGCTCAGAAGCCAGCCCTCCAGGCTGACACAGACTGGCCCATCACTCCAAGCACTCATGCACAAGGTTAACCCTATTTAGGCCCCAGGTAACTTTCTCTCTTATCTTCTGAATACTAGAAAGTTGTGGACAAACACCAGGGAAGAGTGGGGAATGTGCTACTGCTGATGTCAGAAGGTGACACTGTCCTAGAGCACAGAGGTGGCTTCAGCATCAGAGGGCTTAGGCAGGAGTCAGGAGGACACAATTAACCATATCTCTCAATGTAGGATTGTTCCCCAGTAGAGCCAAGTGGCCCCTTTCTTACTACTTTGTAATCTAACTCACGGGTCCAGAGGTCTTCGTGAGATACCATGCCAATTACAAAAGTTGCTCACAGTGGCTGAGGTATATTTCTCAATATTAAACAATTTATATTATAGTCACGGGTCCCTTAAAAACAGGGTACATTCTGAGAAATGCCTTATTCGGTGATTTTGTTGTCGTGAGAACATCATAGAGTGCACTTAGACATGAAATTAAATGAAAAGATGATGAAATAAGAAATCTGATAAACATGGGAAGTGTGAGGCTACTCTTAACGTGGCATGCTGTTTTACAGTAATACATTTTTTTGTAAGTGGAGTACACTCTAATCAAAGTATATCAGTAATACAGACAATTATTATCAAGTGGTAGGTACTATATTTAACTCTATGTGCTGTATTTTGACATGACAGCCCATACAGTGAGGGTGTTTACATGAACATCTAAGTGTGGCCTTGAAGGGGATATTAGGATGCCAGTCCCTTCTTCTCTTCTTCCCAGCCACCAAGGGTTGAGCAGCTCTACTCCACCACTCACTCCCTGCCATAATACTCTGTCTCACCACAAGACCAAAGCAGTGAGGTCAAGCAACCATGGACTAAAATGTCTGAAGGTTTCAAATAGGTTGATTTTCTCAGTTATTTTGTCATAGTGATGGAAAGCTGACTAACACACAGTCCACTGTTGACTGAAACATCACTATGCAGTGTGTGGTTGTACTTTTTACATGTGTGCGTGTGTAAGTATAAATGGGTAAAGCCTATGATGCCAACTCTTCACATTTCTGTATGGATCTAGATATTTCTTTAAAAGTCAGTGAACATCACAATATAAGTGACAACGATTTATACGATGAAAGTGATATGCTCTGTAGAATTTTCTGAACTAAGAATAATTTATCATACATGACCCATTTTAACGTTCGAACAGCATATATAAAATTCGTGTTCATTTCCGAATCTGTGAATCACTTTAAGGCTGATATCGACAATTCTGTTTGCTACTGCCTCAGCAAAGCACAATTTCTCCAAATTGAAATTAATACAAGACTACATAAAAAAAATACGATGACTCCAGAAAGTCTGTCTGTTTGGGCATTGTCAATAAAACACAATTTGCATGAAAATCTCACTTATAACAACATATTAATCATTGACTGAATTAGAAACAAGAAAAATAAATTTTATATAATAAATGCATAGGAAAATTAAGAATGCCTTTTTTCTTTTCCTTTTTTTCTTTGTTTCCACTTATCCAAATACCTCTGATTCATCAGACCATTGAGATAAGCACAATAATTAAATTTGGTTATCTTTATATTTGTCAAATGAAACTATATATTTCAGCCAAATGAAACTATATTTTTCCCATGTTTGAAGATACATTTATGAAGCTGGGAAGATATAGTATTTTTATTTTAGCAGTCTGTTAGCTTAATTTGCACCTTTTCTATATTGAGATATGCACCCTTCTGTACTCTTGCCTTCATCGTTAAAGGGTTAGGTATAGGCCTACTCAACCTCCATCTAACCTGTCACGTTTGAGTCAATCATAATATATAAAATAAATCACTAACTGGTAGACATTTAGGAAAGTTATAATTCTTCACTAAAATAAATTATATATTAGTTAACATTACATATGCATCTTTGTAAATTTGTAAGATTGTTTCCGTAGATAAATATATACCCATATAGTTGCTAGGTCATAGTAAATGCCCATTTTGAATTTGACACATGGATAAATTGCCCTTCCAGATGTTACACCAATCAATTTATATCTCCACTGATAACATGTTTCTACATATCTCAAAATATATTACCTCCATTTCTAAGAGGTAAAAAGGTATATATCACAGATTTAACATAAATTTACTTTCTCTTGTGGAAGATGTTTTCTTAAGTTTTTGGAATTCCTTTTCTTTTTCTGTGAATCATCAATTAGCATCATTTTGCTGCTATTTACCTTTCTCTTATTGATTTCTAGAAGTTCTTTAGATATTATGGTTATTAAATATTTTCCTATCACATCCAATACATATTTTTGAGTTTTTGTTTGTCTATTAACTTTGTTAATGTCTTTTAATGTGGAAAAGTATAAAATTATCATGTAATGTAATCTGTTGATTTTTAAAAGGTTTTCAGCCTTAATGTAATTCTTAGAAGATCATTTGAAACATCTTCTTCTCACCTAAGGTTAAAGAATGTTATTCTCTATTTAATAGCATTGAAATCCAAATCCTCCTGTAATCAACTTTGATAAATTAGTTTGTCAATTCTCATGCCAATAAGATATTATTTAATTACTATTCCTTCATAATATGTTGCATAGATGTCAGATATAAATTATTTGCAGGAATAAGTATTTGCAGCAATAATATGGTTTCTCAAATTTTTCAGTTATCTTATTAGCTCTTTCAAGCACTTCATAATATTCTTTGACAGATTTCCTATATTTCATGTTATTGTTAATTTCCAGAAATTAACTATTTATTTACAAGTTATGCTAATTTTGAGCAGTATTTTTTTTTCCACTCTTAGTTGTTAATACATAGGAAAGTGTTTGACTTTGTCTTATATTAGTTCACTTCCTGAACTCTTATCTGGTAGATCCTCTTTTGATTCAGTTAGATTTTCTAGGTTTACAAAAATACTGTAATCCATACTGGAAATGTTTTGGCTCTTTCCAATATTTTTCTCTAATTTACTTTTATCTTATTATTTCATTGGCTAGACCTCAACAAAAATACAGAATGACCATGATGTATAAATTTTTCTAAATTAGTATCTATCTCCAGTTCTGGATGTTGAATTTTGTAAAATGCAGTTGGGGACCCTAATGAGACGATCATGTAATTTTCTCCTTTAACCTATTAATGTAACAACTTATAGCACATTTTTAAATTGCATTACTACATTTCCTAATGTTGAGCCAAGCTTTCATAATCATTCTTGGAATGAAGCCTCATGGTTGGAGCATATTTTTCCTTTTTAATACATTGCTATATTTCACTTGCTAATATTTTTCTCAGAAATTTTACATTTATACTCAAGTGCAATTATTCTATATTTTTATTTGAAAGACTTCATTGAGATTTCTAATCAGAGTCAAAAAATGAAATTGAAGATATTCCATGTTTTTTGCACTGCAGACTCTTAAGTGATCTGGGCCTTGTCTTTTCATTATAAACATGGTAGAATTTGCCCACAAAACTACCTAGATCTAGTCACTTTTGATGAAGAAATTAGGATCTGTTTTCTGCTGATTTTGTTTGTTTGTTTGTTTTACTTATTCATGAGTTAATTTTGGAAATTTTCTCAGGAATGAGAATACCATTCATGTAGATTTTCAGATCTACTGAAATCTTTTTACATATAATATTTGCTTAATTATTTTGCTTTTGGGTTTTTCCATCTTTGTTAAAGTATAGTCGACCAGTAAAAATTGTTTATATTTAAGGTATGCAATGTGATGTTTCTGAATTGATTACCACAATCAAGCTAATTATTGTATCAATTATTTTGTCACCATACATAGTTACTTTTTGTGGTGAGAATACTTAAGATCTATATTAACACTTTTCACATTTAATTTGAAAATATTTGTGATTATGAAACATGATAGGCTGGATAATGTTCCCCTGCTATTGGCTGTGTTGTCTCCCAAAAGAACCATATGTGAGCAAGAACAGAGGTGAAATGATTAGATTATGCACATTGAAACCTTATCATTGGATTGATCCACTGATATGAATTAAGTGGGCAGTATCTGTAGGCAGGTAGGGTGTGGCTAGAGAAAGAAGATCACTGGGGACTGGAGTGATACAAGGAAGGGGTCACAAGTTAAGCAATGCAGGAGGCCTCCAGCATCTAGAAACCGTGGGAATGAGTCTCCCCTCAGCACCTCCAAAAGGAGCCATCTCTGCCAAACACCTTGACCTTAGCCCAATAAAACCTATCTCAGACTTTTGACTTCCAGAACTTCAAGAGAATAAATTTGTGTCATCTTAAGCTACTAAGTCTGTAGTAATGTGCTACACTAATAACAAGAAATAATGTATGCAATCTGATGTGATATATATTTTCTTGATCATAATCATCTCTTTGTTTTGGGGGTTGTCTGTTTGTTTTTGTAATCTTTGCCAAAGCAGCTTAATCTGTCTTGTTTCAGTTGGTTGTTTTTGTATTTTTTAAATATTCACTCTTTCTTTGTTCTCATTTGTTTGTTTCTGCTTTTATCTTGCCTCCTCTTGCTTCTCATTTTCCTTGGTTTTATTTTTCTTTCTTTTACTTCTTGAATTCAATTTTTACATTATTTACTTTCTCCTTATTAATATAGAATTTGAGAATGTGAATCATCCTTAAAAATTAAATTTTTCCCTCCCTGCAACTTTGGAAATGTGGGATTTCAGACTTTTAATAATTTGAAACAATCTATTATTTGAGGTTTGACTTCCTTTCTGTCCCATTTTTTTAAAGTTGTTCTAAGTTTGGGATTTTTTTTTAAATTCTGAGTTTCTAAAGTGTATGCCAAATATTATTCTATTAGTAAATTCTAAAGTTAATGCATTGTGATTAGTGAATGTGACCAAAAACTTTCTACTTTGGGAAGTTATTACTATAGAAGTTCAAGTTTTATAAAATACTTCATTGATTTGGGGGAAAATGGGCATCTCAGTTTTGTGGGGAACATAGTTCCCTATATAATAGGCAAACCACGTTTCATAATCCTATTACCCACATCCTCTATGTCCTTGTTTATATCCATTGCAAGGAATTCTGTTTATCCCTTTGGTGTGAGGGATTTAGGAGAGACAGTGATGACCTGACCAAGTTTTCATATTTAGAAAGTCCACTCTGGGGGCTGGGGGTAGGAAGATGGAATGTGTATCAAGGGACAAGAATGGAGACAGTCAGGGGCCCCCATGGGCAACAGGAGAAGAATACCTGAATGAAGTCGTGCAGTGGAGATGGAACCGCAAAATAAAACAATAGGCAATCATTTAACCTGACCCTCCAGTTTGATAGATGAGAAACCCAAGGCTAGCCAAAAGATGGGAATAACTCACCCAAAGTCATATGGGCAGTCAGCCATAGAGGGACTCAAATCCAAGCCATCTGCCTGCATGGGGGTCTCCACTCTGCACCTCAGGAATAATGACACAGAGCTGTACACCTTCCTTTGTTCATTCTACAAGGGCACCTAAACCTCTCCACTCTCTACTTTTGTCACTAAGAAACAGACTTTCCAGAAAGAATCTGTTGGGCCCTCATGCTCTTGAAACACGGGAAAGACACAGTTCCCAGGACTTTCCAGATACTGCGCTGCCTGAGATAGACATTCCAAATAGCAGCAAGCATCCCAAGCCAACCGTGTCAAGTCAGCGTCCTGCAGTGCCAGGCATGGTGTTTGTGCACCACGTCCATGTCAAGATGAAACGCATTTTTGCCAGGTGGGGTGGCACACACCTGTAATCCCAGCTGCTCGGGAGGCTGAGGCAGGAGGATTGCTAATTCAAACCCAAGGCACTAAGCAACTCAGTGAGACCCTGTCTCTAAATAAAATACAAATTAGGGCTGGGGATATGGCCCAGTGGTCAAGTGCCCCTGAGTTCAATCCCCAGTACCAAAAAAGGAGAAAGAAGAGGAGGAGGAGGAGGAGGAGGAGGAGGAGGAGATTAAATGGTGCGTTGTAGCACACATGAAAAAACAACTGGTTTTTGAGCATTTGGGACATTGAGAATTACCACACTATTTAAAAACACAAAATAAAATGAGTGTGTGTGGTTGTGTGTGTGTGACTATGCTGTGCAGAGGAAGCATTATTTCTACTGAACTCCATTCCCTATGTTTCCTGTTTCTCTTTGCCAATGAAGAGATAGGGTGTGGAGAAGGGCGAGGCCTTAAAAAATCTTGTAAGTTTGGGTACACTTCAAAAAATATAACCATGCTCATTATCATGTTGGTACCACTGTCCCTGTTAGATGGCTGTTATTTTAATGTCTCATAGCTTCAGGTTCCTCATCTAGAAAATGGGCGGGGGAGGGGGGGAATTTGGGAAGAAATGTCATAAGGATTAAAGCATACAGTGCTTTCAAAAAGGTTACTAGGAACTCAATTTTTAATTTCACTAGAAGTATGGTAGCTTTCATCAGACTAACTTAGTAGAATTAGTATTTGATCCTTTTCTACAGAGCCCTACAGCCAAGTTCTCAGAATCCTTTCTGCAAAAGGCAAGTTAATGCAGTGGAGAGAGTTCTGGAATCACACAGGCCTAGGGTAGAATCTCACCTCTATCCTAGGCTTAACTATAACATCCTGAGCCAGTTATTTAGATCCTTGTTCTTATCATCTATAAACCCTGTAGGGCCAACAGACACATTGACATAAGAAAGGAATCCCAGCATTCTTCAGCCTACACACTTCTCTCTACCAACTTCTTTACTAGAATTGACTCAGTTTTTTATTCCTGGGTAGACGTGTAAGCCACCTTGGACAAGGAAAATAAGAGGTCCACTCCCGGGACTGGAGAGCACAAATCAAATGAAATGAGACCTTGGGAGAGGGTGGGCTGGGATGGCTGAGTCAGAACATGAGGTGTCAGAAACATCCAAGGCCCAGAATAAATAGGAACAGACAGTTTGGTGTGGAGATGGAGAAAGTCAGAGGTTGACTGAAGGGAAAGGAAGATGGTGCCCTTTATCAGGTCCACTCCATCAAGGGGCCAGCCAACGTTGGAAATACTTTGTATAAAGAGAAAGTTAGAAGTAGAAGCAACCAGAGACCAAAAATCTTGCAAAAAAAAAAAAAAAAGAAAAAGAAAAGTAAACTCATTTGCTTTTCACAAAACTCAGTCATGTAACTTTGAAATCTCCCAGCAAGCAAATGTGATCCTGTTACCGGAGACAGACCAATGCAAGCAAAACCCCAGCAAAGCACAATGAAAATGAGAGTCTTTGATATATAAAAAGAACAAATGGGAAAAAAAGAAGAAAGAAAGAAAAGGAAATGAGAGGCTTTGAATGTAAAATGACTACCAGAGTGCTGGGCGTTGCAGGCACTAATATGGACAGTACTCTTGTTGCTATGAGTTGCTACCACACATCCTTGTATCAACCCATGGCGACGTGGAGATGCTCTGGCCTTGCCTGAAGCCCTGGGATGCAGATTAGTTTAACAAGATATAGAGAATAAAAAGTATTAAAGCAAAAGGGATGATCTATGCTATTGCAACACCTTAGCAATATCTGGAGATATGTGGAGATGATTACCCCAGGTCTCAGGACACACGTAGACAGTATACCGGCTGAAACAAATAGGAACCCAGTAAGCCCATGCTCTACCTAGCGGGCCTATAGGTGATGTGCTGCCAAGATGTCCCTCTAAGAGATTCAGACACACATATACCCTGTTCTTACTTTGATATGTGGTGCTTGTAAATTATATCCCCTTTATCGCCCATGGTCTGTCTGTTCACCTTGGAAAGATGTGGCAATGCTAAGGTAATGACACACTGGCGGCTGCTCCTAAAAGTGATCAAAAGACTTAAAGTTGGCTGGTGGTCATATCTCACATTCGACTCAGGGATGGGGATGCCTTCTCTCATGGCTGACCAGCAGGCCCATCTAGGTACAGCAGATGTTTTCCAGCTCTTCTCCACAGAGGGCAGACAGGGGAGACCGATTTGCAGTGGCCAGGAGGATGATGGAAAATGTAAGGGAATCACTCCCTGAGACAGAGAAGACCCCTGTGCCTGGACACAGAGGCCCAGCTCGAGTTCTAGAATATTGCAGTCAAGAGAGACCAAGGCTCTTTCCTCGCAGCTCCCCTGTGATTCCCATCTCTCTTCTCCATTTCCAAGGTACCCTGGAGGAGAAATGACCCAGCTAAAAACAGGGCAGCAATATTAGAAAATATATCACAGGTGACTATTTCAAAGGAATCGAAAAAGGTGACATTTTCCATTATGGCCCAGTGTGTCGGCGCTAATATTCCCTTCTTCTTAACCACAGGTTCTCCACCGCCACCCGCAGCCTCTTGACTTCACTTCTAATAGGTACTGCAGCGGAGCCTCCAGGAGCGGTTTCGTCTTGCTGACACATCTTATTTCCACTCTTGTTGGCATGGAGAAGGCTACTTTGTTTGTGTCTGATTCCAGCTGGGCCAAGCGGGGCCCTGTCTGATGTTGGGAGAGGGCTGTAGATTCCTCCCACCCTCGTCCACCTCTATACAAAAGCCCTCAGGCTCCCACTGTCCCTCTCCACATGCACACCACACACCCCTGCAATGCTTCCCAGCCCTGGGTACCTGGGAGGCATCTGGGTTTATACACACAAGGATCACCAAAACCTTGTGCCTGCCTAATTTCCTTTCTGGATAAGGAAAGAAAGGAATGGCTTTGTGTAACATTTCTTCCATGCAAACTCTTTCTCTAGCAGAAGCCTGTGCTACAGTAAGAGCACAAAGGTGGTAGAACCAAAAGGAACCTTCATTTTATTCACTCATTCCATAGACACTGGGCACTCTTCTAGGAATCACAAATATGCCCCCAAAGCAGCTCAACCCAGGAAAAGCCCTCATGTGCATGGAAACCACATCCTCCTGAGCTGGGAACTCATGGTCAAACAGGGAACGCTGGGAACTTCTACCAATTCTCAACACCATTGTTTCTTAATGTATCCAAGGGGACTAACAATGATGGCTGCCTTATCAGGACCGTTGAGCACTTTGGCAAAGTGCTACACAGACGTCAGTTATCATCATTAATGTTTTTACAGCCTAGAAGCACAGAGCAATATTCCTAGGAGAAGAGCAAAAACTCTGATTATGCTAGTTCCCTCTATCCTGGGTAGTTCAACAGCCTCAGACCCAGAATCTTCCCAAGCTGACTTAAAACTTCCCTCATCTTTCCCCTGTCCCTTGTTCTGTGTCCACCTCAGCTATAGTATATCTGACACACTATTTGGGACTGAACACTATAGTCACCTATTAGTTTAACAGTCTTCAGCACACATTCTTTGTCTTATTCAGTCACTGATCTCTGGTGCCTGGTACAGCATCGCTATTTCATAGGTATTTAAGAACAGTTAAATTTAGAAGAAATTACGAATGAGTAGGAGTGGATGAATCGGAAGTCTTGAGGACGATAGCTCGATGTATTGCATTCTTATACAACCATGCCCTAAAAGAGAAAAATAGGAAGTTTATTCCCTAGGTGACATTGTCCTTCAAACTTGTCATTGTCCTCCAAGTCTGCCCATTCTCATGGGAATGCCATCAACAAGGGCTGCCTGTCTCCTAAATATGCTTATACTATGTCCCTTCCAAACTGAAGCTGCTCTCAGGCATTCTGTTCATTGTGCGCTGCCTGGGGAGCTGTGCCGAAGCCGGGTGGCACAGGTGGCAGGCACACCAGATGGCTTGGACTGTACCATATTCAAGGCGACCAAGGAGCTGGAGCTTCTCCTGGAACCAAGGGCCAACAGAGCTGAAGTCTGAGTCCTACGCCATGCTATGCAGGATGGGTGAGAGGGATAGAGAGTTTCTTCCCGCTTCCCTAGGTAGCTGCCCAGGGTTTAGCTCCCTGAGCTACAGAATTCAAAGATATTCTAAATCATGGTCTCTTGAGCAGCAATGCTGAAATCAAACCAAGCTAGTTTCGAATTTCAGCTCTGCCACTGACTAGCCATTACCAGGTAACTTTTCCTCCCTGAGCTTCACTAGGTTTCTGAATTTATAAAACAGAACTAATAATAGTAAGTTTGATATTTATTAGAAATATTACCAAAAATAACTCATGTAAAGTATGGAGACCCTAATATATAGTAGATGTTCAATAAATGGCAATAATGACATAATTAAAATTTTTTGATGTGCCAGACCCCATTCTAAGGTCTGCCACGTACATACTCATTTAATCCTCCAAATAACCCTATGAGTGGTGACTTAAGTGAGGCTAAACATAATATAATAAATATACAAATAAGACCTATAATATGAATATTAAATGATATATGAGTATATCACTGATATATTCATATGATATGTGAATATATAAATATATATTAGAATTTATATTATACAGAGGAAATTAAATCACAAAGATGCTAAATAACCTGACTCAGGCCACTCAGCCAATGGGTCATTAGTCTGGACTCCACTCTGCCCCTCTGGCTCCAGAGTTACCTCTTCAGACAAGCAGACCGCTGTTTCTCCTGTTAACTCATTGCATAAGCTCCCTGAAAGTGTTTAACTTCGTCTCCCCCACCTGAGTGACAAGGGACTGACATCCGCATCCTTGACTTCCCTGGAAATAAAAATGTAGGGTATCTCAGTGCGGTCCTTCAAGCTTGCCATTGTCTCCAAATCTGCCCATCTTCTCATGGGAATGCAATCAGCAAGGGCTGCCTGTCTCCTGATTATGCTTCCATACTATGTCCCTTCCAAACTGAAGTTGCTTATTTTAGCTTATTATCATGCCTGTAAAATGCAGTCCTGAGCCTGTGCTTAGTGAAGGAAACCCTCAATGAAGAGCCCACCTACCGCTTCTGAGAAGCTGCCAACCTCTGCAAGTGAAGACAGTAAGAACCTAAGGCTCTAAGATTAAAAGAACCACACAGATGACATCAGGCCTAGGGTGAGTGATAGAGAAGGAAATTTGGGCATGCTGAGTAACAAAAGGCACTGGGACAACATAGCCCCTGTCATGGGCAAGAGAAGCAGTCCTGCGCTCAGAAGACCTGGGCTTCATTGACATTCTCCCCTAGCCGAAGCTATGGACCATTGATCCAGATAAGAATTGTTGCTTCCTTGGGTGACAGACTGGGGAGTTAAGAAAATCTCAGCTTGATCGAAGAGTAGTGAGGCAAAGAGAACAGAGTGATAACGCCAACTTCTCCTCTCCCCAGCAGTACGCTTCGTGTAGGGACTTGGCCAGCTCTGTAAATTCTGCTCTGTATTTTTATCTTCCCATGCATGATTCCTGTCTCCCTCACTAGACTGCAGCTCTTCAGAGGCAAAGTCTAGGTCTATTTACCTTGTGCATCACATGGCATTTCTCCTTGAGGGCTGCACATTGACCATTTGGATTTTGCAGGTACACAAAGTAGGAGATTCCACTGCATGATGAAAAGAACCTCCGTTGGGAATGAGAATAAGGGGTCAAGGTTGCATCAAAACCATGGCATGTGGGACGGATGTAAGATTCTTCTTCTCCTCTCTGTCTCCCAAGAAGTATGACATTGAACGATCCAATCTAAACCCTCAATGAGGGCACCTCCTCTCCGGGCTCTGCTCTATCCTGGAGGAAATTTCACCAGGACCCCCAGCCCAGCCCAGTACGGCCCTGCGGGGAACACTGGGTCCTGACATGCCTCCCTCTGCCAGAGGGAGCACAAGCCCGACTCGCCGGCTGAGTGCAGCTGTGTCTGTTGCTTAAGAGCTTCCTCGCGTGCAATAACCTCTCATTATATTTTAATGTTGTTGTAACTTTATGGCTTAATCAGTATTTGCAATTTGTTAGTAGCCTGGGCGGCCATAAAATTGTTTTTCAGGTACTGAAACATCCCATCAAGGTTTGTAAAGCAGTGGTTCTTAGTTTATCACACCCATAAAATGCCCTGGCAATTTGACAGATATAATAACTTTTTTTATCAAGTGTCTAATTTGAGAGGAAATTAAGCCATACGTTACATGCAGCTTGCACTGGGCTTGGGAGCTCTTCGGCCTCCGGTCTCTCAGGGATGCCCCTCTCCTCAACCCATCTGTCCTCTTCAGGCAAGGGCTAGAATTCACTCTTGCCCTTGTACAGGCCTGATACCACCTTCGCAGAGCTGGGGGCAGTGGCCACGTGCCTGTGGTGTGGCCTGGGTAGGCATCTCTGATGAGACAGTGCTCCTACCTTCAGTTCCAGAAGTGGTAAAGAAAATAGACCCAATAAGAGAGATAACATCCTACTAATCTCTCCCCTCCATGTCCCTTCACAGGTTGAAGCTCCCCAGGCCTAATTCCACCATGTGTCTGTATATGAAAGGGACAAAGTTGATTCTCTGCCCATCTTTGCTCTCTGCATCTGCTTGAACCTCTCCTGCTTTCCTTTGCAGCTTTCCAAGTCACAAGGAGAGACCTTGTGTATCAGAAAGACCCATCCCCTCCCCAATGATATGATTGTGCTTCTCCCTGTTATTCATTGCTCTTGGGAAAATGTATCTGAACCTCCCTACCCCATCCAGACCAAAATTATGGCCAACCCATAAACACCCAGCATCAACATTTAAATGTGGCTCAGAAACATGGGTCAAGCTGATTTCCCCTCCAGGTCATCTTTGTATGGCCAACAGTGCACCAACGGTGAACAGTTTTCATCTGCCTTTCCAACAGTTAGCTGCAAAAGTTTCCTCCCACAGTGACACCAGCCTTTGACAATCATATTAGCAAATGGGATCTGGGCCACCTTAGGGCATCATTTGCCACCATTCAGTGAGCATTTACTGGACAACCGCCATGTGACCTGTAGCACCCTAACCCCTTAGGGATTCAGAGACAACGAAGACAGGGTCTCTGCTCCTCTGAAGAAACTGCCCAGATGAATAAAGATGCGAACTGCAGCAGGCTATGGGAGCTCAGAAAGGGCCACAAGTTAGCACGGTCTCATGGAACGTTTCTTAGTGACGATGACACCAGACATGTATACCAAAATAAGAAAAATTAGCCTGGTGTACAAGAATGGAGAGGGGGAATTTTGTGATTCAGGAGAAACTACAAATTTGCAAGAGAGAGAGCACAACCAACGTGAGGAAAGGTCAGAAAGCAGCATGGTGGAACAAAGACTACATGCGGGCTGTGGGCAGTGGCCAGAGGACACCTACAAAGATAGGCAAGGGTCAGAGCCATGGTTATCTGATTGCAATCTAAAGAGACCAGGCCTGATGATGAAATTGTGGGAAGCTGTCAGAGGATTATAGGTCTGAAGGTCACATGATCACAATAGAATCTTTAGACCCCAATGGCATCAAGGTAAGACCCACATGAACGTTGGAAGTCAGAATAAGTAGAAGACACTGGTTATGTTTTGGCCAATTAGCATTCAAAAGATCCTCCCCATTCCCTTATCCATCTTACTTTTAGTACACTGATATTCCTTTCAGGTACTGAAACATCCCATCAAGGTTTGTAAAGCAGTGGTTCTTAGTTTATCACACCCATAAAATGCCCTGGCAATTTGAGCTTCAACCTGTGAAGGGACATGGAGGGGAGAGATTAGTAGGATGTTATCTCTCTTATTGGGTCTATTTTCTTTACCACTTCTGGAACTGAAGGTAGGAGCACTGTCTCATTCCTTGCTTTTTTTTTCCCCATATTTTTCCAGGGCCCAGGACCAACTCAGGACCTTGTACATGCTAGCCAAGTGCTCTGCCACTGAGCTAAATCCGCAACCCCACTGACATTCCTTTGGGGAGAAACTCCCCATTTTGTGAAGTCTTGGAAGGAGACAATTGTCTCTTCCATCACCAATTGGGTGGAACTAACTGTCTCACCACCCCTGGGCAGGCAGACCCTTGGTAGGCACAGCCAATCTGGTGTTCCCTTCTAGGAATGTTGAGTCCTGATAGGTCACTAAACAACACCATCTGCATAAACTGCGACAAATCGTATTTTCTAAAAATGGCCTCAGCGTTATTTTCGATTCTACGTGTTCTGTCTTCCAGAGCCTTGCCACTCCCCATCAAGAGGTGGGATCTATTTCACCTCCAGAATACAGTCTACATCAAGAATCCCCTCTGGAATAGAAAGAATGGACATGACATCACAAGATTTCAGAGACTACTTCAGAGAAAGTGAAATAACTTCCATTTGGTTATTCTCTCTGGAGAAGCTTGTCCTTGGAACCCAAGCACCACATTACAGGAAACCCTATGCTGCACAGAGGACCACGTGCATGGGTGTATCCCAACCAATGACCCCAGTCAGGATACCAGATGATTGGCAGCATCAGCCAGCAGGAAGGCAATTCTACCTTGATTCCAAGTAGAGCACAGACAGGCTGTCCCCTCCAAGCCATCCCCAGATTGCAGACTCATGAGAAAAACAAATGTTGTCTTTTTAATCACTAAGTTTGGAACAGTTTATTACATAGAAGTAGATCACTAGAATGATAACCACAGCTGGGGGTCTAACTACTTTACCTTTGGAGATCACTGGACTCTTAATCCTTTTCTAGTCTAGCTATTCCCCCCCCACACTTTCTGGAGAGCAAATATACTTCCAGTAGACACTCCCTGGGTATGAGAAGCAAGATCAGGTTTCTGTTGCTTATAACCACTATCCCCAACAGAGGAGGAGCATACTGCCACCACCCAGGGAAGGATGATGGGGGCCTGAGAATAGCTGTGACACTGAGTGGGGGAGGGATTGGAGCCAATAAACATACAGGGCACAGAATCCACCAGGACTTGAGGAAGAAATGAGAAAGGAGAGAGGCAAGGATGTTGGGGTTTTTAAAGAGGCTACTGGGCAGATGTTCGTGCCATTCAGTGAGGAATATAATTCAAGAACAGAACGCAGCTTTCAGGGAACTAAAACATGCAGACTAATTACAAATCAGTTATCAACTTGAAGATTTTGAGATGCTTGTGGGAAACACACATGGATCTAGATTACACAGGAGCACAATCATATCTTTCCAGCTTCACCATGCAACTTAAGAAAGATGCACAGGGGACCAGGATAAAAGTCTACTGGAGATGCAGGAATCTGAGGAGAGTTGACTGCTATCACTGTTCAGGGCCAACATTTAACTACCAAGTGCTCTCCTTTAGGGATGTGCGTGTCTGTGTGTGAAGGCATACGGGTGAATCTTCCTGCCTTTTCAAGCTGAAACTGAAAGGGAAGCTGCATTTCTTATTTCTTTTCCACTATTCCACAGTGTCTTATGGGCCAGTTCAAAAGGTTGGTAGGCGACTTCATCTAAGCACAAGAATAACCGTGCATTTATGTAAAGTCTTCCTCAAAGGGGTTTCTAGTGCTCTGCAGATAATGGACTTATTTATCCACCGAGCACCTCTGTGAGGCACTTAAAGGACAGGGGTGACCAGACTCATGTAATAAACAATGTCAAGAACAGCACAAAGCCAAACTCGACTATAACTCCGATGCCCTGGAGGAGATGGGGTGGGCACAAGGTCACCCAGTGTGTTTGGGAATAGGACAAGCCTTCATGCTGTGATGGCATGACTCATAGTCTCTCTGAATGCCCCTGGGGCTTGCTTGGACCTGTCACCTGTGTGGTGAGTCTACAGTTGTTCGAGTTAAGAGTAAACCTGCCAGACTGACTGGTTAGGACAGGTCAACAGCTCCTTTCTCAGCCAAGCATTTCCTTGCATACCAACAGTCACCGAACGACTGCTTGGAAACCCAGAGGCAGGGTTCACACAAGTAATTGGGAAACCAGCCCGGCCAACTGAGCTTTAAAAATTACTCCCAACATGAGCAAAACGATTGCAAATCAATGGGGAGAAAATCGTCATCACCAGCTTCACACACAGAGACCGATCCTGCCCTGTGAAAGCCACAGCGGTGCTGGTCATAAAAAGCCCTCTCTTGGCTGGGATAGGTTTGCTCCAGAGGCTCCAAGTGAAAACAGAAGTTGAATAAGAGCTATATACTGTATTTGTTTAAATTTCATGCCAGCGAATGTCTGTGACGCAGGAGACAGGTTTATGGAGAGAGAAATAAAATGTTGACAAATGGCGCTGTAATCAACTGGAACATGCAATAAATCATTAGAATGCCAATAACACTTCCAGGACAAGCTTAGAAAGGTCATTACTGTGTCACAATATATCTTCCAGCACCAAACAAAGCAAACAGAACATGTTGGGAATAGGATTATGGGGGAAGCATCTGTCAGTCCTAATTAAGAATTAACTACAGATCGTATCTTGGGAGATGTATAATTTATTTTCCCTCTTCTTCCTCCCTACACACTCACAAAAAGAAAAATAAATCAATAAAAAATTTAACCCATTCTAGGTCAGAGATGACATGGAGGAAGTAAGCATAAGGCAGAGTCCAAGGTGAGCTGAGAGGCCCCAAGAGTCAGGCTCAGGGGAGGGCGACAGACAGGAAGGAGGGCCAGAGGGTCAGCCGGGGCCCCAGAAGCTCCAGTTTTACACCATCGGGAATGCCGGGGTTATTTAATACTTTGGCAACTAAGTCTCATGAGCTGGAAAGAGGCAACAGGAAGGTTAGAAGTTAAAACAACAAAGAAGTGCCAAGTTCTTTCTACCTGAAGTTTCCAGCGAGGATTGAGTTTGGCTGGGAGAACAAAAAAACTCAGCTCCACGGTGACTTAAACAATGAAGTGTTTATTTTTCTCACGTAACAAAAGTCCAGAGGCAGGACGTGCTGGATCCATTTTCAAAATGTCTGCCTTATCATCTTTCAGGTGTTGGCTTTTGCCCTGATCGCGTGGTCACAAGGCAGCTACTGTTGCTCCAGACATCATGTTTGTGTCCGAGGGAAGAATACAGGGAGAAGACATAGTTTTCATTATCCTTGTTATAAAGAAAGGCAAAATTTTCCTAGAACCCCCCAGCAACCTTAGACTTTTATCTTATTGACCAGAATTATCTCAAATGGCCCCCAAAGGAGAAGACGTAGATACAAATAAGATAGGGGTTCCATTTATGAGGAAGGAGACAGGAATGGATTTTGTGTTTGGACTAACAAGACTTGCCACACTGGTAAAGTGGGATCTGCACAGAGAGAACTGGCTGGGATTGTGCTTGTCCCCTGCTGTTCACAGAAATGTTCCTCATCCCAGTTCCCAGGCGGAGAGCGTGCTGGTCACCTAGTCCCAGCTCCCCAGTTCTGCTGTGCTGCGGTTGCTGTGCTAAGTGTGCGCGGTCACAATGGGCCAAATGTGTTTTCATGCTGCTCTGCTATTTTCTAACAAGGGCAAAGTCCTTGTTCTTTGTTCAGCCTTAAAGTAACTCTGGGCATTCAGAGGAAACTGAGTCAATCTTCTGCACAGCACCAGAGGACAGACAGAAAGTGTCCCCTTCACCAAGACATTGCTCCAAATGGCTTTCACCAGTGGCAGCGGCAGAGAAGGCCCGGATGTTTTTGATGACTAGCCTGGTTTTTGCTTTCCTGCAAAAGCAGCTTCTTACCACTCCCCTGGCTGTGTGTGAGGGTGTGTCTCCAATTGCCCCTTCCCTTCTCCGCACATGGGCCAGGCCCACCCTACAATCTGGGTGACTTCTCCACAGCTGTTGAGCAAGGTGTCCACACACCACCTGCTTTTTAATCTCATGATTGTTACTTTTGCCCTCATTAATAGCATCACTGTGTGGCTCTCGCTCTCTCTCTCTCTCTCTCTCTCTCTCTCTCTCTCTCTTCCTGCCTTCCCTTCCCAGGTCTGTTTTTCTGCTAGAGTTTGCATTTCTCCCTTTATTTTATGTTTTTTCTGCTGACAGAGACAAGAGCTCATCCTAGTTCACCATTTCAGGATTTGTTGCAAACTTCAAGGTACAGGTTTATGGGCTGCTGGTGTCCTGGTTATAGTACAGTTCTTATGAGTCCTAATAAACTTAGCTGCTCTAGGGTCCTCTTAAATTCCAGTATGAAAGATAGAGAAAAGGCATTATTCAGTCCTGTTGCATTCAGGAATCCTCACTCTCAAAGGCTGAGGATAATGTTTCTTTCTTGGGGGAGAAAAAGCCCATAACTCTTAAATGCTGCCCAGGAACTAGAGGGTAAAAGAAAAGTCCTTTTCTCCTTCCCAGCACCCTAGATGGATGGCAGATGGGAGACACGGCTGGAGCTGGAAAGATGGGCACAAAGCAAAGATGGAAATATAGCGGTATTTCTCACCAGTCCCCCAAAGCCTGCGTTTTGGTGCTGAGCATGCAGTTGGGTCAAGACAGACGAGGCTGGTTGAAAATCTTGATCGCATCCTGCCTCTCGCAAAACACTTTACTTCTTTCACAAGATCCTTATAACAAGTCTGGTTGCTATTCCTATTTTGCACATGAAAAAGCCAAGGCTAAGTGTGGGTAGTGACTTCTTCAAGGTCATATCTCTGGTTAAGCGGCAGCTGAGTCTCAAATCCAAGTGGCCGTCAGGTATCCTGGGGCGAATGCTACTTCAAGCTGCCAGTTGAAGGTCAAGGGCTATTGGCTGACATAGAAGCATTTATGTCCATCTCTAGAAATTGCTGAGAACAGATTGCCTTATAGAGGGACGTGAGTACTGACCTGAGAAATAACTTCCGCTAGCCAGAGCTGTGTGCTCTTAAGAAAGCCATTGGACATCTCTGGGCTTCAGCTTCCTAAGATATGAAATAAAAGATCATATTCATGATGCAAAACCCTAGGATGCCTCCAGGACTACTGGTGGGAAGGCAGGGAACGTCCTGCCCCCCGTTTTATGTCTTATACATTGACGTTCCATGTAAAATGTAGTGATGTGACTGAGATCCTTTTGATTTTTAAAAGCTTTCATTGTTCAAGAACACTTGGACCTCACATTCTCTGTGAGCCTGCTATGGTTTAGATGTGGTTTCTTCTCCCAAAGGCTCCGGTGCTGAAAACTTGTTCCCCAGGGTAATGGTATTGAGAGGTGGTGGGACCTTTAACAGGTGGAGCTTAGTGGCAGGTGATTAGTCATGGGGACTTCACCCTCATGAACAGATTAATATCTTTCTCAAGAGATTGGGTTATTATTCTCTGGAGACTGAATTAAGTCTCATGGACGTTAAGTTAGGTCTCACAGGACTGAATGACTTACTGTAAGAATAGGTTGTGAAAAAAGTGGATCAGCCTTCCCTCTGTTTCTCACACACACACTCCAGCTGTGCGCTACCACCGGCCAGGAGCCCCTCACCAAAAAAAGCCAAGCAAACGCCAGCACCATGATCTTGAACTTCTAGAACTGTGAGTTAAATAAACCTTTTTTCTTTATAAATTAGCCAGACTGGGGTATTTTGTTACAACAAGAGAAAAGACCCCTATGTTTTGTTTATATCATTATCAACATCAACAAAACAGCTGTGATTATTTGTAAAGGGTTTGGCCTAGTACCTGGCATGCAAATATTGCTCAAAAATGACAGCCATGAACTAGTGCCCAAGTGTCCCCTTATGATGAACACCCACAAAACGGTGTCCTTCTATACCTGTTGAGAGAGTTCCACAAGCAGAGTTGGGGGCTGGCTGGCGGGGTTGGTGGTCTAGGATTTACTCTGCATTTCTTTCTTGAGGGTTTGACATTTCAAGCCACACCACTGGTGCTGTAAGATTTGAATTCAGATAATTTCAAGGTTTTTTTTGTCCCTGTCTCCAATGTGGATAAAGAAAACTAAAGTAAATCAGCCTGCAGAATGATTTTTTATTTATGAAGTTGTGCAATTCAGCGTGTTATTTCAGGTCACCTTAAGCTCTCCTGTACAACCTGGATTTTGCATTAAATGAAAACTATTAGTATTCGGAAACACTTTACCATGAGGGTGGCTGGGTGACCATGACCTTTGTGTTTATGTAAACATTTTTTCATTACCACCATTCCTGCATGGAAAGGGAAAGCAAGCCACTGCTTGTTAACACTGTCCTTGCAAATGTTCTTTTATTAGCAGTGGCTCAGGTCTAAGGGGGTCGGACTCTGCATGTTGGTTCTGAATTGCTCCCTTCACAGTGTGTGTGCCTGGCTAGAGGACACCATGGTGGGAGCCCCTGGACCAGGAAGATGCTGTGTGGCCTTCATTACCCTCTACTTTGTGTTTCTGTCAATTCTTCCTGGATCCTCTCCTCCCCAACCTTGACCCACCCCTTCCCCAAGAATCAGAGATGTTGGCAAGCTACAAGTCCGCAGCCCCTTCTGGCCCACTGCCTAGTTTTGTATATCCCCCAAACTAACAACGGTTTTACCAAAAAAAATCTAAAGAAGAGGGACATTTGGTGATACATGAAAGTTCTATGGAATTTGAGTATCAGTGTCCATTAATAAAGCTTTATTAGAATACAGCCACACTCATCAATTCACTGATTTGGATTAACTGAGCAGTAACAGTCAGCAGTAGAGTGTGGTTGGAGGAAATAAGTCACTGGGAGGTGCCTTTGGGGCCACACCCTCCACCATGATGGTCTGTGTCACCTCAGACTCAGAACCGTAGGCCAGCCCACCATGGACTGCACCTCTGAAAGCATGTGCCAAAATGAACTTTTCCTCCTCTCCATTTTTCTTGTCAGGTCTTTTTGGTCTCAGAGATGAAAACACTGAGTAAAACACCATGCTCCCTTCTCACTGCTGGTTAAGACCCCAGTATCTCTCACCAGGACCCCTGCAACAGCCTCAAGCTGGGTGTCCCAGCTTATCTAAACTTGCTATCTGGGACACCCCTCGTCCCAGAGTGCATTAAACTAGCCAAGAGCTCAGATTCTGGAGTTAAACTCCCTGGTCCCAAATCCCAGCTCTCCTCCTGTATTATGTGCGTAGCCCTGGACAAATCATTTCCACTCTAAGCCTCCATTTCTTCATCTATAACGTGGGCATAACAATGGCACCTACCTTATAAGGTCCTTGTGAGAATTATTTGGAAAGCACTTAGTGCCTAGAAAAATATCAGTATTTGCTCTCATCATCCTTGAAAAATTAAAATTTTATCCTGTCATTCTCCTTTTTGGGGGCGGGGAGGTACAAGGGGTTGAACTCAGGGGCACTTAACCACCGAGCCACATCCCCATCCCTATTTTGTATTTTATTTAGAGACAGAGTCTCACTGAGTTGCTTAGCACCTTGCTTTTGCTGAGGCTGGCTTTGAACTCGCGATCCTCCTGCCTCAGCCTCCCAAGCTGCTGGGAATACAGGGCCCACTGTGCCCGGCCTATCCTTCATTCTTCTGCCTTAAAGGTAACAGTGGCTCTTCTTCGTTGATCAGGTAAAGCCCAGACTCCTTAGCCTGGGACACGGAGCTCTGAGTTCTGCTCTCTATCAACTGTGCCCCATGTCTGTCTCCTACTCCCAAACTCACGAGCTCTGCGGGGTCAACTCTTAGTTTAGCCTGCCCCCTGCCCATGCCTTTTTCTGCTGCTCTTTTCAAGCACTCCCTGCCCAGGCCCTCAGATTCACCTCTTCCAAGGAGCCTTGTCTGACTGCCACATCAGGCACCCTGCAGAGCTCTAGTGCTACTTACCACATTGATCCCAGTCTGCTGTTGACTCTCTCAGCCACCCTAACAGCAAGAACATCAGAATTTAACATGAAAGGGCAGACCATCTTCAGAGAGCTTGTCACAGAGGCTTCTTGATGAAGGTCCCTTTGAGCTGAGCCATGGAGGCTGAGCAGGACAAGGATTGGCCTGTGTCCTCCTGGGCGGGGGCGGGGAGGTGGGGGGAAGGTTCCCGGAGGGCCTAGCTATACCTGACTCATTTAGTTCTTTCCTAAATGGTTGTTGAATGAATGACTGAATTACCTATTACTTCAATCCATTTGCCTCTCTAGAGAACTATAGCTTTATGTGGCTCAAGTTCTAGTTTTATCTCCCAAACCCTGTACCCTTGAATGAATGATTCTAGACTTAAATATGATTCCAGGCACCCCAGAAAGCAGGGATAGAGCCTTGGGGGGAGCCCCCATTTGCATGATACACAGTAGCCTGATTCATCCCATGTGGGTACTACTTTGACTCTGGTCAATGCCCTGCTCAACCTTTATGGCTCCTCCTGCCTGCAGAATAAAGCCTGGACTCCCAGAAACAACTTCCAGCCTCGCCTCTCAGGAGGTCCCCTGCAGCCTTGGGCCACTGTTTAGCAGAGCTCACACAGTCTCCTGCAAGCAGGGTGCTCATCAATGCTCACTATTATTGCTCTTGGAGTGAGGGCTGAGTCAGATGACTCATGTGAAAACGCTCAGCTTCAACAGGGAATCATACCTTCTTCACGATGGGCACTCTCTTGGTCCTCTCTTTGCCAATCTTCTATTCTGCCTTCAGGGCCAGCACAAACGTCAGCCCTTCTGGAATCCCATCTGTCCATTCTTCTCGTCCTGTATTAGGGTAGACACTCCCACTTCACATCATTTTTGTTTCTTAACCCATTTTCTCTTATCATCCCAGATGTGGAACACCTGTAAAAACTTAAAATAGACCACTATGGTAACTTTGTTTTAATTGTTATGTTTTAAAGAGGTCTGTTCTTTTGAGAAGAGCAATCGATTTTTAAATGCATTGCAAAAATGCATAAACTTTGCTGCAAAAATTAATTCTACTAAATGTTTGACTGAACGAAATATTACATACATAACTGATAAGTAATATAAGAAATTACAGGGCTGGGGATGTGGCTCAAGCCGTAGCACGCTCACCTGGCATGCATGCGGCCCGGGTTCAATCCTCAGCACCACATACAAACAAAGATGTTGTGTCCGCCGAAAACTAAAAAATAAATGTTAAAAATTTCTCTCTCTCTCTCTCTCTCTCTCTAAAAAAAAAAGAAAAAATATATATATATTGCATTCGGAGGGGCTTGGATTGTGGCTCAGCGGTAGAGGGCTTGCTTCGCATGTGTAAGGCACTGGGTTCCATCCTCAGCACCACATAAAAATAAATAAAGTAAAAGTATTGTGTCCATCTACGAAAGAAAGAAAGAAAGAAAGGAAGGAAGGAAGGAAGGAAGGAAGGAAGGAAGGAAGGAAGGAAGGAAGGACATGCATTTGAGAAAGTATTTGCTAGAACTAGGTTGTCATTTGATTTTGAGGAATGAATTGCATTTCAAATCACCAACAGTGGAACGTAGCTGTCCTACAAGGAGGACTCTGGGACAGCTGATGCTGCAGAGTAACGTGCAGTGTGCTGCGTGGATGATCCATGACACCCACCCACTGCTGGGATTCTCTGCACACTGAAGTTCATCTTTGCCCCTCTCTACCCATTGTGAGTTCTAAGAGATTGACCTCTCTTTGTATTCATAGAATGGCTCTTATATGTAAAAGATATGCTATTGTCTCTGTGTCCTATTTATAGGATCATCTGTACTTTGGCTCTCACTGATAATAGAAAATATATAAACATTGGACATGGTAATGCATAACTGTAATCCCAGCAACTCGGGAGACTGAGGCAGGAGGATTGCAAGTTTGAGGCCAACCACAGTAACTTAGTGAGACCCTGTCTCAAAAAAAAATAAATACATACACACACACACACACACACACACACTCACACACACACACACAGGACTGAGGATGTAGCTCACTAGTAAAGCACCCCTGGGTTCAATCCCCTGTGCCTCTCCCTCAAGTGGCGTAAACTGAAATAAAATAGAGGATAGATAAACTGCAGATTGTGATTATGATGTCCATCCTCTTTTAATGTGCCTGTGTCATTGAAATATTTGCGGAATTGAAAACGTGGCGCTTAATAGATTGAAGCACTTTCAGTCCCTACAATGGTTATTGAAGTGTAGATTTGATCTCTGCAGGCTTAGGGAGGCAGTATGGCTGTCTGTCTTTCACAAGGCCTCACCCTGAGCAGCTCATCCCATGTTGAATGACGAGTGGCTGGGCCTGTGTCTCCCCAAACCAGGACCCTAAGAGAGAAAATTGCTAGCTAAGGTTACTAAGGTATAGCTTTCCTCAGGCATCAGGACCCTTCATCCACTTTCCCATCATCCTCCAAATTGACTTTGAATAATGCATTTTAGAGATGAAGAAACCAAGACTCACAAAGTCTGGTTTGCTCCAACTCTCCCAGGAGTGAATAGCTGAAGGGGAAGCACTCCTTCAAAGTCCACACCGACTCCACTTACCTGCAAAGCTGCAGGCTAAGGAGAAATGCTTCACTGGGGGCTTTGGGCCCCTCCGGGGCCACTTCCATCAGGAGACATGAACGCAGCACTGATAAGACAGAAACTCAGTTCATATAATTGAAGCCCTCATCATCCTGTTACTTCTCAGTTCCCACCCTTCATTCTTCCTTTTCCTACCCCCAGAAGCACTGAGAAGCTGTTTAAGGTGAACTGTGTTTATTCATGTGGCTGTCATTATCATTAAGGATGTTTGCAGTGGGGTCTCTGTACCCACTCTACAACCACCGTCTGCCAGGTCTCTCTGTCTACCTGTGTTTACATAGCGCCTATCACCAGCGCATTGGCAGCCTTTGACAAACAAGCAGGAAGAAAAGGAAAAAAGATGTTTGTGAGTGACACCGTTAATTATCGCTTTGTTACACCCAGGCACTCCTTAAAGTGGCATGCGGTGGCTCTCGCTGCCTTCGCACATGTGCATGTATTTGAAGACATCCTCCCCATCACAACATGATCTAAACTTCGATTGTTAGAGAACATGACACAAAACTCGGCAGCTCCTGCCCATGTGGCAGTAATACCATACAATCAGAACAGCCACAACCCAAATGGGCAGTGCTTTTATAACCTGACAAGGATTCATCAAAGCTGAGAACACAATCTGATGGCTAAATAAAATCAATGCAGGATCAAAGTTAGGTTTCCTTAGGAGAAGCAGAAGTTCCAATCTCAGGAAGGAAAGACCCTACTCTGGTTGATGATAGGCAGAGACCACACTGGTTGAGTCTTGAAAAACCCGCAAAGGCATATTGGAAACCTGGAGAGTCTCAAGACAAGGGTGACCTGGGCCATGACAAGTCAGATAACTGCTCCATGAGAAATGTGGCAGGTATTACATTTAATCTGGAAAACAGACTGCTAAAGGGAAACAGAAGCAGTATCTTAAGAAGTGTGTTCTCAGCCAGGTGTGGTGGCACATGCCTGTAATCCCAGCAGCTCCAGAGGCTGAGGCAGGAGGATCGCAAATTTGAAGCCAGCCTCAACAATTCTGCGAGGTCCTAAGCAATTGAGTGAGACTTTGTCTCTAAGTAAAATATAAAAAGGGCTGGGGATGTGGGTCAGTGGTTCAATCTCTGGAATGAAAAACATACAAAATAAAATAAGAAGTGTGTTCTCTGTGACTCCTGATGCCTGGGCTAATGTGGTACAAATGAAAGAGTAACTGTAAGCCTAGGAAGACATGTCAGGGGCAATATTAGAAGTCAGCTAATCTACAGTATGAGTAACTGCAGCTTGGCCGGAAATTGAGATCTTTGGGAGATTAACTGAGACCCTATATCCCCTACACCACCCCCCACTGAGTTATATAAATCCCAAAGTCTGGCCTCTAAGAAATAGGCATCTACAGGGGGATCACACATGCCTCTAGGCACCTGCTCCCATTAATATTGCCTGTTCCCTGTCCACAAAAGTTCAGGGATGGAATGAAGTTCTTTCTCAATTCCTATATACACAGGGTACAACCCCTCTGCAAAGCATATATTCTCCTGGTAGACTTCCTTGTAAGGCAGGGAGGATGCAATGGAGGGACAATTTCCACTGTAACACTACCAACTTCCAAAGGGGCAGTAAGCACCCTTCTCAAATGTCCTTCAGTCTCCCTATGGCCCTGGACTTACATTCTGTCTTCACTCCACCCAGCCTGTCTCTCTCCTCTTCCTGGTTTCTCTCCTTTATCTTTTCTCTTTCTCTTCTGCTTCTCTTTACTCTTCCCTTTAAAGAACAGAAGCAATGCATTTCCCCCATTGCCTCAAGCAGAGCAGCTTTCCCACTTAATGTCTCAGCATCCAGTGACAGTCATACATACAAAGTCACCCACATCCCCAGCTGGCTTGCCAAGATTGTCCCTGAACCTAGATATCTCCTTCTACACAGGAAGTTCTGGTGCCAGATTTTTAAGAAATCAGCATTCCACCAATCCTCTGAGATGCTGAGGAGGGAAGTTCCCATGAACAAGTCAATTTGGGAAACTGGGCCTGCTGGAGACCTGTCCTGGAATTTCACAGTGGGCTTGTTAAAATGCCTATGAAGTCCTCCAGTAGAGAAACCTGCTTAACTGTGAAACCCAGTGTTGCCAGAGCTCACTGGGCTATGGGTTAATAATACCTCTGATATCCCAAGGGATATACCTTAGGATATGCACACAAAAAGTTCAGAAAAGCCAAAGCAGTGTGCAATCAGGCCCTTGGAGCCCAAGTGCTAGGAAGAATGAGTGACCACATTACAGCAAGAACACTTGTCCTATTCCCAACTCACTGGGCGACCTTGGACCTACCCCATCTCCTCCAGGGCACCGGAGTTATAGGCTAGTTTGGCTTCGTGCTGTTCTTGACATTGTTTATTATGTGAGTCTGGTCACCCCTGTCCTGTAACTGCCTCACAGAGGTGCTCTGAGGATAAATAAGTCCATTATCTGCAGAGCGCTGAGAGCTCCTTTGAGAAAGACTTTACATAAATGCACGGTTATTCTTGTGCTTATGTTAAATCGGTTATCAACCTTTTGAGCTGGTACAGTTCTCTGCACAGATTTTATGGAGTAATAGGAAAGAAACAGGTGATGTGGTCCCTAGCCAAGTGGAACTTTTGGTCCAGGTTGAGACAACTTGTCTATATGCCTGTGGGTCTACACACACACACACACACACACACACACACACACAGGTAAGACACTCTGGAAATTCAGTATTTAAGCTAAACAACACTACCATTGTACTTCTGACAGATGACTTTGTCTCTACAGACATTTTCTGGTCATGGAATCCTCTTTCTAAGGTATGAACATGAACTTATTTTACAGAAGAGAAAGCTGAGTCCGGAGAGACGATGGAATTCTCCAATAGCTCCTGGTGGGAAGTGATGGCAGGACAAACACAGGCAGCGTTAGTGAGTTTTCCATTGCTATGACAAAATACCTGAGATAAATAATTTAAAAAGAGGAAATGTTTATTTTGGCTCATGGTTCAGAGGTTTCAATTCATGGTTGGTTGGTTCCATGCTTTCCCGCCTGTGCTGAAACAGCACATCATGGCAGGAATAGTGTGGGAGAGCAAAGCTCTCAAGGAAGCAGGTAAAGGAAAGAGAGACTGAGGAAGGGGATGGTGTGCCATTATCTGTCTTCAAGGACACACCCCAGTGATCTAACTTCCTCCAACTATGCCCCACCTAAAGGTTCCATCACCTCTGAATGGAACCATAGGCTGGTAACCATGCCTTTAGTATACAGGTCTTTGGGAAACAATTAAGATCTAAAACCAGGGATTCACAGCCTGTTGCTTTTTCCACAGGTTTATATACAGATGTCCAGGAAAGTCTTACTGAAAAGAGCCTTTCCACCATGCCACGATTCCACACAGAGATCTTGACAATTGTGGCCATCCAATAGACGTTTTCAAGCTGACCAATCCTACATGGGTTTGAGCAGAAGCTGAGTATGCGCTGGACAGGTGAAATTCATTCATTCAGGTAATCACTCACTGGCATTTTGTTTTCATTTCTCATGTGCCATGGAAGGTATTCTGCTTTGGATGGTAATGAACAAAACCAAGTCCCTGCCCTCACTGGAACTTACATTCTGTAGAAAGTGTAGAAAATAAGCAAATAACTGCATGTGCTAATGACATGTAATGCTAAGTCCACTGTCTCACCCTACCCTAGTTTTCTTCATAGGAATATGAAGAAAACTAGGGTAGGGTGAGAAGATAGAGACTATGTTAAGGCTTGGACCAGAGGAGGGACAGTGTAGTCAGAGAAGCCTAATGGAAGGGGCTATATGAAGACAAACCTGTAAATGAGAATGAAGGGACCTTGTGAAAATTGGGGCAATGAACCTCAGAAGCTCTGAGCTGAGCTTAAGCTGAGTGTGTCAAGGGGTGTGAGGAGACAGGTGTAGCTGAAGCAAAGTGTGTTGGGGTAGGAGACAAAGCAAGTCAGAGTTATAGAGGCATCAGGTAGAGCCCAGGCTGCAGTAAAAACTATTGTCAGGATCCTTCCAAAACTGGTTCCCCAACCATGTGACAAAGTCACAATTAGGGGTACTACAGCACCTGACTTCTATAATTCTGATAAGCATTCTGGCTAATTGCTGACCCAAGTAGCATATACAACCAGGGCTGGAAAAGCACCTCTCTCCTGGGACAGTTGACACAAAAACCAAAGCAGGGAATGTTTTCCATTGCCATTTTCTGCAAGATGACCTAGCAATCCAGCAGAAGGGACTTACCTTTACTTCCTCATCCCTCAGTGAATACCTACCACATAATGCTGTCTAAAATGCATTAGCACTTGTAAAACTCAACTGCAGTTTCTTTTAATTTTATGGAATCCTCTGACCTTCATCAGCACCCCACTAAATCAGAATTCAGCTTCTCATCTGAGGTAGAGTTTGACATAGGGATTAGACATGAGTCCTTGACAGCACCAAAAATATAAAGGAGGGACCCAGAACAAAGACAGTGAATGTACTGAAGGAAACGATGACCCCTATATTCATGTGCAAGTTCAAGCAGGATCAGCCCTGAAACTGGAGATTTCTGACCTAGAGTGTCCTATTTTATTCCTTTTCAATGATGGTTACTAGCCCCAGAGGTGAGGAGTGCACGACCTCTCCAATGCCAAGTTGCTGACACATGGTCAGAGAGTTGAATAAATGATTGTCATTTCCATGACATCTGTACCCATCCTTCCCTATCTACGTCAGTTCTACACACACTCCACCTTCCTACACCAAGCAGATCTGTTTCTCCAAAACTCAGAAAGCAAACTCAATGTAGGACTGGACATGAGAGAAGAGAAGACCACTACCTATATTATGTGTTCCAACTCAGTTCAAAACCCTTAGAGAAAAAAAACCTCAATGTCTTTGTGTGGTAGAGCATGGTGGAATTGGGTTTTCAACTAGACTGGGTTCTGGACCCCGGGAGAATGAAGGAGAAGAGGAGACTGAATGGGGAAATCAGGACATGAAGTCAACCTCTCCTGCTCCAGTTTTCCTAGAGCTGAGCTGACCTATACTGATTACAAAACTGTCTTGATAATTTTGATTTTTTGATTGACACATAATAATTGTACATATTTAATGGGATACAATGTGACATTACGATAGATACATGCATTGTATAATGAAAATCAGGGTAGTTTGCAAATCCATCACTTTAAACATTTATCATTTCTTTGTGGTGAGAAAATATACACTACATTATGGTTAGTTTCAACCACCCTCCTGTCCAGTAGAACACCAGAACTCATTCTTCCTATCAGATGACAAAAACTTCATCCAACATTGTCTAGACAGATGTACAACAGGAAGGGGATGCATTTTCATGAGCCTCGGTTCACAAGCCCCCTCAGAAGTACTTTCTGAACTTAGGGCCACAAGTCATCAGAGACACAAATCCTCCCCACCAGCAGCTCTTCTACATGGAAGTGATTGATATCAGTCCTGCAATACTTTCTGCAGAGAAATTGTGCTGAACAGAAGGGAAGCAAGGAGAAAGATAAACAGGGTACCCCCATCTCTTCTCCCTACTCTTCCCATCAGAATCAAGAGGAACCTGGTGTCTCCACTCCAGGGGGAAGAGGGGAAAGCCTACAACTGGGTCAACTACTGTGCTTTCAAAAGAGCCTTGAAACCCAAAGCACACTCTCTCTGATACAGTACCTACCAGCACGCGGCACTATGGAGCACTTGCAATGTGGCTAGTGTGAACTGAGGCATGAAGTAAGTGAAAAAATACAACTGACGGAGGGCAGTGGCACATGCCTGTAATCCCAGCAGCCGGGGACGCTGAAGCAGGAGGATCCTGAGTTCAAAGCCAGCCTCAGCAACTTAGCAAGGCCCTAAGCAGCTCAGTGAGACCCTGTCTCTAAATGAAATACAAAACAGGGCTGGGGATGTGGCTCAGTGGTTGAGTTCAATCCCCGCCCAGTACCCCCCAACACACACACACCAAAAAAAAATTTACAACTGGATTTTTAATACTATGTATTAAGAAAAAGAATGTAAAATGTATCCATGATTTTTTATATCACTTTTCTTTCATTGATTATATTATAGCTATCTTGGACTAAAAAGGTTATTCAAAATGTATTCAAATTTCACTTGCTTGTTCTTTTTTTTAAATAGATTACTAAAAAATGTTAAAATTGTGAATGGGGCTCACATTTGGTTCCTATTGGACAGCCCTAAACTAGAGGAAGAACAATGAATGTTGGCTAAATACAAGGACTACTGGTTCTTTCCAATCTGAGAACCCCCATGAATAAAAAGCGTTTAATGCCAATCATGCCTCAGTTTACCCAGCAAATATAAAGATTGATATAGAGAAATGGAAAGGCCATCAGCCTAAGCATCAAGAGTCCAGGCCCAGAGCTCCATCAGCCACACGTGTGACCGTGTCAGGAAGTCCAGCCACATCAGGGCCTCCAGTTAGCTGGTCGGCTGGAGTTGAGTTGCTTCCACCTCAGGCTCCCCTCAGAAGATGTGGAGTTTCCCAATTCCTTATTCCGTCTTCTTAGATAGCTGTTATTGGCTTCTGGAAAATCAGTTGCTCAAGAAGGGATGGCTCAGGAGGACCTTTTTGAATACAGAGGGGAAATGTGGGATTTGGGGCTGGAAAATTCTGGATTCAAATTTCTATTCTGCTGTTACAAGTCTCACAAGCTTTCACAAGAAAATCAACCTGAGTCGTGATTTCTTCATTTGTAAAGTAGGGGAAATAAAACAAAGCCTCAGTAAAAACTCCACTGGATACGCTCAAGTGCTAACGTAGAAACTGACATATAAATGGTAGCTAGTATTCATCTGTGTTCCTTTGAAATTTTGTATTCTTCGTTTAGTTGATTAAATCTTTTTTCCTCCTGGTGCTGGGGATGGAACCCAGAAGCATGGGAGGCAAGCTGTCTACCACTAAGCTACACCTAAATCCTATTTTAAATTCAAGAGATGATCTAACCCTTGGAAGGATACTTGCTTAGTCCCCATCTAATAGAGAGCAAGGTGGTAGGTAATTCCCTAAAGAATGTTCCCTGGCCTCCAGTCAAGTTCCTTCTCTCACCCTTTGAGAAGTCCTCCACTCCCTCCCTTCTAGTTACCTTCATATCATCCAGATTTCTTAAACCTGGGCTCTCAGATTTCCCTAAACTGCTGCCCTGTGTGCCTAATTCATGAAACAATGCTTCCAAAAGTTCCAGATGCAAAATTTGCCCTTCGTCCCAGGTGGCAAGGTATAGAATGAACAGCCCCACAGCTTGGTTCAGAAACTCTCCCCAGAAGCACAGCAGGGTGAGACTGAGGGAAAGAGTCTGCCCAAGTAACAGGAGTAGGCAGAGGATTTGACAGGCAAGTGGCCAGAGCCAAGGAGGGGGAAAACACAGCTTTAATTAAACACAGTGTATCTAAATCAGAGAGGTGTGCTCAGGGAGCAGGGAAGGGTGAAATGGAATTTTTAGAAGTAAACAACTTTCCCTACCTTCTTAGTCTCATTAACATTGAAATGAACCCCCTGAGGAGAAGGAGCTCGCCTCTGTGCAGACCAGGGTGGAAAACTCCCCCAGCTTCAACAGGCTCCGTGCCCCTGCAGATCCCATCTGCCTGCCAGGCATGCCTTCCAGATCCCACCCTTGAGGGCACCTCCCTGCCTTTACAGCGGGGAGGTGAGATTTCCTAGGACAGGACCTTGGGAAAGAGAGGTCCAGGATGTCCCAGGGATCCTTGATCCTGGCTGGCTTTTCCTGGCTCATCCTACCCGCTCCCTTGCACACTTCTCCGCAGAGCAATCCCCACACATAAAAGTCACTAGGATGTTTCAGACCCAACAAGGCTGCCAACCTCTGCAGCTTTCCTCTCCCCCAGTTCAGGAAACTGGATTCTTACTTGGAGGCCCTACCAGGCTTCAGACTCTGTCTCTCTTGAGAGCAGCCAGATTAAAGAGGTTCTAGACTGACTTTAGGGGAATCAGCATTGAGTCTTACTTGCTGCTAACTCGACCTCAGGTCTAATCACTCCAAGTCTCTCTTATCTTTGGTAGCACCGCCCAGCACCCAGTTCTTACACCTGGGTCCCTTCTTATCCTTTCCCTCCTCCTTCTCCTCCTCTTCTTCTTTCTCTTATCCTCCTCCTCCTTCTTCTCCTCCTCCTCTTCTTTCTCTTCCTCCTTCTTCTCCTTCTCCTTTCCTATTGGTGCATAATAATTAATAGTAGGTCCTATTAATTATGCCCACAACAACATTTGATCACTTCTGTGTCCTCCTAGCACCAAAGACTTGAAAGTGTCATGGATACCTGTCTGTTATTTGTCACCACGTTTTAGTGTCCCTTAAACATCCGTCTAGTGGCTTACTCTGCCAGCAGAAATATCCTGGCCCCAGCTTCTTTGTCCCAATGCCTTCTCCCACCTACTTGGAAACTTTATCATCTCTTGCTTTGGCACAATGCCTGGCACACAATAGAGAGTTAATAATATATGTTGAATGAATGAATGAGTAACAGAGTAAACCTGATGAGGGACTTGGGAAGGATTTAGGTAGAGCCAGCTCCTTGTACTTGCAAGTCCTCTGTGCACTGAGGCCTGCTAAGAGCCACCAGCTTTGTATAGATCATCCCCAAATTTTGATGACTTGCTTGGAATTATGTCAATGAAATGACCCAAATACATTTATACCCATTCAATAAACAACCAATCCTAATATTGATGTTCAATGGAATTTGCTGGCCAAAGTCAAGTTTAGCAGCCTCTTAAGTGACTCAATCAGCTCTTCATTTAGAGCAGAGGATTGCTGAAGCAAAGAAGAAGTAGGCTGGCTATACTGTCAACCACATTTTTCCCATTATTGATGATTCAAAAACATCTACTGCACAACCTCATTGAGCTACCCATGCAGACATCCTAAATATTTACCAAATAAATGACATGAATGTGAATGCAAATTAATGGTCCCTGAGCAATTTAAAAAAAAAAATGTCTGTAAGAAAAGTCTACAAGGTACTGGAGAGACCTTACCCAATATAGCCCATAATGAAGAATCACAGAGAGAAAATACTCAAAACAAAGCTTTTATGTTATGTGATTTTGCATACTTACCTTTTGTAAAAGCATTTATTTGTGATTCAGAGTCTTATTCAATTTCAACATTGAATGTTGAAAATTTTATGATACGAAAGTGAGAACTAGGGATGGAAATAAAGACTCAACACTGATTTTTGTATGAATTGTTAGAAATAGAAATGAGAAGATATGAGAGGTATCTTTTTTATGTATAATGTATAAATTTTTTATACATTCCAGAAATCAAGCTTAAATCTCCCCTCCTTGAGAGTAGACTAGACACGGTTTTCATCTCTAACCAACAGAATGTGGGAACGTGACATCATAGGACTTCCAGGACAAGGCCATCAAGGGCATCAGGATCTCCCCCTTGTTATCTTTTTTTTTAATATTTATTTTTTAGTTGGACACAATATCTTTATTTATTTACTTATTTTTATGTGGTGCTGAGGATTGAACCCAGGGCCTCACATGTGCTAGGCGAGCGCTCTACCACTGAGCCATTTTTGCTATCTTGAATCAATTGATTTGGAGAAGCCAGTTGTTGTGTGGTAAGGAAAGCTCAGACAAAGTTGGAGAAAAGTTAATGTGGCAAGGAAATGAGGCCTCCTGCCAACATCCAGAGAGAAACTAAGGCCATGAGGGGAAGTGAGCCACAGTGGGAAAGAATTCTCCTACCCAGGTCAAGCCTTCAGGTGACCTGGGCAGATCCTCACAACAACCTCGCAAGAGACCCTGAGCCAGAATTACCCATATAAGCTGTTCCCAAATTCCTGTTGTAAAGAACCTGTAATATAATAGCTACTAAGCTTTGAATACATAGTAATGGATAACTATGGAGAAGTCAAGAGACCTCAGTGTTCCAAACATGATTAGAACCAAAGACCAAGGCTGGAGGTGGGTTTTTCTATACCTACCAGAAGTTCCAGCTCCTATCCTAGGGACGAGAAAAAGCTTGGCTCTTTACAGCTTGTTGGGCTGGTCTTCCTGTCTCACAGTGCTGTGCTTCCTATGTGTCCCTCAAAAGCCCATGTATTCACGGCCTGTGCCTCAGCTTGTGGCATTACTGAGAGGTGGTGGAACCTTTTACAGGCAGGGTCTAGTTGGAAGACTTCCAGCCATCTAGGGGCATGCCCTTAAAAGGGACATTGAAACCCTGGCCCCTCCTCTCTCTCTCTCTCTCTCTCTCTCTCTCTCTCTCTCTCTCTCTCTCTTTCTCCC
>NW_026000223.1:6909019-6910688 GCF_001458135.2 Marmota marmota marmota
GGGGGGTGACGAGCAACTTGTGTACATTGATACAGCAGGAGTGGGAGCCGTTTATTGTAGGACAGGAGGGGTATATATACATTACACACAGCTTATCTTAATTAGCATAAACTAGATACAGCAGTCAACCAATAAGGAATCTCCACACTTAATGGCTCGCTGGCATTACTTCACAAACCACTCCCTCTGGCAAAATGCCAGGTGCCATCTTGACTTGTTTACAGACCCTAACAATGCCTCCTTGGATTATAGGTAGGAAAGGGGTGAGAAGGTAGCAAGGATTCATGGGGCATTATAGGTGTTCTTAGCTTTCAAAAATAATAATAATAAAATCTAATAAAAATAATCTAGAGTCTTCAAATAATTACCTAGATGTTTGGTAGAAGTTTTCTTTGTGTTTTCTTCTACTTGTGAGCCAACCCACAGTTCCACAACCAGAAAAAAAAATATGAAACTTTACTTTTCAAATGAGCTACCAACTAGAATCAGATCAACTATGGAACCAACCGAGTGTCCTTCAACAGACGAATGGAG
Source organism: Marmota marmota marmota (assembly GCF_001458135.2). Taxonomy (NCBI): domain Eukaryota; kingdom Metazoa; phylum Chordata; class Mammalia; order Rodentia; family Sciuridae; genus Marmota; species Marmota marmota. Next base: position 6,909,554 of record NW_026000223.1, read on the forward strand.
TAAAAAAAGGTCACTCAGCCTTAAAGAAGAATAAAATTATTCTTATTACTCAGCCTTAAAGAAGAATAAAATTATTGCATTTGCCAGTAAATAGAAGGAGCTAGAGAGTTTCATGCTCAGTGAAATAAGCCAATCCCAAGGAACCAAAAGTCAAATGCTCTTTCTGATATATGGATGCTGATTCACAATAGGAGGGGCCAGTGAAGAATGAGGTACATTGGATTAGACAGAGTGGAGGGAGCGGGTATGTGGGTAGGAATGATAGTAGAATGAACATTATGACCCTATGTGCCTGTATGATTACACAACCCATGTAACTCTACACCATGTACAACCAGAAGAATGAGAGGTTATATGCCATTTATGTGTGATGTGTCAAAATGCATTCTACTGTCATGTATAACTGATTAGAACAAATAAAAACTAGAATCAGGGATGTTGAGAGGTCGGAAGGAGAAGGGTACAATTCTGCTGATATTTCAGTTCAACCAAATCTCTATTCCATGTTCTCATTCTTAACACTTGCCATGCACACTGTCTCTCGAAATAATAATAAGCTATTTCTTTGTGAAAAATAAATGGCCACCAAAGGAGTTAAAAAGATGTTTAAATTTTATTTTAAAATTTAAACATAACTCTTTATGGAAAGGTTACAAGGGGAAGATTCAGAAATATATCCAGACATGCCTTTCTAAATTGGTGCAAATTACGAAATCTGGAAAAGTCTTAGTATCTTTCTTTTCCAAAAGCGCAGGGTGTATTATAAAGCAAACTTCCATCTGCACGGCTGTGGGAATGCACAGAGGAAAGAAACATGATTAAAACCCCAACCTCCCAAGACTCTACACACAAACATTGGAAAACCATGTGAGAACTGGAACAGGATAGCATATGGTTAATTAACACAGAGGAGGAGGCATCAATAAGTTCTGGACATTCAGAGGGAGCCAACCACTGACCTAGAAATGTAGAGTACAACACATTTTTATTTCAATTAAAGAATATTGGGGAAAAAATGCTAGGCATGGTGGGAACGGAGCAGAAAGAAGAGATGGGAAAATATTTACATACCTCCATACGTATGAGTATATTGTAAGCTTTCCAGTTAAACAAAAACTCATTTTAAAGGCATCCA
>NW_026000223.1:6911481-6961481 GCF_001458135.2 Marmota marmota marmota
TGTTCTTTTCTGCCCCCCCCCCCCATTTCTTTCAGTCCCTTGCTGGTCTCCCATCTTTGTTTGTATTTGCCATCTTTGTTTCCTGTTATTTTATCTTCTCCCCATTCTTCCTGGCTCCCTCTTTTTTTCTCCGACACATCCCTTCCAAGTCACCCAAGCTGCTCAAAAGAAGAACTTGACCTCAAATCTGCAGACCCTTTTGGTATGGCAGCAAAGAGAGAAGAGAGAAGCCACATTCCTTAGAAGTGGGGACCCTGGCACTGTGACCTGTCTGGACCCTGACTTGGGACAGTCTTAGGAGCAGGAGGGCTCTAGCTTATGGCCACAGGATCCAGGATGGATTTATACCTTAGCAATCAGAGCAACAGGAAATCCCAGAGCCAGCACAGAAATCCTCTCAGCAAAATAAGAGTCTGCGGGTGTGTAACTCTGGACACACTCGGGCACAGTCCTATGTTGATGATGTCTATTCTTCCCCAAGCCTCACTCCACCCTGTTGATATGCTGTCAAGAGTTTACTTCGGAGCAACTCCAGGAAGGCATTTTCAGCATCGGTACTTGGTATTCCTGTATATAATTATATGGGGGGACCTTGGCCAATACTTGGAGTGCATGTATATATGTCAGCTCTCCTCAGTCAGGGATTTTAGGAAAAGCCTGGATGTGAAAGACTAAATCTAAGAGTCTTCTCTTACAGGCCTTATTCCAGCTGCTTATAACCAAACTCTCTCTGAAAGAAGAATCATCCTACCCATTCCCAATGTCCTCCATCCCCTGAGGAACACCCTCCCTCTCCCAGGTAATGAGATTCTCGAAAGCTAAGGGGTTAAAGCAAAGATAAATAGATAAATTTCTTTGCCAATCTGGTTCAGGATTTCCTGGGTCAGGGTGAGCGGCTCCTCCCTAAGAGGCCACCCCCTCACTCCCAGAGCTGGCTTGGCTAACAGCTCATTTCTTATTTAACTCCACATGAAGCACCGGGATTGACTGCATACAATCACCAATGCAGACTTAGATTGCACTAGCAATACAAAAATAGCTCATGGTCTTATAGGGTTCTCCCTCCTCTGACTTATTTCTGCTTATCAATATAGCACTTTAAAATTCCAAAATGCTAATCCTCAAGGAATACTCAATCTGCATTTGGATTTTCCAGAACCTTGTGACCATGTCTTTAGCTCTTTGGAAATGGAATCCTGACCAAGCAGCTAGAGCCTCAGGCTCCTAGGACCAAAAGTGGCTTGGCCCTAGGTATAAGGTGTGGTTCACAAGGGTAGCCCTCAGCCCACCAGACCAGGGATAGCTACCAGAAAAAGGCTGTCCATGCTCATGTCGGGGACTCCCGACGACAAAGTACAGCAGAAAGAGTCCGCTTGCTGTTGAGTCAGCTCAGAGCTAGGCATGACCCTGGGTGGGGCATTTCAAGATGTAGTGGGGCTCAACTCATCCTTCATCCAGACAGCACCTTTATAGTACAAGGCCAAGATCCAGCTTGAAAGAAAGATGGCACATATTAGAGAAAACTGGGCGACCATGTTCTGGGATAATTAATGAAGCCTGGTCGGGAAGAAACTAGAAATCAGGCAAGACACAGAGAAAGCACTCCCCTGCCCATGTCATCCCTCTGCTAGAACTTGCTGGGAAGGGGGAAAGGACTATCTGCTTGGACAACCCTTAAATCGATGCATCCTAATTAACGAAGGATTTAATTCATCAAAGTGACGGCAACTCTATTTATATCACCTCCTTCAACGGGGCTTAGGGTTGGGCTCTGAGTTTTATTACTTTCTCTCTCTCTCTCTCTCTCTCCATCTCTCCCCCTTTTTCCTTCCCCTCTCAGCTTTTCTAGTAAGATTTAAGGAGGAGGGTAATTTTGAGTAGGGAATTGTTAACCATCTCCCTTAATAGGCCCCCTTGGCCCTCCAGTTGGGCCTCAAAAACATCACAGGCTCAATGCACAGGCAAGGGTGATGGCTAGGGCTGCCCAGAGGCCTGGCAGTGAAAGAGAGAGGACCTCCATGCAGGCACACATGCCATGTGCCATCATGGATCACAGTGCTGTCCCCAGCAGGTCCCTAGAGAGCTCCTCATTTTTAGGGATGAGGACACTAAGACTGGGAGGGAGGGAGTGTGACGATCCAGATGACACAGCACATCAGTGGCAGAGCGGGACCCAGACCTCCCAAGGAGTCAGGATCCTTCCACACCCCACTCTGGCTGCCACCTCGACACTGCCAGGACCCTGCCAGGACCCTGCCGGGACACCAACCAGCCCTCTCAGTGCTGGCTCCTTCCTCAGGGTTGAGCCACACTCTTCTTTTATCATTTCTTATGATTAGCTCCACTCCCCATCGTTATTAAAAATAGTTAACACTCATTAAATGCTTACGATATGTGAAGCCCTATGCTGCATGCTTCATCTAAGTTAATCTGCCCCACATTATGAGGTGGTTCCTGCTTTTCATCCATATTTTAAGAAGGAGAAACAGACACAAAGAGATTAAGTGACTTGCCAAACAGAAGATGACTAACCACTAAGCCCATTCTTTTAGCCACTAGCTATAATACCACTTTTAAATTAAAATTACTCCCAAAGGGCATTAAATTAAGCTCTTTACATTTTAGTGTGAATGAATTTAACAGGAACTTTGTGTTCAAAGAGACATTTCCCCAGCAAGAGCTCTCTGAAGCTGTGGGGAAACCAAAGCTCTTCTTCCCTGTTTACCCAAGGCTGAGCCTCTGCCCCCCCCTCCCAGCTTGGATGCCAGAAGTGAGGGAGATGTCCTTGTAAGGCCAGCGTTGATGACCGAGCCACAACAGCAGTATTGGGCAGCAGCAGCTATCTGCCCCGTAGCCCCCACCACCCACGTAACCTTCCAGAACATATCCACTTATTTCTCTTTCGTTGCCCAGGACATAGAATTCCAAGGGGGCTTGTCCCTGTCTTGAAAGGCCCTATGTTATATCTGTAATTAACTGGGCCTATTAGACTCCAAAAAAGGGAGAGAAAGAAGAAAACCGAGTCTTGGCCCATAGGGTTCTGGCCATTCCTCATTCACTGTAGAATACAGGTCCAAAGAACAGTCCCCTTCCCAGAAAAGAGGGAGTGTGAGGGAGGAGGTGCCAATCACAGACGCCAGGAGGCTCCTGGGTAAAGAGCAGCGCCTTCCCTCCGAATTGGGCTGCTTGCACACCCCATCAGTCAGCACCAGAATGAAAGGGCTATAAAACCAACACAGCGCCTGAGACTGTATGAAAATATATATCCTGATGTGTCAGGAATACCTGGCGCGCCTTTAACCTCAACTTCAGATGAACCAACACGCCTCGGAGCACATTTATATGCAAAGGCATATAATATGTCCCCTGTATCTAATTATCTGTCAACCTGAGGCAGTTTGTTTTCCAAATCGGCCTCTCGGCTGTGACTTTACGAGGTCATAAAGAAAACGATGCCACTCTGCGCTGAAACGCAAGGAGAGCCTGGATCAACAAATTATACCCCTTAATGGTGTCTCTCGGCCTGCAGAACCAGGCCCAGCAGAAAGGACGCAGGCGCGGCCCTGTCCCTTACTCCCTGCCATTTGCCTGCTGAAGTAGCCTGACGTAAGAGGCCTGAGAGCATCCAGGCCCAGGGCAAGGCCAATGAGAAAGTACTCCCTTCTCTTGCTGGGCTGTCCTCAGCCTGGCGGCTCTTCCTGTGCGATGCCTGTGTACCAAGTTTTTCACCCGAACACCTCCAGAAACACCACTGCGCCAGATGTCTCCACAGTCTCCACTACCAGCCCTGACCTTCTTGAAAGGATGGCCAACGTCCTCCAGGGCAGCTTTAGCTCCTGATACCCTGAGGATCTTTGGTCCCAGAGGAGGAGACTTGGATCCACTCTACGTGAGACTGACTCCCACCTGCATGAACCCAAGTATCAAGATCCCATATTCCATAGGAGAGTTGATTGGGAGATGTTTTAATTCCACCCTTATATCTGGAGGAAGAAAATCTGGGGACTCTCTTAAACTTGTAAGCAAGAGGAGTAAATTCCTTCTCCCAAAATAGGGAAGGTAGGTGGCAGCAGCAGCAGCAGGAATGTATTGTGCTGAATCGCTCCGGCAAGGCCATCTCTCTCTGCCAAGCTCAGCAGCGTGCAAGCGCACACACACACACACACACACACAAAGAGAAAGGGCGGAGGAATGGTCCCGGCACACAGTCTTCAGCTCCTATTAGTCCTCCTCTGATCTTTAGCAGATTAATTAGGAAGTTTGTCAGGAACCAGCCGTGAACCCCAGCCGCTCCTCTCTGGGAGTGGTAATGGTGCCAGCGAAATCCAAGCTGCAGGAATTCCTCTACCCACGCTGCTCCTATGATTAATGATAGAAAGGAATAAAAAAAGAGGGGTCAACAGCTGAGTGCAAGGCAAGTTGCTAGACAGGGAGTAATTAAGATACTTGGGTAAATATGATTAATAAGCTCAAACTGGCAGGGTGTGCAGTAAACAAGGACTAACCAGATGGTCCCCTCTCTTCTGAGAAGGCTGGGCACTTGGAAACAAGGGGGAAGGGGGGAGACCAAAGGAGGAGGGAAGGGAGGGCAATCCAAAAGGCGACTGGGACTTCACTTTCTTTAGCTGACCCTATCTGGAGGGCAAGGTTGGGTCCCTGGGGAGAGATTAAAACAGGAAGGTGGCTTGGAGACTCACCACCAATCCTCTTATCCAGGCACCAAATAGCTGCATGTAGAGGGTTCCTGCTCAGACTCTCGAGGCTCACTCTCCAAGCTGCAGGCAAAACATTTAGTGTACTGGGTCTTGTCACCAGACTCATTTGTTTGGGCTGCTGCTGTAATAAAGCACCACACCCCATAGAGTAGGTTGTTTATAAACAGCAGAAATGAATTTTCTCACAGTTATAGGGGCTGGAAGTCCAAGGTCAAGGTGTGGTTCCTCTTGAGGGCTGTGAAGGAGAATCTGTTCCAGGCCACTCCTCCAGCTTCCAGTGATTTTTCAGGCAATCTTTGCTATTCCTTGGTCATAAACACATTGTCCCAATCTCTGCCTTCATCTTTACGTGACCCTCTCCCTATGTGTACGTGTCTTGTCCAAATTGTGCTTTTTTATGAGGACAACAGTCACACTGTGTCATGCCTACCCTAATGACTTTATCTTAATAGATTAAGATGCAAGCTATTTCCAAAGAAAGTCACAATCAGAGGTCTAGGAGTTACAACTTCAACACAGGAATGATGGGGGGGGGGACTAATTCAGCCTCTAACAGTCCTTTATGAGGTTAACAAACAAACCAAAAAGCCAGTTCCTGCTCAAAAGGGACCTGAGTCAAAAAGGAAAAAGGAAAAAAAAAAAAAAAAAAAGCACAACACCATTTAGAAGGGAGATAGATACAACATGGACTTCCATTTCTCAGCTCTTTGGTTAAAAAAGAAAAAAAAAATTCTTACTCCAAGTCATAAACAGATCCTTAAAAGAGCATCCTTCTCTCTCTGTCTCTCTGACATCAAGACAGACTAGGATTTTGAGAGATAAATTTTAGAAAGAGCCAGGAATGTCAAGCACAATGGCACAACCCTGTAATCCCGGCAATTTGGGAGGCTGAGGCAGGAGGATTACAAATTCAAGGCCAGCCTGGGCTACTTAGTGAGAACCTGTATCAAAATAAAAGAGAAAGGACTTAAGAGTGTAGCTCATCGGTAGAGCACCTCTGAGTTCAATCCTTTGTACCACAGATAAACAAAGATCAGGGTCAGTTGTTTCCAAAGAACTTGATAACAGAAGTATCTACTAGCCTTAGAAGAGAAGACCTGATTTATCTTAACTAGCTGAAAGGTATCAAGGTATCTCCACCTACAGATAAGGGTAGTTATGTCATGTCTAAGACATTGCTGGGGAGACAAAAGAAATACAGGATTAGTCCCTGCCCTAAAGCAACATAGAATCTGCATTCCTGTATGAGTTTTCTGTGGCTGCTGAAACAAATAACCAACTTGAAGCAAGGAAAATTTGTTCTCTCATAGTTCTGGAGGTCAGAAATCCAAAAATCAGTACCATTGGGCAGAAATCAAGGTATCAGCCCTCCAGGGAACTCTAGGGGAGAATGTGGCAGCCCATAGCATTCCTTGGCTTATGGCTGCACCAGTCCAGTCCTCAAAGCTAGTACCTTCAAATCTCTCTGCTCTTTTCACCTCACCTTCACCTCTGTGTAAAATCTCCCTCTGTTTCCTCTGCTCCCTCTGCTTTCCTTTTAGAAGGACACATATGATTTCACTTAGGGCCCACCTGGATAATTCAAGTCAAACTCTCCAACCTGAGACACTTAACCACATCTACAAAGAGGTTTTTTTTTTTTTTTTCAGACTCCTGAAATTTCCATCGAATTTCCTTTTTCTAATCACTTCATTGGGTCTCTGTGAAGCTAGACAGCTAGGTCTTTGCCCTTATTCTGCTCATATGGAAAACAGGCAAGTGTGTAGCACAGTGTACTTCCCTAGAGAAAGTCAAAAGTCAGGTTTGGGTTGGGACTTGGGGGATCCTTAATCTCTGGCTATAAATCACTTCTCTCTCACGTATTATAGATATGTTAAAAACATTTTTAAAGGGGGCATTGAAAATGACAAGGGTTGCCAACTTCTTATCTGGCCAAATAAAGCACACTAATAAAAAACTTATCCTATACATTTTATTTCATAAAAGAAACCATTTTAATTCTAGAAATCAAAGTGAGAAGGATTAATCTCAAAAGAGTCCTCCAGAAAAGATTTTTGGCAATCTGACACCTGGTGTGACCCACACTGTTCTATCCTTCATTGTACCCAAGGTGGTAACAATTCATTAAGGGCCTTTTTGAAAAATCCCTTCTCAGGACTGGAATCTACTTTCAACAGCTGACTCAGTTGGCCTCAAAAGCCCACAGATGTAAACTTCACAAAGACCAGAGAGAAGGAAAGAGACTTCATCAGCACTGTTGAAAGGAGGCGTTTGCCAGAGTTTGGATCTGAATTGTCCCTCAGAGGCCCGTTTATCGAAGCCTTAGTCCCCAGCCTATGGTGCTATTGGGAGGTGATTATTAAGAAGTGGGTTTAGTGGGGGGACTTAAGGTCATTAGAGGCCTGTCCTCAAAGGGGATGGTGAAATACTGACTGGTCTCTCCTTTTTTTTCTTTTGTATCACAGCCTATGAGATGAACATTTTATTCTGTCACATACTCCGTGTCATGATGTACTCCCTTGCCACAGGCCCAAAACAGTGAAGCCAATCCATCATAGATTGAAATTCTCCAAAACTGCAAGCCAAGACAAACCTTTCCTCTTTATAACGTTATTTTCTCAGATATTTTGTTATAGTAGAAAGCTAACATAATCTTGTTATCATCTTCCTGACTCACCAGAAGCATTCCCAAGCCCCAGAGGCAAGTAAGGCACTCACCAAATCAGACTCAAATGCCAACCAGACCATGAGCCCAGCTGCCAGGGTGCCCATCTTCCTGGCTGACTTCAAACAAGTCGTAGATTTTTCTCTCAACTGTGGAGCTCAGCAAACATCCTCAGAATGCTTCTCACACTGTGGTTGGAACTTTCTCTTTGTATAGATGAACTTGACAAAAAGTTTGGTGAACTACTTCATGGTCTCTTTTTCTTTTTCACTTGGAAGTAAATCGAAGTAAATATGTAGTCCCCCTCCCCCAACTAATCGATAGGAAATAGATTCTAAGACGCCCAGTCAATGCCTGAAACCACAAATAGTACTGGACCCTATATTTACTATGTTTTATTCCTATACATACATACCTATGGTAAAGTTTCATTCATAAATTAAGTATGGTCAGAGATTAATAAAAATGATAATAACATGGGACAGTTATAACAATATGCTATAATATTGATGTGGCTTTTATCTCAAAATATCTTACTATACTGTATTCATTCTACTTCTTGTGATGATGCAAGATTAAACAATGTCAATGTGATGAAATGAAGTGAGGTAAATGTCATAGGCATTGTGACATAGTGCTAAGACAACACATAAGGGTTACTTAAACACAAACACTGCAATTCAGCAGCAGTCAATCTGATAAATGAGATAGCTACTAAAGGCAGGTAGCATATACTACATGGATACACTAGACAAAGAGATGATTTATGTCCCAGGCAGGATGAAGCAGGACTACATGAAATTTCATCATAAGACTCAAAACAGAGCACTGGTTAAAACATGTGAACTGCTTGTTTCTAGAATTTTCCATTTAATATTTTTCAGACTATAGTTAACTACAGGTAATTATGGACTGTGAAACCATGGATGCATGGGGACTACTATATGAACCGAAAAGTAAACAACATTATCATCTCAGAAGAATACTATTGTAAAGACTTTCTGTTGATTTTTTGGTATTATTCACAGCAGCTGAGATACAGAATCAGCCTAGGTGCCCATCAGTAGATGAATGGATAAAGAAAATATGGTATAAGGTACACAATAAAGTATTATTCAGCCCTAAATTAAAATGAAATCCTGTCATTTATAACAAAATGTATGAAACTGGAGGTCATCATGTTAAGCAAAATAAACAAGTACCATATGTCTTGTGGAAACTTTAAAAAAATTGATCTAAAAGTAGAATAGTGATTACTAGGAGACTAGAAAGGGTGCTAAGGGGGAGGGGGAGGCAAAGGTGGAAAAACAATATTCAGATATGATTGATGCACCATGTTTGGAAATACCACACCGAATCCCATTAAATGCATGATTAATATGTGTTAAATAAATAAGTAGCAACAAAAAAATAACTTTTTTTGTCGTGAACTTTATTCACCTTTCCAAAATGCCCATCTCTACCCCTTTCCTTGTTTAAACACTATTCTTCCAAGCAGGGTAACAATTCTGCTGCCAAGTCCCCAGCCCGACCAGAGAACATATGTGGTCGTAGCTCAGCAGAAATCTAATTTATCTCCACAATGACTCAGCAGATCTGTTCTCCTTCTCTCTCTGGGGCCTTAGCACTTGACAGGATGGGGATTATTTCCAATAGCTCATTTACTGTCCTCCCAATTTCTCCTGGTAGCAGTTGAATCCCGATAGAGTAGATGAGGTCAGAGGCTACACCAGACCAGGGATCATAAAGAGCGGGAGGCACAGGGCTGCTGTTGTCACTTGGCTCTCTAGAGTCTGAGAAAACATCTGGCCACAAAGAACCATGGAGACAGGCGGAGTCCACAGTGGGCATAGATGCCAAAGTGATCTGGCCATTCCACTCGTTGGTGCAAGAAGGACGCTTAAGCTCGACCAGCTCCGTGAGAACTTAAAACACTTCAGAATTAGGAAGGTGACTCCAAGATCATCGACTAGAGGATGAGCACCCAGTGAGCTCCAGGCACTGCACTAAGCCTGGGCACGCTGAGGGTTCCTGTCCTCATGGAGGTCATGGTGGAGGCAGCACAAATATAATACACTAGGGACGGTGATAGACTTACAGAGAACCCACACAGTCAGATGAGGTTGGCTTTAGTTGGGATTCCCCCAGAAGCAGACCCTGCAAGCAAAGATTCAGCTACAAAGAGATTATTTGGGAAGTGATTGATGTAAGTCATTGATGTAAAATTGGGAAAGCCCCGCAGGGAAGGTTAGGGAGCCTCCAGGGCACTATTACCAGTTTCTACTGTGGACAGCAGATTCGGGTTCCACTGGAAACCTTTGGGGGTCACTGTAGAATATGCACCTCAGAAAGAACCCACCCAGAGGCTGAGGGACCATCAGCTGCTCTACAGACATAATGCCTGGCACAATCTACCCTGTTCATGGGCAGAGAGGGCCAACAGAGAAAGTCCCCAGATAAAGGACCGTGGGCGCTGGCAATCAGAAGTCATGGTGGCATAGACAAACATGGTAAGCACCAAGGAGAGGAGGGTGGGATGCTGATGGCAGCTGCTGTCTGCCCATGCATTCTAACCTAAAGGAAAGGAGGAAGCCAGGGAACATTACTGAGGAGCGTGGGCATTCGAGCTGGCCTTTGGCGAGTGCATAGGAGGTTGCTGAGCAGAGATAAGCAAAGGGGGTCAGGCAATGAGAACAGTCGCTCCAACGTGAGAGAAAAGCATGAACAAAGAACAGAGCCCAGAGAGTGTATGGTTCGTTCCTGCAGCTTCAGGTGGGGTAGGTTGCTAGCCCTTGTGTGGAGAGGAGGTCCAGACGGGCAGCTGGAGAGGCACCTGCCAGGGCAGCGAGGGCCAGACTGTGTCACGCCCATGAGCTTGGCATTTCCTGCAGACCAACAGGGAGCCAGCAGTAGCTTTTACCTAAGGAAGTGACACGGTTACAGATGAAGGCTTAATGAACTTGCTAGTCCATGCTGGGCAGCACATGCCAGGAGGGCTTTATATGCTTTCTGCTCTGCCTGATACACTGGAGGAAAAACTGATATCAGCCTGAGGCTCCAGTGCGCTGGGTTAGCACGTGGGCTTTGGTAGCGCTAATGAAACTAACTCCTCGTAAAACAAACAGCTGACAGAAGCGATTAAATGAATGAAAATAAAATGAACTTGCCAAACTGATGGTGTGAGTCTGGGCACGTGGGACCCAACACTTCTGAGCAACAATAGGCTCTGATTTCAAGGCTGTCTGGAGCTGTCCCCCTAGGAATGACTGCTGGGCCAGACAGGCAGGGCTGTCCTCTCTGTGTATGATCTTCACCACCTGGGGATCCATCAGCATCGACACCCCTGGATTTGATCCTACCTGACCTTTGCACCAGTTGGTAACACAAGGACAAGAGATTCCCTATTATTGTTTGGAAGAGTTTGTCCTGTACTTTTGTACATTGTCAGAAACACTTGAGAGAAAAAAAAAATGGAGACAGGTATGGTGGCACACTCCTGTTACCCCAGCAACTCAGGAGGCTGAGGCAGGAGGTTCACAAGTTGGAGGCCAGCCTTGACAACTTAGGGAGACTCTGTCTAAAATATAAAAAATTTTAATAAGGTAGAGCTGAGATGTAGCTCAGAGGTAAAACACTCCCTAGTACCCCCGCCCCCGCACACACACACACAAGAATTGAAAGTTTGCCTAATGCGGAGGCACACTCTCTTCATTCATCCCTGCTGAACTTTGGATATTGGTGATATACCATGAGACCTAATTCAGTTTGCTTCATTATAGAGTTGGTTGACTAGGGGCTCAAGTCGGACTAGCACCCTCAACAACTGCTACCACGAGTTATTAGGATATGCTAGCAATTTCAAAACAGAAACTGGCAAATGAAGTTGTTAGCATTTGGCTCCATACAAAGGAAGGCTTGTGGCAGGCAGACTTCTAGGTGGACCCCATTGACCTCCACCTGCTAATATGCACGTCTGGTAAAATTTGTTCTCCTTGAATATGGAATGGACTTAATGACTCATATCTAATGAACAGAATACAGCAAAATGATGGCATATCTCTTCAGAGATTAAGTTACAAAAGATTGTTAGTTCTGAAACTTCCTCTTTCCCCCCCCCGACCCACCCATTGAAGCCAGGCATACTCAGAGCTCTCCTACAGAAAAGCTCACAAGAAACAAGAAACTGAGGGAAGGCTCCAGTCAATAACCACTGGGAAACAGGCCAGAGAAACTAAGTCCTACCAACAACTACTTGATGAGCTTGGGAGCTGATACGCAGGAGGTTAGCTCGAAGAAGACAGCAGGCACTGCCGACCCTAAGTAGCTTTATAGGAGACCATGAAGCAGACAGCCCAGCTAAGTGATGCCCAGATTCCCAGTTGTTATGGCTTGGATATGAGGTGTCCCCCAAAAGTTCATGTGTGAGATGATGCAAGAGGGTTCAGAGGAGAAATGATTGGATTGTGATAGTCTTAACCCAATCTGAGTTAACTCAGTGGTAACTGAAGTGGTGGGTGTGGCTGGAGGAGGTGGGAATTGGGGTGTGGCTTTGGGTATGTATTTGTATCTGGAGAGTGGAGTCTCTCTCTGTTTTCCTGATTACCTTGATGTGAGCTGCTGCCTTCTGCCACCCTCTCCCGCCACCTGGACCCCTGAGGAGTTGAGCCCACCTTCTATGGACTAAGACCTCTGAAACCCTGAGCCCCTAAACTCTTCCTCCTCTATAATCGTGCTGGTCAGGTTCTTTAGTCACAGCAGCAAAAAAGCTCACTAAAACACCAATCCACAGAAATTGTGAGATACCATATGTGTTTTGTTTGAAGTTGCTAAATTTTGGGATAACTTGTTACACAGCAGTGGATAACCAATACAGTCATCTTAGTGGAAGAGATAGTGAAGGAATATGCAGACACAATCAAAAAGCCTAAGACCAAGAGAAATCCAAAACTTTGCTATTGGTATAATAAGTCTTGGTGGTGATAGGCCTTTCCAATCTACAAATTTCCAAAGAATGTTAAAGCAAAGACACTGGACTCAGCTCTGATTTATTGACTCATGCAGAAATTCCACAATTAGTATTTTCTTTGACTCAAAATTCTTTGTTATTACTCAAACATATTGGATTTGGAGTCAGCACATTTTTCTGGTCCCAGATTCTCATTTTATTAATTGTGTCATTTTTGGATGAGTCATTGATACAAACACCTCAAATTCTATTTATGAAATGAAAATACAAATTGAGAAAAGTTACCTAACTTTTTATGTCTGTATTTCATTTTATTCAACAGGAATAATCAATCCCTGCCTTAACTCCTGGGATTGTTGAGAATGTTAAATGAAGTAATATGAGTGAAAATATTTTGAAAACTATAAAGAGCTCTACCCATGAAAGGAACATTCTAAGTCCTCTTTTATGGGTGCCCCCATATGGGACACTCTCTAAGCTGTCATTAGACTATTATGTTTAAGGAAGATGAACAATTGTCAGGCCATTTCCTGGAAGTAGCTCTTAGGGAGGGAGATGACAGGAAGGAACAAAGGCACCTGGCAGGGGTCTGAGACAGAATGCCTGGACCCCCACCTCATAACAGCAAAAGCTTCAGCCCCAAGAGAAGTAAGAGTTGGATGGCTGACTCCCAAGGCCTCTCTACCCTACAACAATCCCAATCCTTGTGCCCTTTTCCGTTTTTGTATTATCTATTGAGCACACACTATGCCCAGACCATCAGATGTACTGATTTCATGTGCTCTGTGGCCTATAATGTAAGCACTATAGTTATTCCCCTTTTACAGATGTTGAAACTGAGGCTTAAAGACCTCAAGACACTTGCCAGGGTCAAGTAAGCAGCTGAGCAGAGATAGCAAGCGTGTTCACCTGGAGAGCCAAACCCTGTCCTGGAAGATGCTTTTGCTTGTTCTCTCCGTTCTGCATCTTCCAGAAGAATGATTTTTATGCCTTCCCCTTCTTTGTTTCTGTCTTCCTATAAAACATGCTGTGACACTTCACACAAAGAGCCACATATACAAATCAATTGCAATCAACTGTATTTCTCTCCTGATGTTAAAAGACTCGTAAAGGAAAACGCACTTGTTTCAAATACCCTTTTCTGACACTAAATCAACTCTCCACCGTTGGTGGAATTTCTGCACAAATTGAGCTGGGCCCCCATGAGACCACGACTTACCAGTATAAATCCCAGGTTTGCAAGGGCTGTCTAGTTGTGTTAATAGAGAGAGCTGATCTGGTGGCTGAGTTTTCTGGGGGTTGGCTGCACCTTCTTGACTTCTAGTTGGAATCAGAAGGACACTTGGCAACTCATTTTCTAACGAGGGATGTGGAGACTGACAGAGCCATGATGACATGGGTGTAGCCAAAGGCACGGGCTTCCCTGACCCCCATCATACCTCACCCCGGCACCCCAAGGAAATCTTAATCAGAACTACTGTCCTCAGTGGAAACATCCAGGCCTCCTAATAATAAACTGCATAGGGAAAATGGTTTTCATGGGATACTCACCAAATCTATTTGATTCAAAACAACGGTGCTTCTTGGACACCTGTCAAACAAGCCACCATCTACTGGAACTTCACAGGTTTCAGAGCTGTGGTTACATAATCCCTCATTATCTCAGGTTCTCTTATTTGGATCATCACTCTGAATCACTGTCTTCATTTATACAGTGCTGATCCTAATGCCTTCTCTGTTTCATAGAGAAGACATAAGATTTGAGGGGACCTTCAGAAACACCAACCCTCTCCTTTCGACTATTCCTGCAAAGTCGGAAATTTTCCTTTTGTCCTTTTGGCCCATCCTAATCAGTTCTTTTATGACCAAGACAGAGGTTCTGTGGCAGGGAAGCCAGCACCACCATCAGAATTACATTCAGAACGCATGCTGCCAACTAATTTCCTTCCACATGAGCACAAAAAAGGTGATGGTAGATATAATGAAATAAAAAGGGAGACACTGGATGTGGGTTACATTTTGTTATACACTGTGGTTTGGTGTTCTATTTTAAAATGAAGATGGATGATGTCAGCAAGAGAGGAAAACAGGAAATTCAACAGTTAGCATATATTCATGTTTGTTTATTTTAGCACCTTCACTTACCCAAAAAAAAAAAAAAATGACCACCACTTACAAAACTTCTGATTAACCGTGGAGTTCTATGGAGACATGTTCATGGGGCCAGGCATTGTGTTGTGGGCCCACACCAGTGGGTATGTACAAAGTCAGTCATGATTTGGGTGGTATAGGCAACATGTCTGGTAACACAGCAACCAGGCACTTGGTTTGGCCTGGGTGTTAGTCAGCTTCCCATTGCTGTAACAAATACCTGAAATTAATCAACTTTAAAAGAAGAAAGGTTTACTTTGACTCCCAGTTTCAGAGGTTTAAGTCTATGCTCATTTAGCCCCATTGCTTTGGGACTGTGGCAGCACAGTACATCTTGTTGGGAGCTGGTGGTTTAAGCAAGTGTTTCACCTCATGGCAGCTGGGAACCAAAAGAAAGAGACAAGAAGGGACTGGATCCCAATATCCCCTTCAAAGGCACAACCCCCATCCCCTAATGGTTCCACCATCTCCTAGTAACACACAGGCTGGTGACCAAGCCTTTAACACGGGGGACTTTTCTGGAACATTCCAGAACCATGGTATATAACAGCCTGCAGGACTACTGGGACAGTTTCAGCCCTAAGGAGAAGTCAAAGAGTAAAAGGGATCAGCAGACAGAGGAGGTGAGAGCAGATCAAGCCTGAGCAGAGGGAAGTTCTTGGAGTACTGGGGCTAGGGAACACTTCTAGGGGCCACAGCAGGGACCCCTGACCCTCCCTTACCAGGGCCCCTGGAGGCTTGTCATCAGGGCAGTGAGTGACATGATCAGAGCTGCATTTAGAGCAGGAGCTTAGGCAGTGGTGTGGGATGTGGGGTTCTGGAGCCCACTGCGGGGACCTAGGAGAGGGTCACGGAGGAGGAGCTGGTCCAAAGCCAAGGGCAGAGGAGAGACTGGCTAGATTGCAGAGGCTCTTTAGGGTGGAATCTTTGTTTATCACAGGCTAGACATTATACCTTAATTACCAGTGTCCACGAAAACAAAATATCGACTGAGCTTGCATCTTTGTTGCTTCAAAAACGCAAGATTTGTAAAATTCAATGACACACATGATTATTCAACATATATTATCTGCTGACTGCTCCAATGGAGTCAGAGGAGTTTAGTGGAAGCAAACAAGACTAGAATCAACAATGGGCATGTAAATAGATCCCTTTTTAATGGATTTACTGATCTTCCCATAATTCTGACCTTATCTAGTTTATCCAGATTTATACTTATCCCTGAGAGTTCTGCAACACACCATGGACAATGGCTTAGAAAGTTTGAAAGTGTCCTCAATCAGCCTGTCATTTTGTCCACACAAAACAAAACAAGAAAATGGACTGATCGGAAGGCAGTCATTTTTTAAAAAAATCTCTTTTGTTGTTTGTCATGTATTGGATAGGTAGATAATGAAATTATTGCCTTCATCATGCAAGGAATTATAACAAAGAGCTGGTACTGTCTTAAAAAAAAATAATCCAATGATTGGTTATACATGTGGGCTCCACTGAGAGCCAGCAAGGATCTCGGCACTGGGTGGGAGGGAGGCAGACCAAGATTGAGGGCAAAATTGCAACTCATTGGCACAGCACATATTTTTCCAATATAAAAGCAAATGGAGAATCCGTAAATAAATTGACTATATAAAAGTGTCCCTTTATATTACCACCTCACCTTTCCAAGGGAAAAAAAAAAAAAAAGAAAAAAAAGGTTTCTTTTTACAGCCCCTCATATAAAAATATCATTTCTTCTGGGTAATTTTACAGTACCAACAGCAGTCCATATCTATTTAAAATACATACACAGCCCCACATGCAGACCCCCTTTGCACAAATGATCCAGCAACTAGCATCAGTCCAACGGCAGGAGCAGCTGCCACATAATTACAACCTCTCATCATACGTGTGGGGAAACAAGTCGTGGCGTTTGGGCAAGGTCTGCAAAAATAGGTGTCAGACCTTAACTAATAGTGATTGTCCTTCCATTCTACTGTAATTTACATTTAATTCACACATTTCATTTCCATTTAAAATATGATTACAGTGTTTTGAAGCACATCTCACCTGTCCCCTCGAATTACAGGGGAATGAAAATAACAGGGAACAGCAGCCACCGGGAAGCTGCCCGAGCCCTTAGCTGCAGGGTTGCCTGCACCCGCCACCTCTGGGTGGGTGGGGTGGGATGTGGGGCAGAAAGGGAGAAGTCAGGAGAAATGGGGCTTTAGAGGAAGGAGGGGGGGCAGGGTGGGGGAGAAACAATGAGAAGGTAAGAAGGGTGGGTGGAAGGGGGCAGGCAGCGCAGTGGCCCTGGGAGAAGGACCCAGAGTCCATCTTCTGAGGGCTCCAGTTTGCTTGTTTTATAAATTCATTATTTTCTGGCGGAGTGCCCACCTTTCATTTCAGGTTCTAAGTACGTGCAGCAGGAAGCAGGTGCCTGTTAAATTCGAGGTCTGGTTTTCTCTACACTGGAGGCAGCAGAAAGAGGAAAGGAGAGGCGAAGACTGTGACTTCCTTCCCATGCGTGGACTGGGAGAGGCCACCAGCCTTCTGGAAACATGACACCCTCCTCCCCATACCCCTCCCACCTCCATCCTGCCTCAGGGGCTTCTGCAGCTGTTGGCCGCAGGTGAAAATGTCAAAGGAGGAATTTATAGAACAAGAATCCTTAGGTTCTCAGGGACCAAGCCCCTCTTGGTGTGGCAGAAGGTGGACCTGCCAGAAACTGAATTCCAATCAAGGGCACCTGATTTGCAGCAAGATTTTCGTGTCTAATCATAGGCAAGGGAAAGAGCCCTTATTTATTCATAACAATCCCCAAATGCTATCCTGAAAATATTGGGAAAGGCAATGCACCTATCAGTGAATTCAAGAAACATTCATAGAGCACCTACTGTAAAATAAGTACTGAACGAAGCAAGAAGAATTTCAAATTGTCGTCACTCTCCACAAAATTCTCATACTGCACACTTCCCCCTGTACTTAGCCTATTTTCTAGAAACAAACAAATAAACAAAAATAGATGCCAGAAAAGAAGAACTCCTTGTGTTTCATATTATTAAGCATACAGATCTATTTATGCCCCCACATGATTCTCTTCCCTTCCAATAGCTATTCATCCTTCCTGAACCAATCCTTGCATTTGGCCTTTGCATATGGCATTCTCCCACCTTGTCTTTTTTCATCCTGTTCATCACTCCCCCGCTCCCCCTTTTTTTTTCTTGTATGCTCAACCCCTTTCTATGAATGGGATCATCCCCAAAGGACTTGGGGAAAAAAAAAAGCAATACCCTCAACCCCTTACTTTGACCTAGCTTTGAACCAATCACCTCCCTGGCCTTCAGTGCAAACTTCTCATGAGCATCATTTCTAATGTGGGAGCGATAACTTGCTGCCCCAAAAATGTCATAGCTCTACTCAGAGAGAATTGGTAACTACGTTTCCTACCTCCCTTGTATCTACGCATGGTCATGTAATTCATTCCACCAATGAAAAATAAGAAGAGGTTGTATGTTACTTTTGGGCAAAGACCTTAAGATATAGCCTTCTCTTTTCTGCTTCCTCTCTGACCAGTTGGTTGGGGACAGCTGCAAGGATGAGGTCCAATGAGGGGGTGAGCCAAACACAAAAAGGATGAAGGATGGTTCCCTGGATCACATCAGGAAGGAAAGCTGCCCACTGACCAGCAGCATCCAAATGCTTCAGCTTTGAAAGGGATACATTAACTTCTATCTTGTAAAGGTAGTACTGGAATTTTAGTATCTATTTATTGCATCAGCTAGAATTGTTTTAACCACAAACTTGCCTATCTATCGCTCTTCAGCCCACTACATCTTGTTTCCAATTTGTTTCTAGAAACTAGATCTCTATGAAATCCCTCCTGGTTCTGGAATACTGTATTTAATAGATATCTCTTAGACTAAATTTCACCAGACTCCTCAATGGTATCCAACTCCCCTCTTCTCAAAACTCAAAGTTTCCATCTTTCTGTCTGGCTGTTCCTCAGTCTCCTTCATAGACTCTCGTAATACTGCTGAGTCTCAGACTCTACAATCTTGATTTCTGCTTTTCCATTGAATAACTGGAGCTGGACTTGCATACTTGCCATAAACACTAGGAAACCAGGAAAATTGCATTAAAAACTAATTTCAGACATTTGAAAATAGACATAACAGGCTAAGAATGCCGAGAGAATGAAAACAAACAAGGTGAGCCCACAATCATCCCAACATCTGCTGGCAGGTACCTTCTGGATTTCATTAAAAGGAAAGAAAATACTAGCAGACCACAGAGTTTCAATGATTTTATTCAAAAGAAATAAAAGTTGGAAAAGTCAAGGTAACTCAATTTTCAGTGCAGAACATCATAAAAGAGGGGGCTACATAGAAAAGAGAAGGTGTCTTTGGCTAACTACTAAGGTGAGGCTCCATGAGGTGGGCAAAGAATGACTGCTAGAGTGCTATGAGCTAGACAGTTGTCAGAGCTCACAAAGGGCCGAGATATATTCAAGTTCTAATCAACCAGACTGGCAAGACCTTGCTGATGTTCACAGGACTCAGTAGAAACTCCAAAAAGTTCACACTAAATAAGCATAATATACTAGCCCTGGAGTAAAGTCTACTCCAAAAACCAAACCTGATGAAACTGGGGGGGGGGCGAATATCAATGGATTGAACTGGTCCACAGGAATTTAGCTTCCTTCACATTCCAAAAAATGAATAAAATAAAATCAAGACACTATTACATCATTCGTAGGCAATCAAGAATTATTATACCTGAGAAGAATAGTCAGGAGAAAAATCAGACCATAGGAACAGACCTAGAGATAATAGAGATAATGAAACAAATTGACAAAAATATTAAATTGTTGTATAACTATGCAAAAAAATTAAAGAAAAATATTAACACAATGAAGATAAAAGAAAATATAAAAAGAAACCAAATGTAATTTGTAGATAGATATGAAAAATATAACTTATGTTTAAAAAATGGAAATTAAACTGCAAAAGAAAAGACCAATGAATTAAAAATAGTAAAATAAAGTATTCAGACTAAAGGATGGGGGGAGACTGAAAACTAAATAAATAAACAGAGCCTCAGTGGCCTGGAGTACAAAAGTGAGCAGGAATTACATAATTAGAGTTCCCAAAACAGTGTGGAGGGGAGGGGAAAAGTTTGAAAAAGTAACAGCCAGATATTTTTGAAATTTGAAGAAAGCTATGAACCCACAAGTTCAAGGAGCTCTATGAACCCAAAGTAGGATCAACACAAAGATGCATCATAATCTAATGCATAAGAACCAACCACAAAAAAAAAAATCTTAAAAGCATAAGAGTAATTAAATACATTAACATACAGAGGGAAGAAAATGACTGTTGTGTAATCCTCATTAGAAACAATGCAACCAGAGATAATGGAAAAGAACTTTCATATACTGAAAAAAAATAACAACACTGCATATCTAAAATTATATACCTAATTACAGTAGTGCACATCTGTAATCCCAGTAGTTTGGGAGGCTGAGGCAGGAGGATCGCAAGTTCAAAGCCAGCCTCAGAAACTTAGTGAGGTCTTGTCTCAAAATAAAAAATAGTAATAGCTGGGGATGTGACTCAGTGGTTAAGTGCCTCTGTATACCAAAATTAAAAATTAAAAAATGAAATTATATACCTGGGAAAAATATGATTCAAAGGTAAAGCTCTCACACAAATATTGAGAGAATCCATTGCTAGAACTGAACACAAGGACATGCAAACAAAAGGTCTGGGGACAGAGGTGAAATAAAACCAGGTGAAAACAGTCTATACAAAATATGGTGGAATACTGGAAAAAATAAATATGTGGGTAAATATAACATATATACACAATCCTCTGGTTTCCGAAAGAGGAGACATCACTATAAATCCTGCAGATAGTCATAGAATAATAAGAACATATCCTTAATAACGTCATACCAATAAATTGGCAACCCAGATGAATATTCAAATTCATGTAAATGCTCAAATAATTTCAAATCGTTAACAACCAATAAGTTAATTTAGCCAAGTCACAGAATACAAGGTCAAACTACAAAAACCAATAGTTTGTTGTATAATTGCAAGAACAAATTGGCATTAGAAATGAAAAAGAGTCGTTACAATGAATACCATAGAAATATGAAAGTGCGTAAGAAATTATTATGAAAATTATACACTGAAAAATTGGAAAACCTGGAAGAAAAAGATAAATCCCTGGATATATACAACCTTCCAAAATTGAACTAAAGAAAAAATGAGAGAACTTAAGTAGACCAATAACAGGTAATGAGATCGAAGCAGTAATTACAAGTTTCCCACAGCTTTATTCTACAAATCATTTAAATAAAAACTAATTTCACTTCTTCTCAAGCCATTCCAAAAAACTGAAGTGCATTCTAGAAGCCAAGTTTACCTTTATATCAAAACCAGACAAAGATACAACAAAGGAGAAAAAAATAGAAAACTACAGACCAAAATCCCTGGTGAACATAGAAGCAAAAATTCCCCACAAAATACTGGCAAACTGAATCCAATACACATCAAAAAGATTATATATAAGATTAAGTGGAGTTTATCCCAGGGACATAAGGAAGGCTCAACATATTCAAATCAGTAGGCATAATAGATCACATCAACAGAATGAAGAACAAACTAGGTATAGAAGGAATGCAACTAAACACAATAAAGGCTCCATATGACAAGCTCACCACCAACACTATACTAAATGGAAAAAGCTGAATGTGCTTCCTTTAAGATCTGGAACAAGACAAGGTGGTCCTGTTTCATTACCTGTATTCAACATAGAAGTCTTAGCAAGAACACTTAGACAAGAGAAAGCAATAAAAGACGTTCAAATAGGAATCGGGCAAATCAAATTATACCAGTTTGCAGATGCCTTAGTTTTCTATGTAGTAAAACATACAGACTCCACCAAAACACTGTTATAACTGATAAATTCAGTAAAGTTACAGGATACAAAAACCAGTAGCACTTTAATACACCAAAAACAAACTTGCTAAAAAAAAAAAAGGAATAAAAAAGCAATTCCATTCACAATAGCTAGCAACAAAAAATAAAATAAAGTTTCCAGAAATAAATTTGACCAAAGAATTGAATGATATCTGAAATGAAAATTATAAAACACCAATGAAATAAATTGAAGCGAATATAATAAATTGAAAAGAATATTAAAAAAATATAAAGATATACCACATTCATGGATTGGAATAAACAATATTCTTAAAATGTCCACACAACTGAAAGAAATCTATGGATTCAATGAAATCCCCACCAAAATATCAAGGGAGTGCTCAACAAACATAGAAAGAACAATTATAGAATTTATATGGAATTGCAGAATAGTGAAAGCAATAATGAGCAAAATGAACAAAGCCAGAGGCATCAAAATACCTGTTTCCAAAATATACTGCAAAGCTATAATAATCAAAATAGTAGGGTACTGGCATAAAAACCAACAAGCCAATGTAACAAAATTTTAAAATTAGAAATTAATCCACATGCAAACAGTCAATTCATTTTTAAAAATAGTGCAAGAATATACATTGGACAGAATAGTATTTTCAACAAATGATGCTGAGAAAAGTTGATATACATATGCATAAAAATTAAACTAAATATTACCTCTGGCAGTATAGAAAAATCAACCCAATGTGGATCAAAGACCTAAACCAAAAGCCATGAAGTTACTAGAAAAAGACATAGGGAAACACTTCAAGACACTGGAACAGGCAAAACTTCTTGGAGAAGACCCCAAAAGCATAAGCAATAAAGATAGATGAAAAGGATTATATCAAACTAAAAGTCATCTGCAGAGCACAGGAAGCAATATACTTAATGTGAAAGCTGAAATTACAGAATTTCCAGGAGAAAATCTTAGACAAAGATTTCCTAATCAATTGAATTTCATCAAATTACAATTTTCTGTGCTTTGACAGGCACTATGAAAAGCTAAAAATAAAAAGACTAGCCACACTAGACAAAGATTATAGATATACGTGACATAGGACTCTTATCCAAAATGCATATCAGTAATGAGAAAGACAAACCCTCACTGAAATAATGGACCAAATGGTTAATCACCCTTCACGGAAGACGTTTAATATTATCAGTCATCAAAGCAATAAAAATTAAAACCACTATAAGATACCATTACACACCAAGGAAAAAATACTAAAATTTAAATTTACAATATCAGTATTGACAAGGATATTTGGTAACAGGAAACCCATCTATTGTTGGTGTGGTAGAAAATAACACAATCACTTTGACACATTTTGGCAGTTTTTTGTAAATTTTACATTTACCCTAGCACCCAGAAATTTCAATCCTAGGTAGTTGCCCATAAGTCCACTCAAAGACTTACACATGAATATTCATAATAGCTTTTTACATAAGGACAGAACAGGGGAAAATGTATGTGTTTATCAACAGATGAATGGTTTACATAATCTGTGGCATATGCACACAATGGAATACTAGTCAGCAATAAAAAGAAAGAACATCGAATACATGCAACAGCATGAGTAAGTTTAAAATCTTTTGGCTAGGGAAAAAAAGTCAGACACAAAAAAAAGCACATGCTGTATGATTTCATTTGTGTCAATTCAAGAATGAAAAAAAAAAAAACTAGTCTCTAGTAACAGGAAGCAGATCAGTGATTACCTGGGACTAACATGGGGAGAAAGGGTGTCCATTGATTCCAAATGGGGTCATGAGAGATGTTGGGGATAATGGAAAACTCCCATATCTTGATTGTGGTGGTGGTAGTTACACAGGAATATGTATTTGTCAAATCTAAAATTGATGCTTTAAAAGGGTGCACTTTATTGTATGCAAATTATAAAAATACACAATTTAAATTTTAAAAGCTCTAAAGCTTTCTTAATATTTTCAGAGTAAAGATCAAAATCCTTAATGTTATACTCCATGTATGTACAATATGTCAAAATATACTCTACTGTTCTGGGTACAGTGGAGCACACCTGTAATCCCAGTAGTTTGGGAGGCTGAGGCAAGATTGTGAGTTTAAAGCCAGCCTCAGCAACATAATGAGGCCCTAAGCAACTAGCAAGACTTGTCTCAAAATAAAATACAAAAAAGGACTGGGGATGTGGCTAAGTGGTTAGGCACCCCTGGATTCAATCCCTGGTACCAAAAATAAATAAATAAATTCTCTCTCTCTCTCTCTCTCTCTCTCTCTCTCTCTCTCTCATTTCTCATCTCTCTCTTTCTATCTCCCTTTCCTGTCATGCATATTTAAAAGGAACAAATAAAAAGTAAAAACTCCTAATGTGCTTGATTCTTGAGATGCTGGATGTTCCAGACCCTATCTACCTCTCCAGCCCACCTCACTTCCCAGCACCCAATCTTCTCTGTACCTCAGGCTCACTGGCTTTCCCTTCTTGCTTTTGAAAAAGTTATGATCTGTCCAAACATCATCTTTCTTTTCTGAACTGGATTAATCATAATCCCAGATTCACGACACATTCTCATCACAGGGCATGCATGGCCTGCTTTATTCAGTTACTACTAAGGCTGTCTTATTGCTTTGTTTCTAATTTGTCTCTCTTCTTGCTTCACTCTTTCCTTTTAGGCAATCTTATCAACCTCTACAGTTTCTATCAATGCTGACTTTCTTGTACTTCCTTAACTTGGATTCCATAGCATCCCATAGAATCAGCTGCCCACCTGAACGTCTCAATATCAACCCAAATTAGTCATATTCAAAACCAAACTTTCTTCCCAAAGGTTCCCACTGATAGGTCCACCATCCACCTACTTCACAAATAAAATATAAGCATCCTCTTTGTCTCATCTCTCTCCCTCCTTCCCCATACCCAAGCCAATAATGTCAGTTCTTGCTACTCGTTTTTTTTATTTCTTCTATTTCTCATCATCTCATCTAATCCAAGCTACCATCACTTGGGTGTTGATAAGACCTCCCAGCCAGCCTTCCCCGTGTTCTCTCCTAGCACCGATAATACAATATCTACACTGCAGTCATCACCACCAGCACCACCTCATATCACACACCCCATCCCTCTCTGCTAGGTTCTTTCCATTGGTTACAACAAACGTAAGACTTGTTTTCTAACCTCAGAGAAATAGAATTATATCAATCATAATCTTTATGTGATGAACCACACCCCTCATTGACCATAAATGGTCTGGCTTAGTTATTCATTTATCCATATAGTTTAGTAAATAATGTAATAAGAATTCATAAAACTAAAGCAAGGATCTGGATAATAATCTACTGTTAATCATATCACCACCTCACATCTACTCTTCCTACTTAACCCCAAGTAACCATCACCTTGACTCTGTGTCCACCATTCCCTTGCCTTACTATTTAGAGTTTTATTACATAATGCATATGCATATATATATAACACATGCCCATATTTTCCTTTTTTTGCATGAATAAACACACATAGAGATTCCTAAAAACAATTCTAATCATTTGTTATAAGAGTAGACTCAAATCGATTATTTTGAAAGCTGCTTTTTATTTATTATTATGTTAAGATTTTAAGGCTTTAAAGTTTTAAGTTTCATCAATATTGTTGCATGTCATGGTAGTTCATCTATTTTGATTAACATTTGATATTCTATTGTGTGGTATCTTTATCCATTTTCTATTGCCTCAACAGAGAATCTGAAACTGAATAATTTCTAATGAACAGAAATTCATTGGACTCATGGTTCTACAGTCTGGAGAGTCTGAGATGTTGATACTGTAATCTGGTAAGGGCCCTTTTGAGCTGCCTCATCCCATGGAGAAAAGTGGAAGGGCAAGAGAGCACCCAAGATAGAGAGGGAAAGGGGACTTCACTTTTTCTTTCATTGGAATCCCCTACTGCAATATCTAGCCCAATCCTACAATAATGGCATTATTCTGTTCACCAAGGCAGAGGTCTCCTGGACTAACCACCTCTTCAAACTTCTACCTCTTAATAATATCACAGTGGCAATTGTATTTCTACATAAGTTTTGGAGGGTACATTCAAACCAGAGCATGTGGACACATCAGACTTTATTTATCTGTTGTATTATGGATCACCAATCACACTGTTTCCTGGTTTAATTTCTTCTATTATGAACAGTATTACAAGGAACATTCTTGCAAATGTCCCCTTGGTATGCTCCTTAGCATATTTCAGGGAATATGAAAGCTTGCCTTTGGGAAGTACCTGCCCCCTGGTCACAGTGGCACACACCTGTAATCCCAGCTATTCAAGAGGCTGAGGGGGAGGATCCCATGTTCAAAGCCAGTCTCAGCAACTTAGTGAGGCCTTAAGCAACTTAAAAAGACCCTGTCTCAAAATAAAAAATTGAAAGGGCTGGGAATGTAGTTCAGTGGTAAAGGGCTCCTGGGTTCAATTCCCAATGCTAAAATAAAATAAAGTACTTGCCCTCTTCACACTCTCAAAGTGTAAAATATCCTCCAGTTCTGTAGCCTCTGAAATACTTGGTATTGTCAATCATCACTAATCAAATAGTATAAAATGATATCTAAAATTGCCTGATCACTAATTGCATTGAGCAAGTCTATATTGGTTTAATAGTCAAATACATTTTCTTCTTCACAAAATGTCTTTCAGTTTCTTTTGCATATTTTCCTGAGGTTGTTTGTGCTTTTCTCATTGATTTGTGAGGGTTCTATACATACTCTTGATTCTGATCTTTTTTTATGCCTATTATAAATCCATCCTTCAGCCCCAGGCCTTTACATATGCTGCCCTACCTGACTGAAATGCTCTTGTCCTCCACCTCCCCTAGTGAACTCCCACTCATCCTCAGATCTCATCCTCACTATCACTCCTCAGGGAAGCCCTCTCTGACTTCCCTGCTTTGATCCAATCTTACCAGTTGTGCTGTCATCAGACTAAATAATTCTTCTTAACATTCCTCCAACTCAACCCTTTACATGTATGCTTGTGATTCTTTAATATATGTTCCACAAGGACAAGGGTGCACCTATGTTTTGCTTATATTTTGTACCTGACATGTAATAAGACCCCAATATATAAGTATAAATGTGAAGATTACTGGAGATCACACCCAGCATGCTAAGTACACACTCTATCACTGAGTTACATCCCAGCCCCAACAATTTTTTTAGGTGGACAAATAAATACTATATTTGCATGTGTTATCTCACATCAGCTCAAAATGCTGTCCTAGCCAAGCCATTAAGCCCTTCCCTTCTCTCACTTCATCATTCATTCAACTGTCTTTTTTCACATCTCTTCTTTCATCTTTCTATAAGAAATGCTTACATTTTTCTGTAAGCATTACCAGACCTAAGGAAGGAATTTTACATCCATGTGTCTGTTTGATAAACATCCCATGGGAGGATAAAGTAAGATGATAATGGCCAAGCTATGAAGGACACAGAAGACAACCCAGAGGGTTAGTTAACAGCCCATGCCCCAATTTATAGGGGAACTAGAATTCTGTATCTTACTAACACATGACAAGAAGGCTATTGCACAAAAAGCATTTGGTTTTGTGCTGTAAATGTCTTTTGGTTTTGTGGAGCCAAAAACACATTTTTGGAGAATAATGGTGAATGGGAAGCGGGCACCGTGCACCTGTTGCTTACCTCCATTAGAGGCAGAACTGCTTCTCCAGCAAGCATTTGGAAAGCCCTGACCATGCCACAGCCACACGCCAGGCCACCCTTCATTGCAGACCCTCACCACAGACACATGCCAGTCAGACCCTCCAAACAGACTTTCAGAGACTCCCTCAAGTTTTAACTCTGACAGCCATCTCCCCTTTTCCTTCAGATCAGTCCTGAACATGGCTGTACATGCAGATGCTTCCAAGCTGAGCTCTCTTCAGTGGTTCTAAGGGTTCTTTTTCATTTCCATAAAGAAGGAGGAAAATGACAGAGAAGATACTCTTGAATCCCTTTTCCTCCATTACCCACCTCTGGAGGACAGGGACTAGCCCTGGGAGGGACCACCGTAGAGGTCCACTCTCCCACATCTGCTGGGGAAGGTGAGTCTCAGTGCCTCTTTGTTGTTTGCCCTTCGTGGGGTCGTGGTAAACATTCTGACCATTTTGAAGTATTATTTCCCCCATTAGAACAATGTACTTGGGTTTGGGTTCTTTTTGCTTTGTTTATCCAGTAATCGTTACAGCGAGAGGGATGCACCTGTTCTGCAGGCCCATTAGACTCGGAATTGCTTTTCTCCTGAGCAGAGGCATATAGGAAAACTAGCCTTGGCACTTGAAGCATGCTGCAGTAGAGGAGAGCGAGCCTGCGGAGAACACCAAGATGCAACCTTGAGCCATAACAGGAAGTGGCTCGGGGCTAAGAGAGGGAGGAGAAGTGGTGCTGTGCCTGGAACGAAGCTGGAGCTTAGAGAGAGAAGGAACTTGCCCAAGGTCACACTGCCAATTAGTCGTGGCGCTGGAGTTACAAGCACAGAAAGCGGCCCATGTGACTCCAAGTCCACACTCTCCCCCACCTCGTTATATCAGGGAGCAGCTGAAAAAGAGAAGGGTGAGGACAGAAGAGGGAAGATGTAACAGCAAAGTCAGAGGGGTCCATGCCCCTTGTGCCAAGAGCTTTATTTGTGTCCTATCTCCAGGGGAAAGTGGCTGGCAGAAGGCTGCTGATCCTGCTATTTGAGAGGGAGAACAAGACTGGGGGTGCAAAAACGGGAAAGATAAGCTCATACTTTGAGCCTCTTCCAGCAGGAAGTCCCCACCCAGGTGGCCTAACACCTCCTCCCCATCTCTCCCTCATAGAATAAACCCAAAGCACATTCTGATTCGAGATGAAAAGGAGGGATCAAATACCCCCAGGTCAGGTTGACCCCATCCAAAATACCCCACGGTGAGAAGTAGAGGGGGCACCTGTACCAGCTCCTACAGTCTTTTGTTCAGAGTGTCAGAATCACAGCCCGACACAGAAGACACAGAAGCTGCTCTGGACCCTGGTGACTTACTCTGTCATCTGCCGCCTCTCGTGCAGGTGTGCGTATTTTAGCTGGAGGTGTCCAGGCATGGAAATCGCTCTCCCTGTGCCCATATATTATCAGTATTTTTTAACATGTCGCTTTCCAAGCAGGTAATGCATTTGCAGAGACAGTGATCTTTCATCGGGAGATTACGATGATTTGTGTTCTCTGTCTAAATTCCAGCATAAATTTCAGAGCCAGTGAGGCATTGGCTTGTGGCAAGGGCTGAGTTCTGAGATGTGGCAGCTAGCTATCTGCAGACCTCCGGCTCACAGCCATTTGTCCTGATTAGGGAAAGGCTTTAAAATTCTTCCTTGTGCCTCACCTTTATTTATTTATTTATTTATTTATTTATTTATTTATTTTCAAACTGTGCTTCCAGAGGGTCACCTTTGTTTAGCTGGGTTCAGGCCATGAGTTATGTTTACTGGGCTGGTCCCAAGCAAAAGCTTTAAGCAAATCAATCACCAGAACTCCTGGCTCTGCTGAACTTAGCAGTGCAACTTGGGTCAAGTTGCTTCACTCCCTGGGCTTCTATTTCCTCATCAATAAGTTGAAAATTGCAATCCTTTCTTCACAGGGTTAATGTGAGGCTTAAATAGGGGAGAATAAATGAAAACTCCTTCCAAGGCAGCAGGAAAACTAGAGGTGAAATCCACACAGCGGTCAGTCCCCAGGGTATTTCCAGAGTGACATGCACACGTCCGGCTCAGATTGTGATCACCCCTTGGTTGGGCATTCCCTTTGTTAAGCCCCCATCCTATCCAGATTGCTCTAAAATTCTCCAAAGTACCTCTAAACGAGATAAATAAGTCATTCTGCCATGTGTGTTAGCTTGCTAGGGCAGTCATAATGAAGTATCACAGCCTGGTTGGCATAAACAACAGAAAACTTATTTCCTCACATTTCTGTAGGCTGGGGAGTTCAAGATCAAGGTGCTGAAGGGGTTGGTTCTTCTGCAGCCTTTACAGAGGTAAATAACCACTGACTCCCTGTGTCTTCATATGCTCTTCTTCCCTCTGTACCCACCTGGGTCCTGATCTATTCTTATAAGAAGAAATCAGACCATATTTCCAAATATCAGGAACCCTGTAGTACCTGGAAACCTGTAGGAGAAATTCATGCAATTGTCCCCAGTCTGTTCCCAGAATTGCACACACAGCTCAAGCCAAGACTAACACACCTTAACCATCCCATGTGTCTTAATGAATTACATCCTGTGCTAGGGCATTGGAACTGGAACTTTAAAATCTGAATCAGTGAGAGTAGGTGTGGAGACACAATTCAGCCCATAACACCTGCCATGAAACACTCCGATATCTGATGCATAACTTTAAAGGTGCCTCAAAGTCAAATCAAGAGTGATGAGGCTCCCAGCCTCCAAAGCCTTCCTTCTATATGGTGAGAATGCTTGGTTTTCAGAGTCCTGTCTCAGTCATTTCCTGCCACCATCAATGGAAAGATGAAGGGATAAAAACATGGAAGGGACTTAACTCAAGGCTGCACAGGTGGTATTAAGGGGCAGAACTAGGCCTAGAACCAACATGTGTGGCTCCTGACAGTCTCAGTGTGTGACTCTGTACTGTCACCTTTTACAGTTATTTAACACCTCCAGGAGCATGTGCTGAAGAGGTGGGTAAGTGCCTTTAGGGAAAGCATGTCACCTGTTATGGTTTAGATATGAGGTGTCCCCCAAAAGCTCACATGTGAGAAAATGCAAAGAGGTTTAGAGGAGAAATTATGGGGTTATGAGAACCTTAACCTAATCAGTGAATTAATCCCCTACCAGGATTAACTGAGTGTTAACTGAAGGCAGGTAGGATATGGCTGGAGGAGGTAGGTCCCTGGAGCATGCCCTTCGGGTACATACTTTGTATCTGGTGGGTGGAGTCTCTGTCTGCTTTCTGATCATCATGTGAGCTGCTTCCCTCTGCCATACTCCTCTGCCATGATGCTCTGCCTCATTTCAAACCCCCAGGAATGGAGACTGTTGTCTGTGGATAGAGACCTCTGAAACCAGGAGCCCCCAAATAACCTTTTCCCATTCTAAAGTTGTTCTTGTCAGGTCTTTAGTCACAGCAGTGAAAAAGCTGACTTAAAACACCACCTGTGACATGTGGCCTGCCTGATGTCTTGCTATCTCTCTTACCTACCCTCTGTGTCTAATGCAACAAAGTTGTCCACCAGCTGGCCTATGGAAGTAATGGTTCTAACTCAGAGTCTTCCCTGATGTAAGGTCTAACTGAATCTTCTTTGTGGTATCCTGTTTTTTGTTTTGTTTTGTTTTAACAGCTCTTTATGATGCAGAGACTGCACATGGGCCAACAGGTACAAGAGAACAATGGGGCTGTTTAGGCAAACACAGGAAGAAGAGAACTTAACTGGTGACCCCAATAGGCGTAAGAGGCCCCGCTGTGAGAATTCACAGTCAGCAGTGGCTCTTGACAGAGCCTTGCAGAGATATGGCGCTGAAGAGGCATTGAAGCAGCTCCAAACAACCAGCTTGATGCCAGAGACTATAGCCAGCTTGGTATTTCTAATGCAAATGTACATAGATAGACTTACATATAGACAGATATATATAGACAGAACAGAGAGCTGGCTAGACAGATGTAGATAGGTAGATATAACTCCACAGTGGCAGTATATCTGTTCCCAAATTCCCCAAAGCTTTTTATTCACCAGAGTGAGTAAGATGCTTTGAAGAGGAAACGTACTTATTTTTAATGGACTCCCTGTAGGTCAAGTGGGGAAACAGCAGAGTAAAGAGGAAGACCCAGATTTAAGACCAGTTCTGTCTCTGGCCAGCTCTGAGACTGGCCAAGTATTTACAGATTCTTCGTCTAAATCATTCATTAGATAGGTGACTTGGACCTCATTGCTTAGCTTCTCTAAGGGATTCTCCCCATGAGTAAAAGTTGGGATCAATATGGCAGCTCTCAGGAGTGCTGTATGAGGCAACAAGGTCATTTATGGGAAGTCACCCATTGCATCACTGACATTTATTTCATCCCATTCCCTACTTGGGATAGCCTCACTCTGAGACCATGAGGGAAGGTGGGTCACAACTGGAATTTAAGGGATTTATGTTCTCCAGTGCTATCCTATCCTGGCCACTTTCAATATGGCAAAGCCTCATTCTCCCCCATTTCTTCCCTTTTCTCCCTCCTCTGGGGCCTGACAGAGCCTCTAAAGACAGCTGCTTGAGGCCCTATAATCATCTGACAGCCAGGGTGCATGGGAAGCAAAGAAGCAGACCAGCTAGAGGATCCAAAGAGGATCATACTCCCACCAGGGCTGGTTTCGGCCAATAACAGGAGCATTCCTTCCGCAGCTGTGAGCTTTCACAGCCCAGGCCTCCTCAGCCTTCAATAATGGAAGCAGGCCCAGTTCTCTAAATGCGACTTTGTCTTCTTAATGCTCTCTCAGGGCACATCAGCAAGGCTGGATGACAGCCCAGTGTGAAGGAAGAAGAGATTGGGGAGAGGGAGCAGAGAGAGGTCACTCCAGTGGAAAAGGTTAGGACTTGTGCTGCAATCAGCCCCAAAGCACCAGCCAAGGAAAGATTTCAAATAACTGGGAGCCAGTGCCTGAGAAGAAGGAGGGTTTCGGAAGTGTTTGATGATTGAATAAATGACTGTACAGCTCCCAAACCACTTCTGGGATTTGCCCCATTTGGACTCACTGTCTCCCTCTCTCATTTTACTAAGGCTCTTCCTGCCAACACCCTGCTGTGATGTCAAAATCGTCTGAGTAGTCGTTTATTATTATTCTCCAATAGATACCTGTACCTTGAGGCCTGGGAGTGCTTAATTCCTGGTGCTTTGAAACTCACAGAGAAATTGCTCTGTAATTATTTGCTAATTTGATTAAAGATGTTATGCCCCACTAGTGCTCTGCCCCTAATTTCACAGACTTTCAAGTTCCTGGGGACATTTATATCATATTAAAGCCATCATTGAAGCACCTAACTAAAAGGGAAAAATCAGAAGTCAAGATGCTTCAGGGCCTTCAGTTTTATTTGTTTATTTGTTGTGTAATGGTCCAGGACTCTGATCTTGAGCATACATGTATCACTGAAAAGGTCTCACAAACCCACAGAAATGTTGCTATCAAAGTTAATAGAGACTCGTATGTATGGAAATGTTTTAAAAGCCACCCCAATCTAGCTTTTTTTTTTTCATATTTCAAACGATTGCAGTTGAAACTAGAAGGTAACACTTAGAAGCTTGTAAAAGTAAAAAATCAGCTCGGAGAACTTCAGGGTCTCCTTGTGAGATTTGTTTTCCATATTGTTTCCACTTATACCCTCTGGTCTTTAAAAGAAAAACCACAGGTCATTGATTTCTATCACTGACAAGTCAAGTCACATGAGCGAAAACACCTCACAACTTGGTCAGAAGAGAAAAAAGAAAAGTCCCTTCTTATCTAATTTTACAAGCGCCCATGAGACAGGGGGAGCTCGACCCTCTACCTCCCAAACCACCATCCTTCACTCAACTCCAAATAGAGAACTGGATTGAAGTGCTCCAGGTCACTTGTCAGAAAGAAAGTAAAAGAAAATATTGCCTTCTAAGAGCACAGGATTCAACCCCAACTCACATATTCCTCCCC
The DNA here is from genome assembly GCF_001458135.2 of Marmota marmota marmota. Classification (NCBI taxonomy): domain Eukaryota; kingdom Metazoa; phylum Chordata; class Mammalia; order Rodentia; family Sciuridae; genus Marmota; species Marmota marmota. Next base: position 6,944,586 of record NW_026000223.1, read on the forward strand.
ACACCACACCCTTCCAGAGGGAAGCTTTGATCTGTATCTACTCCAAGAAAGGGAGGGGAAGCGGAGGGACACGAAGAGAACACTCAGTAAACAGTATTATTAACCCATAAGCCAGCGATAAATCAGGGCAGGAAGGTGACCTCAGCAGGCTGGAGTAATCCTGCATGTCGAGATGAATTTATGAGACCAATTTTATTGGCCTGCATGACCCAGGCTCCTTGGAGATGTCTCAGTAACAAATGCAATCCACTTCATTTATGAGCTGTGTACAATGTCAGCCATAGGGCCCTCTCCAAGAGGGCGCCCGTGAGTGTGGCCTCAGGAAAGCAGTGTTCCCAGGTGGTGCTGTCACTCCCCAAGAGTCAGCCATACCTGTTCAGGCAGTTGCCACCTTCAGACTACTAGCACGGGTTCTCCTGTCTCCGCTCTGTGAGTCAGGACAGCCCTGAGCCAGGTCTTTCCCTTCCACGGGCCTCAGTGTGCTCATTGCAGAATGGTGCTGAAGACATCTGGGGGAGGACAAGTCCTGCTCAGTGCTGGATGGTTAACAGCACTGGTCCAACTACCAGATGTCAGTAGTTCTCCTATCAAGTCATTAGATCCACCAACAGTGCCCCTACTTATGTCCCAACATCTCACTTGATTATTAGCAGATGATCTAAGTCTGTACCCAAATGTAGCCAACCCAGGTGGGTCTGTAAAGACTGTTCCCTCCATTTCCATCTCAAGAGCAGAGAAGCTAATAATTCTTGTTAGTGGCACCTAGAAGGCCCTCAGGACCAGCCAAGAGCCATTCCACTGAGAGGAGTCAGCGGGAACCAGGAAAGTTCTCTCTGCAGAGACCTGGTACCTACCTGGCCTTCACCTGCTCTCTGTTGGCTCCAAGAGCTGGGCGGAAGGCGTTTAAGTCTATTTGACTGTCCCTGTCATCATAAGGTTTACGGATGGTTAATTTATTCTTTATAGCACAGTCATTGATGGCTGTTAAATCACAAATGAGAGCCAATAAAGGGTGAATTGCAGCTGAAATTACACTGTTTATATGACAGCAGAGTGCCGGGTAAAAGATTCATATGCTGCTGATGAAGTATGTTATAAATTTTAATTACCATAGTTTGTACAAATGACATGTTTGAAATGCTATTGAGTAATGTGACCCTGATAATGAAACTATAAAATAAATCATTAACTTTCTGAATGAGCTTTTTTATTTCAGTGCTACACAGAGTAAACTTTTCGGTTTATTCCAGATCAGTCTTTTTATGCCCCCACCCTCTGCCCAGGAAATCACTGGCTCCTCTCCACACAGTCTGGGGACAGAGGAGCAACAGGAGGCTGGAAGAGCCTCTTGGCAGGGCTGATGCCCACCAGACATGGTTCAGAGACTGGGGCAGGGGAGTCAGCTGGGCTGAGAGGCCTAGATGTTCAAGAACAATCCCTTTAATTTTCCACCTATAGGAAGAAAGGACCCTTTTTGGAAACTGCAGACACTAACTAAAGACCCCACTAACAGCTGGGCACTGTGGCCAAATCACCCAGCAGAGGCATCTATAGCAACACACCAGATGTATCAGACTCTCAGTGAGCATCAGGCTACACTGTGTGTGAGAAATTCACAAGGAAACTGGGCCAATATTCTTGGACCATAACCCAATTAAGACTCCAGAAGAGAAAAGACAATAAACATTGGACAGTTTTTCCATTGTTAAAGTGTCTTTATTTCATGGGACTTGTCCTTCAGGTTTATGAATTAGCCCTTTACAACACACCCAAGGAACAAGTCTCTACAGTTAGGCATGTCTTGCAGATAAAACCTACAGCTCCAGGAAAAACCTAGAAGAGTGAGCCCACCAAAGGCCAATTAGGGCAACTCCCCACACCAAGAGTTACTCGCTACAGCTCTGCCTGGAAGACATGTGTCTTTTAGTCTTGTCAGCAAGAATCACATCAGTAAGTTGGGCAAAACTAAGGGTTCATAGGCCATTAGCACATCAAGAGAACTTGGACATCCTTCCTTTACCCTGAAAATGTTCAGGGTGGGGTAGAGAGGGAGGTAGGAACAGAAAATGTAAGGGGGAAAGGTTTGACTCCCAGACATGTATAATTTCAGAGGAAAATACAAAGTTTGGAGAAGCCCCCAGGTGTTTCTGCTATGCCCTCCTAGGGCAGACCCAGCCCAGGCCTCTCCCACTTTGCACCTGTGGAAATGGAGAGCCAGTGGGACAGGGCAGAGCTGGAGTTGCTATCCACATGACCAAGGCTAATTAAGAGGAGAAAGGGGCTTTTTCATTTACTATAGCCAGAATACTCCAGGCCAGCTCTAAACAGGTAGCCTCCCAGGATTGAAGGTATAAATGCAGCCAGCATCCTCCATGTCCTCCTCCTGCGAAAGATCAGCAAGGTACATCTCTTCCCTCTGCCGATGGGCTGTCTGGCAGGAAGGCAGAGCTCCGACGAGGGACTGCTCTCTGGTTTTCGCCCTTTCCCAGAGCAAATCTGCTCTCTAGAATGTGCTGCATGAAAAGAAAGTCAAACTCAAAAGGCATGATACAGTGGCAGCCTCTGGAAGCCTCCTCCCAATGGTGCACAGAGAACACCTGGGCATGACAGTGTGTCTTACTAACAAACGCTGCCATTCAAAGGCCTTCTTGTACTACAGAGGCCTCCCTTCAACCACCCAGTGACAGAAGAGAAGGAGTATTGTCTGCATATTCCTTGCTATAGTTGAGCGAATGGGAACAAATTCAGGAAGGGTTTTGTCATAGATCAGAGAGCACACAGGTAGCTGGAGCGAGAAGAGAATCCAAATACATTTATGATCAAACTAGTAGACTTGAAATATGACTGGATATTTGATGATATTAAGGAATTATTAATTTTAACATCTGATAGTGGTGTTGCGATTATTTTTTTTTAACTTTGAGAGAGGTATACTGAAATGAAAACAGACATGTGATAGATGTGTTTACTCCAAAATAATCAAAGATGGGAAGGGATGGGGGGATGGTTGGAGGAAACAGATAGGTCATGAATTGATATCATTAAAGCTGGTAATAGGTACATGGGGGTTCATTATGCTTCTATACATGCCTTAAATTTTACATAATAAAGAAAATAAAAGTAAAATACCTAAGTGCCACAGTCCCCAAAGTTCCCTGTAATGTCTATTTTTTGATGCATTTCCATAATAGCAACCCTCCCATCACTTGAAGTACACTTTTAGAAATGTGTGAGGAAGGATGAATATTTTTCCCTTTCCTATGTTATTGTAGAAAGTTTTAGCAAGAAGCCCAGCCTCCAGGATGTGGCTAGCTGCTTGAAGGACAGAGCAGCTCCTGGGTGTAGAGACTCCCCGGCACAGCTTCCTGGCACACTCATAGGCAGAAGCAGAGAGTATTCCCAGACAGGACCCAGCCACACTGTATCAACCTGAGCTGATCCTTCCATTTTTTGAGCCTTGGTTTCCTGATTGTAAACACAAGATGATAGCCCCAATCTGTCTACTTCAAAAGAATGTTAGGATTCAGTTCAATAAGAAGATGGACTCCCAGAGACAGAGTACAGTGTAAGGAATAAGAGCATAGACGTTGGACTCCCTGTACAGTGGTCTCCCCTAATGCATGGCTTCACTTTCCAAAGTTTCAATATACTACCCACAGCCAGCTGAGGACCAAAAAATGTTAATGGGAAATTCTATAAATTAAAAAATTCATATACTTGAAGTTGTGTACCACTTTGAGAAGTGTGACGAGATGTGTGTTATCCTACTCAGTCCTGACTGAATCATGAATCATCCATTTGTCCAGAGTATCCACACTATATAAGATACCCTTCCTGTGGCAGTTGAGAGAGAGATCATATTCATATAAATTTTATTACTGAATGTTGTTTTAATTGTTCTATGTTATTATTAGTTCTTATTGTCCATTTCCTAGTTTAAGTTAATTTTTATCATAGGTATGTATGTAGAGGATTGGTACAATTTGTGGATTCCACTGGATATCCACTGGGTGTCTGGGAACCTATCCCCTTCAGATGAGGGAGGGACTACTGTATTAAAATCCCACCTCCACCTCAGATTAGCTCTGTGGTTCAGCCAAATTTCTTAATCTCAATCTCAGATGCTCTACCACAGAAGTAGTATGGCAGCAAGGATTCATTGAGTTAATATACAGAAACAACTAAGAACAATACCAAGCATTATGTAAATTATTTTTATTATTGCTATATAATGGTATATTAATATGAGGTGTCAATATTATTAAAATAACCTTAGGGTGCTATACTACAAAGGAATTTGAGAAGTTGCTTATTGCAAGCTCTGCTTTCCAGAGGCTCCTAAAGGTGATGTGACATCTGTAAGCACACAGCAAGTTAGTGACAGAACAGAGCCTGTAGCATACTCAAAGCCTCACATCCATTCTGTAACCCTGGCACATCCATCCCTCTATGCAGGTGGTCATTTTTTCTTCCTTACTAAAGAGGCCCATGCTGTGTTGCACCCCCCAAGCCAGGGTCTCATGCTGGACTGACATGCCCTGGAACCCCAACACCCAGTACTTAATGGAATGGAAGAGAACCATATGGGTTAGAGGAGAATCTCTGGATCCTTGAGCCATCCCTGATCCCTGGAGAATGGAACACAGGAAATTGAAAGTTCCTGATATGTCCTTTGCCTTCCCTGGTTTGTTCCTTGATAGTGGAAAGCCCTTCCAACACCTCCCCTCAGACTTATCAGCTACCACGAAAACATTTTCAAGGCGATGGTGCAGGCTGCCCTACTTACCATTAAGAGAAAGGACCACATTATTGCTGTTATAAACCATTGATTAAGGTTTATAATAGCAATAATCTCCTCGAAATTCATTGTTACTGCAGTTAATGACCAGTTTATTAGAGCGTTAACCATCCTTGGCAATGGGCTGAGTCGTTTAATGTGGGTAACGACCAATTTCTCAAGGATTATTGCTTAAATAACAATTCTTTGCGAAATGTATGCGCCACCACAAGGTGCGGCTCTGGCTGGAAGCTTCTCCTCAGAAATAATTGTTAATTATTTCCTCAGAATTGCACCACCAGCACCATACCTAACAAACCCCAAACAACAAGCTTCTTGAGGTAATGCTTCACAAACACCAAAGAACCACAAAGTTGGGCCTGGGCCTGAAGTGGGTTGCACCCTTCTAGGAGGGACCCAAAAATAGAGCCGCTACTGGGATGTCCTTGGGACCTCCAGGCAAATGCACCATTGAATGGCAGTGTCTAGCTCTTTGCTTAGATGACTACTTCCTATTTTCTTGGCTTCATTTCTAGAATTCTCTACCTGCTCAAGTCTCCCCCGCCAAAAAAAAAAAAAAAAACTATTGACTAATGAGGAAAAGAAGCATCAACTAAGGGTCTAGACAAAGAGTTAAGAATGAGAAGCATGACAAATCCAGGGTTTAGAAAGGTTTAAAACATTTTGAAGCAAATATTTGCCTACACCTACCATTCAGGTCCTAGGAGACTTGGAAGGATGGGGTTTTAAGAAATAAGTGGTATCACTAGTTGGCACCATGCTAAAGAATTTCCTCTGTGGTCACTGACTACCTCTGGGTTTGCTTCAGGCAGAAAAAAAAATGGGGTCTGGTTATACGCCTCATTGTTTGACTTAGGCTCTGAGAAGTCATATTATCATCAGACATATGAATATAGTCAGGGGACCTTATAATCATTGGGGCTACCCTCCTGGTTGTACAGGGGAGGACTAAGGGGCTGGAGAGAGGTTAAGAGGCTCACCTAAGTCACACTGTCACTTAGAGAAGAGCTGAAATTACATCTTGGTCTTCATTTTCTACAAGCAAACTGGAGACCATCTTTTTAGACAGACCTAAATGGGTAGTTTGTCCTTAGAAACAGTAAGAACCATGGCCGCATCAGAGAGAAAATTCAGAGATGGGGCATTTCCAAGTCTGTACACATTTAAGCAAGTCTCTGAAGAAGCCTAGGATCAAGTTTTCCCATTCCTCCTCCCAACTTTCTCTCTGTGTCTAGTTCAATCCAAGCATTTCATCACATTAACTATTTTCTATCACTTCACATTAGCACTGATATTTCAATAACTTTTATTTTTTTGACATGATCTGAAAGCTACTGATATGATTACACTCTAATTGCATTATATTAACTAAAATAAATACTAATAGGGTGTGAATCTAACATAATAAAAGAGCAAATTGCTATCACGTTGCCGGTGTAGGCTAGAGAGAAATCTGCTGATTCACTCAACAAACGCGTACTAATGCCCTGTGATATGTTGAGCACTAAGACAGTATCCTTTTTTTTTCTTCATTGTCTCCAAAAATTAACTGCATGTAAGAATAGAAAGGGAGGTATCATACTCTCATCTATGAATCCTTCAACCTCCATCTTTTGTCTTCATAACAAGAATCATTACCTGGAGATAGTAGCAAGGGGAAAAATACACATCTCTCCCCTGGCCTCAGGGGTATGAAGTTCCAGTGGGTCATTGTGACTCTGATCTTTTAGACAAGCAGGTCAACATTCATCTTTGGGGCCCCAGATGAACCAGCAGGGATCTGTAACAGATCCCTCCCATCAGACCCCAGAATCTGGTTGAGACCAGAGGCTCTAGTCCTCCCCTTTCTGCTCTTTCCCTGAGACTTCTGTCAAGGCTCTGAAACTGCAGGAGTGAAATTGACTCGCTTTCCCCCAAGTTATAATGTTTGTGGGTCCGAATGTCAACATTCCTTCCTTAAGTCCTCAAACTGAATCCGTGACTTTGGAGCTTGGATAAATACTCTTACAAAATCGCAATAGTTCTCTATCTGCTAAACCATATTCCCAATTGCGCTGCTATCCATGTTTATAGGATATTGTGAATTTTTTTTACAGACATGTGAGATAGCAGCGCCAGTAATAAATCATGTTTAACTGCATAGAGGTTCACTGTGTCTCATAAATAAGTTAATACATATAAGTGTTTAAAAGAGCACTTGGTACATAGTAAGGGCTCAACAAATATTAGTGTTGATTTCTGTTGGCTATTCTGCAAAGTCTCATACCAATGTGGTAAAAAATTGATCTACAATTTCATGTATATAGTCATAAAGCAATACAATAAGTTCAATAATGGAAATTAAAGCAATATAATTTAATGTGCTCAGTAACTTTTTGAATCGTGAATATTTTACCAGATGGGTATATCTACATGTGCATTTTGGTGATAGGTCATATATCAGTATTTTATACAAAGAGTCTACTATAGTGGATTGGTCACCATTATCCTTGCCCTCACTAGACTGTCAAGAATAGGTCTAGGGGCTGGGGTTGTGGCTCAGGGCTAGAGCGCTTGCCTAGTACATGAGAGGCACTGAGTTCGATCCTCACCACCACATAAATATTAAAAACTAAAGATATTGTGTTAACCTATAAAAAACTAAAAAATAAATATATATAAAAAAGAATAGGTCTTGATAGTCTAGTTGAGGGCCACTAGGTCTTCAGTCTACCAAGTAAGATCACTTTTCTTCACCACTAAAACCAAAAATCTACCATGGTTTTCCTCTAATTTTTTTTTAACTTCTCTATTCTGAACTCAGTTGATTTTTAACAACATTTGTGGAGCATTTTCAACAGGCTGGGGACTGTGCTAAGCACTGGAGATGCAATGAAGAATAACGGCATTTCTGCTCTGAAGCAGCTCACAGATCAGGGAAGACAGGCGCATAAACAGCTCCATGTAATACAGTGGGGTAAGTGCTACACCCCCTAGATTGTGGATGAGGGGTGCAGCAGGGGGGGAGGGAGGAAAGAAGGGCCGGACTATGGAAGCACAACAAAGAAGCAATTATTTGACCATCGTGAGAGGGGACACTTCAGCAAGGAGGTGACATCTAAACTGCACCTAGAGCTAGTTTACCAATGTGTGGGCTAAATACTTGTTTCTGGAACCAACAAAGCAGAAACACAGAGGAGGAAGGGAAGGAGGGAAAGAAAGAGAGTAGGATTAAAACAAAAGGAGAGAAAAGAAAGGAGGGGAAAGAGGGAGAAAATGAGCTCATCGTTGATGAACTTATTCAAAAATTTAATTGGAAAATCGGGAAGGGGGTTAATTTCAGCACACATATGCTTAATGTCATATTAAAAACTTCTTTAAGTGTTAGTAACCTATTAAAGGGTGAGGGTGAATACTTAGGGCCTAGAAAGGAATTAACACAACCCTCATTAGATTTTCAAGGATTGAAACAGGATTTTACAAGACAGAAAAACAAGGAAGAAGAGCCAGTCAGGGAAAAGGCACAGAAATGCATAGAATGTTCGGGCCTGGGAAAGCATGGAAAGATCTCTGGGCCATTCTCCTGCTTTGAGGCCTGCCTTGAACATTCCAAAAGGTTTGTTATCTCTAGAGTTCACTCTCAGAAGGCTCCTTCCAACATCCCAGGAAGGACTCCTGTCTCTTATGGAAAGCGCCTTATAGCTGGAGGCATTTGGGAATTTTTTTTTTAAGCCAGAAACTAAGTGCAGGCAACCATCTAAATTATCATCAGCAAAGAACCCTAGCTTCTTACCATGGCTCCTTTTCTGCATTCTAAAAATCCACAAAGATGCTAGTGAGTTTTACTGTTTTCTAATATCTCAGACAGAGCTGTCATTTCAACAGGATGATTTTCCTTTACAGAGGGATTTTTGGGGAGGTAAGAAAAATAGTTATAGGGGTTTTCTTTGGGTGGTATTATGGTGTGGACCTGAAATAGTCTCCAAAACTCATGCTTAGTCCCCAAAGCAACAGTGTTCATAGATAGAGCCTTTGAAAGGTAATTGAATCATGAAGGATATTATCAATGGTGGACTAATTTATTGATGGAATCATAATTTAACAGGCTATTGGGAGGTGATGGAAACTTGAGGATCACCAAAGGCCCAAGCAATCGGGCTAAGTGAGACCATGGACTAACACCTCTTTCCTCCTTTAAGTTGATTTTTTTCAGGCATTTTGTTACAGTGACAGAAAGCTAACACAAGTGGTTTGTTTCAATGGCAACATAGGAACAGAGCATTACTTTTTGGACTTCTTTTGCTTTTAAACTTTTTTTTCTATTGCTGAGTTTTTATTATAATTCTCTCTCTTCTTTGTTTTTCTGACTAGGTTGTCTCCAAAGCCTTCCCAGCTCACAGTGTCAATCCCTAACTAGCAATGACACTGACTTACCTTTCCTTCCCACAACTGAGCCAAGGGATTAAAATTTTGTTGCAAGTTTCCCATGCTGGGAAAAGTGGATGAGCTTTCTGCATTGGGGTGCATACCACATGTTGGGGATGGGACCCCTGTAGCAGCAATTCTGATTTTCTCAGGTGCCTGCGGTTTCTCTGAACTCTCCCAGCACTGCTTTGGTTAATGTAGGTGGGGGTGAGAGGTCAGAGCTAAATTCCCATCCAGCAGGTTTGACAGGTACATAGCATGTAGCAAGAGTAAAAGCCCCAATTCTACTCCTTAATTAAAAACATTTTTCATTCCAAACCTATAAAAGGCAGATGTGCTGCATTCCCCCAACCACAGATCGCTGCTCTATATTGAGTTCTGCAGCTCCAATTCTTCTTTCCCAGGGCTCAAAAATATAAGGCCATCAAAGCACAGTGTAATCAGTGCTCCTTCCTCCACCTTCTCTGTACCCCCTCCATTTCCACTTTCACAGAGAAATGCTCATTACCATCTTTGCAGGGGTTGTGTGTTTTAAGCTTCTTGTGACACCTCCCGACTGAAGTGGGGTGAAATGGCAGCTCATCTTCCAGGATAGACAGGAGGCAACTCTTACATTTTATTATTCTAAAGTGCCTTTAATATGAATTGTTTTAAAGAAGAAGAAGAAAAAGAAACAAGAAGAAGACGGAAGACACTCAGGCAGCAGTCCAGGCCTAATCAGCTGCACCGAGGTTGTAAATTAACTCAGATCTTCTTCAGCTCAGGCATCTAGAAGGTAACTCTTTGGAGGAAGAATAAGTAAATCCTTTGTCAAGAAGTGGTCAGAAAAATGACGTTCATACTTGCTTGTGGTGTTTTCCTATCTGTACTGACTCCTTGATCCCTGGAGTTAAGATGCTCAGTTTGATGACATGATTTAAAAAATTGCAAATCAGATCTACAGAATGTTCCCAATGTTTACTGATAGTTTGATCTTGGATGTCCCTGCAAGGCCCATTTGTTGAAGGCTTGGTTGCCAGCCTGTGGAGCTACCGGGAGACGATGGAACCTTTAAGAGGAGGGGCCTAGTGGTAGGGATTTAGGTTGTTGGGGGGTGTGTCCTCAAAGGGAATTGTGGGAACCTGACCTCTTTCTCTTCTCCTCTTTGTCTCTCTCTTCCTGCTGCCTGGCTGCCATGAGGTAAGCAGTCTCATCTGCCATGCTCTCCTGTCATGATGTGCTCCCTCATCACAGGCCCAAAAGTAACAGGGCCAACCCACCATGGACTGAAATCTCCAAAATATGAATCCAAACAAAACTTTTCTCTTTTTAAATTGATTATTTCAGGTATTTGTGACAGTAACAGAAAGCGAACTCACATACTGGTAAATCCACCATCGGTAAGTAACAAGACCTGAGGATCCTTTTATCCCTTTTGTTGTTGTTGTTGTTCATCTGCCTTCCTGAAGGGTCCTCAAGCCTTTTTGGTTTGGGGTATCCTCTGCTTTATTCCCAGTGACACTCTATGCTTCTCAAGGACAGGAATGTCAAGCCTTCTTTCCTGTTTCTCCACTGGGCTGTGCTAATGCCCTGACTTCAGAGGCAACCTTGAGAAGGTTGTTGAGAGATGAATGTGAGCTTTTCCACCTGCAGGGTCTAATGTCACAGTTTGGATTCTCTCTCTCTCACCTTGTGTACTTTCTCTTTCTGGGTTTCAACCAAATGGCATTATTAAATGTTAAAAAAAAAAAAGGAAAAAAAAATCCTTGCTTTTGTGAGTGATATTCAATATGATCAATAAACTTGAAAGGAAGGGGAGCCCAAGGCACCCACAAGACACTTTAAAGATTTAATTGTTCCACAGAATTTTAAGCAAGTAGTAGAAAGAAACTAAATTGCATGAAACCAAATATTTTGCTCCAGGCTTCTAATTCATCTCACTTGCCAGTTCCCAGGGGCTAGTGCCAGCACCGTGGAGCTTGGGACTTTCCAGCGCAGACGGGGGATTGCACTTCATGCAAGCAAAAGAACCTCCAAGTCTCTTTGAAATGGAGCAGTTGATCAAAGTCTTCCTTACCATGAAAACACCAGGGTTCAAGGACACAGCTGGCTGAGCAGGGCTGATAACATATATCTAAATACAGAGTGCACTTTCATACTCATCTCTTAGAAACGAAAGATGCTGGGGATTTCTTGAAAAGCCAAGGTCCTGGGAGATGGGAAACTGGTTCCCATGAAGGAGAGCTGCATCCGGGCATCAGAAGGTACCAAGAAGCAGTGTCCATTGCCCCAGCGAGGTATAGACCAGAATCCTGGTGGCTGCAGATTCGGGAAGCCTCAGAATGTATTCCTGTGCTTCTTGCAGGCTGAGGAAAACTGCTAATGAGGCATAGCTCCTTTCTCCCAGATAAACCACTCAGGATAGAAGGAATCCATTGGTTCACCAAGAAAAGCCTCCTAGGAACACTTCATAGACACATATAGACAAAACACAGGTGAGGGTCCATCCTGTTCTGTCATAGTGCAAATAATCTTTTGTCTATTGTGACCACGGGTCACAGAAAGCCAGGGAACACTTGGAGAAGTACTCATTGCTGCCTTTGAAAACATCTTGCTGCAGAGGATTTTTGGACAGCAGGATGAGGAGGATTGGAGAGGACACAGGGAGCTGAATGCATGAGAACAGCAGGCAGGTGAGTCTGGACCAGGTCCAAGCTCTAGGGTTGAGCAGTCCTTTCCCTCCTAACCTTGGGAATACCACCGTTCCTCTCTCAAAGGCTTCGCTCCTTTATCTATAATCAGTAACAGTAGTTCCTACTCCTTACCATAGAGTTATTGATGAATGAAAAAGCATATGCAAAGTAGCTTGGTCTGTCCCTGGCACTTAGTAGGTGTTCAATAAATAATAGATATTGCTATAATAATAATAATTAATAACTACAGGCTGGAAGGCAATAGCCTATGGAGAGATGCCATCTGGGCCTGGGGTCAATGCCCTTGACTGCATTAAAGGAAAGTGAGGGTTCGGTAGCCTGCCAAGACAGGCCTCCAGGACTGATGGGCCTCCCAACCCCCACACACAACTCTTTCCAACAGGGCTTTTTCTGGTGTCCAAACTTGGTCCTGGCATCATTCCAGAGGCTCAATTCAAGAGAACATTATAGTAATAATATAGCTCCTATTATACACCAGCACTTAGATACTAAAAAGAAAAATAACCCGAAGGTCTGAACCTAAAAATATTTCAATAAAGTGCTTCTACTAGATGCCCAGAGATCCCACCATAAAAACAAACATGGGTTCTGACCCCACAACAAAAATGTGGTTCCATACAATTAACATAGACTGCTCTGCAGTAACACAGTGGTGGTGTGGTCCACAGATCAGCCCCTTGGTGTATGGGGGCTGATGGTGAGTTGTCAGACTCACCAGTCTTCATCCCAAGCACCTGTGTGGCTATAGGCAGAAATGTGGGTTTTGTGGAATTGAAAGAGAAAATGATTGTAGAGATCGTGATGAATGCTTTAAAAAAAAAAAAAAAGATTGCTTTGCCATTGTTATTATCATGATTTTTGCTGTCTGTTTGGATCTTGAATGTCCCCCAAAAGCCTATGTGTTAAATGTTTGGTCCTCAGCCCATGGCATTATTGGAAAGTGGTGGAACCTTTAGAAGGTGGGCTTAGTGACAGAACATGAGGTCATTGGGGTTGTATCCTCCAAGGGGATATTGGGACCCCAGCTTCTTTATCTCTTTTCTTGCTTCCTGACCACCAGGAGGAAATGCTTCCTTCTTTATGTGTTCTCACCATGATGTACTGTCTCACCATAGGCCCAGAAGCAACAGGGCCAACCTTGCACTGAAACCTCTGAAACCATCAGCCAAAATGAGTCTTTCCACCTTATAAATTGATTATCTAAGTTTTGTTTTTTGGTTTTTTTGTTTGTTTGTTTGTTTGTTTGTTTTGCATAGTGACAGAAAGCAGACTAATACACAGTTCCAATGAAAAATATTGAAGAGTAAGCAAACCTATATAAGTTACTAAATTTTCAAGTCTGGAAAAAGAAAAAATAGAACATCAAAGGGGAGCCACCCACCAGAGTAGCTAGGTGTTCCTCCTCATTCTTTACCAAAGAATTTAGCCTGCCCAGTTGGGTGCACTGCAGCAAGTTGTCATAACCAAACTGAGCACCCCTCTATACATAAGTACACACACACACACATACACACACACACACACACACACCAACTTAACAAAGGCTGCTAGGAGCAGGACTTCCACAGAGATTTCACCTAGAGATAATCTGCCCCTGACTCCATCCCTTACCCTAACTCCCTCTATGGTGACAGTGATGAAACTCCTCACAACACCAAACAAAGGGTTGTCATGACATGATGACAAGGTCCAGGCCAGCAGTGGTGCCCTGGCACTGCCAAGCCTGTCCACATTCAGTGGGGCAGCCACTGTGGGGCTCAGGCCCCTCTTATAGAATCATAGGAAACACAGAGGGCAAGAAAGAGATCCCTGCTCTCAGGTGATCCACAGTCAAGCTAGAGAGAAAAATGCACAAGGCCAAGTATACTTGGATACTAAAATGGGACACCTTCAAGTCCAAATTCCATCACTCTGCTGGGTACAACAGACCACAGAGCACCCCTAGGAAGCCTCTCTACTGCAGTCAGTGGTTTGTGATCATAACACTAATGGATGATCATGGATTTTGAACTGCATTTTCAATTATCCAATGCTCACTTGTATCCAGGGCGTTTCTTACACATCTGGGGAGTGTAGCTGTGCTTGGTTAATTTAACAAGGAGTGTTCACTGGAGCTTGTTAAAATTGGGCCCCCCCAGGACCACCCATAAGGCTGCTGGCTGCAGCTGCCCTCCGCTGCCCCACCACTTTTTTTTCTAAGCAGGCCTCTCCCTCTGTGCCCACCTCCCCTCCGACCTGTCCCCCAAGTGCCACCAGCAATTTTCCAGATCACTGAGGAGCTGATGGCTTGTTTATGTCACAATATTGGTGCTTTCAGCTCCTATTTTCATTCACTCTTGATCTTCTCAGACAACTAAGAAAGGAAAAGGAGATCTGTTTTCCAGGAACCACGGCTTAGGAGAGCCTTTCCAACATGGGGCTGTCCCTTTGGATTTCCGGGTGGAGCATGGCTGGCTCTGGGAAGGGTCCATGTGCAGGTGGGAGGGCTAGCAGGGCACGGGTTGCCTTGTCTCCACTCCTTTGAGGTTGGAAGTGAGAACTCAGGACTGTGATTGTTGTCTCAGCTGTAGGGAGAAAGAGGAGGGTCTTTCAAGGCACCTGGATCCACTGGCCTTCACATTTCATAGCAGCCAGCCTGGGTCACTGGGGAGCTGCCCCTCTTCTCCACCTACATGTTATTCCAACCATAAATCCAAGTGACAAGCTTGAACTTTCCTCAATTGACATGTTTACAAGGGAAGTCCACATTTGACAGGAAAATTAAGCCTATCAATCACCTAACGAGCTCGTTAATGAATGGTTCTCTGATCTCCTCTGGTAGCTGGGTTTATTGATTAGAGAGGGGGCAGCCCCAGCCCCTTTCCCCTATGCCTACTCCCCACCACCACTCCCTCAGCCAGATGTGGCTGGCCTCTGACCTCCTTCCACCACCCGCAGCCCCCCTCCTCCCTGAAGCTCAGCAGAGGGTTCTGGTTCAGGGTTTATCGGGAGGTCAGACCCCCTCCTGGCTCTGTTCTCTGACAGAACAAAGGGAACAGATGCAGGCTCTGGCCTCCAAGCACCCACCCGGCATATGGAAGCTATCTCCTCAGTCCCAGTAATTACCCAGGAGCTTGCTTGTTCAATGGCTTTGGCTTTTATTGCACAGAAACCAACCTATTCCCCAACATAAAACACTTTAACGGTGTCTCCCTCCGGGGTTTCTGAGAGAGGTCCTGTCAGGTATAAAATGTGCAGAACCCCTCTGACAGCCCACAGGGGCAAGGCCTTCCACAATTAACAGAAGGGGACAGGGCACAGGAAGGCAGGATTCCTAGTGGCAAAATGAGTCCAGTTCTCATGGTATTTGGACGGTCCCATAGCATTCAGGAAGAACTTTCTGGATTGTTTAGAAAGGCAGGAAAAAGTGCTAGAATTGATTTAAAAAAAAAAAAACTGTCTCCTCCCATTCCTAGCACATGAGGACATCGAACTAAAATCTTAGGCACCAAACATTCATTGAATAATTATTTTGCGTGAGAATAAATAATTAACAGAGTAGGAAAAGGTCTGGCACCTAGTATGTGCTAACTTAATATTAGCAATTCAGTTCTGCTCTGGAGGATGTCAGATCTCACAGGCTCACTAAAGGGCAGAAACTTGAAGATGTGAATTAAACAACAGAACCAGGAAAGAAATAAGCCATGCGCTAGAGATGGACGGGTCTTAAATCCACTAACCCTGGACTCATGTCTCAAAAGTGAGATAAGGGTGGACTTCCCTGGTTTTCTCTTTGAAGTGTGTGCTGATCTACTTGGAGGAGGTTGGCAGAACCCTAAGTGATCCCAGAGGGGGATTCCTTTCCCAGAGTCACCATAATAAATAACCATAAACTGAGTAATTTAAAATAATAGAAATGCATTTCTTCCCAGTTCTAGAGGGTAAAGTCTAAATCAAGGTGTGGGCAGGTCCCACTCCCTCTGAAGGCCCTAGAGAAGCCTTCCTCACCTCCTCCAGCTTCAGGTGGTTACCAACAATCCTTGGGTTTCCTTGGCATGTCGCCATGTCACATCATCTGTCTGTCTTTGCATGGCCATCTTCCCTGGGTGTCTGTGTGTTCTCTCCCCTTCTTCGAAGGAGTGAGTCATTGAATTTAGGGGCCACTCCCATCCAGTGTGACCTCATCTCAAATAATTACATCTCCAAAGACCCTATTTCCAAATAAGGTCATATTTTGAGATTCCGGGTGGACACAAATTTTCAGAGGAACTCGATTCAACCCATGCAGAGGGTAAAACAGCACAGGAAGGTGGGGGTAGCTCCAGGTGTCGGGGACGAAGCATCACACGATCCCTTTGTGTGAACTGGAGAAACACTGATGCATGGGGCCTTTCCAGTGGGCAAGAGTGAGGGAAGCACCGGGGAAGACAGAAGAAGAATTGTACTAAGGTAAATTGCAAATACTAAAAAATATGAAGACGGCAATTTAAGTGTTTAAAATGTGCTCTGGGTAATTCCAAACAAATTTTAAAGCCATTTTCAGACCATAAAATCTTCTGGTCTAAATCAGCAACTCCCAGGCAGGCCCGGGTGCTCAGGCTGCAAAGCCTCCCCCAGATGGCGGCTGGCAGGCTTGGGAGTCTCCAGCTAATCTGGCAAATGAGTGATGATTCTTCCCAATGATTGGAGAGGGGCCCTTCTCAATTCCTCTAGGCACCTGCTCTACTTGCAAGACTGATTTGCTGGTACTTTTCTCCTTTTCTCTGGGGTTCTTTCCCAGAGGGTAGCTCAGTCACAGGAAACACAAAAACAACCAGGCTCACACCATGACACGTCCAACCTTCTTGGCCAGTCTACTTTTCTGGGCCTGTCCTTTCTAATCTACAGCAAAGGCCCATGGGAAACCTATATCTAAATATCAAGTGGCCGGAGCAATAGAACCCCTTTAACATGCCAGCAATATCCACCTAGAACGTAGCACATTGCAAAGATATCAGGCTTCAAACCTTAAATCACCACTTC
>NW_026000223.1:6967658-7038065 GCF_001458135.2 Marmota marmota marmota
TCCTTCCTCCATTGCATGCTTTTAGCCCCTTTATCAAATATAAGATAGTTGTAGTTTTGTGGATTGGTTTCTGTGTCCTCTATTCTGTACCATTGGTCCACCCGCCTGTTTTGGTACCAGTACCATGCTGTTTTTGTTACTATTGCTCTGTAGTATAGTTTGAAGTCTGGTATCTCTATACCCATAATTTGTTATCTTGAAGTGGATTCTATGAAGCAGGTAGCTGTTGCTTTTAAAGGCAGGGAGATGGGATAGGCGTGTAGAATTGACTTTGTGTGTGTGTAAAGGGAGTCAACGAGAAGTAAAACCAAGAACTAAGTCAAACACTGGAGGGGAAAATTCAAGAATAGCAAAGAATAGCTTCTAGAACACCAACTCTCATCACCGTCTATTTACTAATATCATTAATGCTATGTCTAGATCAGAAACTTGAAACTAAAAATCCCTAAAGTGTACTTGGGTCTTGACACTGATTCCTGTGCTCACCCAGCTCTCAGAGGCTGGGGAATGTCATGATTTCCAGGGAGAGGCTTTGATTGAGATGTTGGCCAGGCATAAGTTGTGGCCAACATGGGCACAACCCAACCCACTTTTGCTAGGCTGGCCCCAAGGAAGACTGGGTCTCTGAAGACTACAAAAGGCACTTTGGAAAGGTGATGCCAGGCCACTGAACAAATAGAAAACAACAGCCTTAACAGATTCTCCAGTAACTCCCCTTCACTGGGAAGCTCTTGCCTCTGGGGCTGAGGGAGGCAGGATTCCTGCAGAGGGAGGAGGAAGAGGAGAGAGGCAGACACAAGGAGCCCAGGGCCTCTTGCTGCTGCACAGGCAGCCATGGAGAGAGTGACAGCAGAGACAGATGAGCCCCGGCAGCTAGGGCCTGCTCTTACACAAACTGCCTTCATCAGCAACTCGCTGCTACCATCCGTTAATCTTCTTGCAAAGGTACATTTGTACATTTCCTTCCCCAGTAACCTAATCTACCATCTCCTTTATGCATACATGCTCTGAGGTTTTTCTTGGGATGGCACTGGGGGTGGTGTACTCACCAGGAACCAATCTACCCAGCTACGCACTACAGCAGAATTTAAATACAGGAGAGTTCATTGCATTAGAGAGAGCAAAAGAATACCAGTCAATTCATCCTCCCCATCCCCCATCTAGGAAAAGAAAGAAAGGATCACCAATACAAGGTATTAAATAGACTAAAAATCATATACAGGTGGATAATAGATAGGGACTGGCTGTTCTTAGAAGTAATGTGCAATTAATTAAGATGAGCAGTATTTCTGCAACTAATTTCTAGAGTAATTTTCCAAATTCATTTTAGTTGCAGCAGAAATAGAATCAGAGATGTAATGAACACGAACACACACACACATAAACACACACACACACACACCTCTTACTAAGTGCATTTGGAATAGGTCCGATCCTCTTAACTCAAATTTAAAAAACAAAAACTATTTGGTGATAATATTGTCTAATACTGAAAACCTCTTTCTGTTCCCAGCCTACAAAGACAGATTTTTGAGCATGACTGAGACAGGCATATTGGCAAAAACACGAACACAACACACATGCACACAAACACAGACCTCCACGCTCCCACTCAACCGCCCACCCATCCTCACGTGTTCCATGTGCCCAAACAGAAACAAAACGATGCAAACATTCTGACATCACCGAGAAGCCGGGGATGAGCTTCCTGCAGAGCTAACTGCTGTCTTCCAAATGTTTCCAACCTACGAATTTTCTGGCCACCTAAAATGACTTATGCTTCTTTAGAGAGAGGAAGAATGTTGGGAGACTGTCTCCTACCATGGTGAAAGCAAGGATAGATTGGTACAAAGGACTTTAGGGTGGGAAGGGCAGGGAAAGCCCAGCCTACCTCACCTCTTGAAGTCCAGCTTCCCCTGTGGAATGCATTTGCCCTGAGCCCAACTCCCTCAGAAACTGTATGTTTGCTGGCTAATTATGTAATGTTGCAGAAGAGTTAAGAAATCGTGCATAAGTGCTCCACAGAGCACAAGGGTCTTATGCAGATACTATTTTATTGTAAAGGGGTAATTATTCTAAGCCATGTCAAAGGTCTTTGAGGAGAGATATTTTGGGTGGGGGAGATTGACAGATGGCGGTGCTACCCATGATTCTGCATCCTCTTTCTGTATTTGCGTCTTCCCCTCATGAGTTTGCAGTGTGCTTTTGGGTGGATCCTTTTTCCTGACCTCTTGACTTGGGCATGTAATTTTCTTTGGCCAATGCACCATGAGTGTTTCCGCTTGTGCCTTGCACTTTGGTCATTGCCGTGTAGTTATACCCAAGCTAGTTCACTGGTCCCACGGGAAAGATGATAAGAGACTTGTGCAGCAGAGCCAAGTAGACCCCGGATCATCTTATTCCCATCCAACCCCCGCTGACTGCAAAGTGGTGAGGATAAATGATGGTGATTTTAAGCCACTCATTTCAGATGGTTGGTACACGATGTTTTAGAGGAACTGATACAGGGGCTTCTGGCATCTCAAAACATTCATCAAAGATGAAGTTCACTTTCCTACTAGTGGAACTAGCCTCAAAGAGCTCATCTCCTGAGCAAAGTCACACAGTGAGAAGGGACAACAGGCATCTAGACAGACAGGGCACCAAGGCGGGGGAATGGAACAAAGGCATCCTTTCCTTCCACATATAGCCAGGATCTGAAAATCTGATTCACAGTCACAGGTGTGTCTCCTTACAGTGAGAAACTGAGGCCCAAGTCGTCTGCCTTCCATATTGTGTTGGGCACACCCCTGACTGTGAGCCTAGTGCTAGAATCTTTGTCGCTGGATCTTGTTCTTGTCTGTCCTTCTGTACAACTTACCTCAGGACTGAGACAAGACTAGAGCCAAGAAGAAAGAAGAACTCCTGCCACAAAATCAAATTCCAATCTGAGATAAATCCCCTGACCAGCCCCGCCTCAGGGGCATAGCAGGAGTGAGTGGAAGGTTGCAGTTATAACTTCCAGGCGCCACCCTCATGAAAGGTACACAGTGGGCTTCCTACAGCAGCAACAGGATGTCCAGGGGAGCAGGCCCCTGGGGCACCCCTTCCACTTGTGGCCTGTGAGTTGCAGGCCTCCTCTTTGAGAAGGAGGCATACAGGTAAGTGGAGGGGGACGCTCTCACGGAAGCACCACACACACAGCCTGTCAGTCCCAGGGCACCAGCCCTGTCTAGGCTGAGCTCCAGGAAGAATATGTCTGGGCCCAGACCTCATGTACAGCAGGTTGAAGGGCGAGTCTGCCAGGGACACCAGAAACACAGGAGCCTTGCCTTCTCTGCCTTTTCATTTAACAGAGTGGTGGCAAAGAGAGATGAGGGGGGATGGGTAGGTGGGAAGGAGAGGGAAGGGTCATCGCTGAGACAGGAGAAACCACAGCTGAGGAAACCAGATGAAGGTGACGCTGTGAACTCCAGAGAACATGCCACTTATCCAGGCAAGTCACAGAATGGAGAGAAGAAAGTGGCAGTGGGGAGACTTCAGAAGGACTGTTCTCTCTCATTATTATAGACCCAGTGTTTGCCCCCTCCCCTAAAATTCATGTTCTGAAGCCCAAGCCCCCAGGGCCTCCAAGGAAGTATGAAGGGTGGGGCCCTGATGGATAGGATTAGTGTCCTCATAAGAGACACACACCAGAGAAAAGAGCTCTGACTCTCTGTCCACCATGTGAGGACACACTAGGCAGGTGGCTCTCTGCAAGACAGGAAGAGAGCCCTCACAGGAAGCAAATTTGCTGGCACCTTATCCTTAGACTTTCAGCCTCCAGAACTGTGAGAAATAAATTTCTGCCTCTGGTGTTTAGTTATGGAAACCCAAGTGGATGAATGTACCCACATACCCACAAATCCCAAATTTTGTGTTTTCTTTGAACTGTCCCAAGACCTGAATCCTTCAGATATTTGGTTTCCTTATTCTGATAGGACCCCCATGAGCTCTTGAAGCTCCCCCAAGAACTACTTAAGGGACTTTCAGAATGGCAAGGTTTTTTGTTTTTTGATTTTTGTTTTTTCAATCTTGAAAGACAAAGCAGAGGACAGCCTTGAAAACAAGGGTGAGGTCTTTAAGGAAGAAACAAAAAGTTTGCAGAAGGGAGACACTGCAAGTCCATCTACAGATCAGCCAGACAACACCATGTAGAGCAGTGAGCACCCCCAACAGAATGTTTCTATAGAACAAAGGCTGGGAGAGAGGTGTCAACCATGCTAAACATGGCAGCAAATCCACCTGCAGTCTGCTCCTGGGAAGAGTCAGCTTGCATTTTACAGGACATGAGTTTTGTCTTTCTATATGCCCCAGGATTCAAGCGTGTTCAGAGGACTCAGCTACAGGGAGACTTTTTTTTTTTTTCCTCCCTCAAAAAGTCAATAAGCATTTAAATCATTGATAAGAGAAGTGTTCTGGGTTTGAAATGAGATTTCCTAACAACAGATACATTATTAAATTTTATAAAGCAGACCATGTAAACTATGGCCCACAAGTCAAACTGAGCCTATGGTGAGTTTTTGTATAGCCCATGAAACAAATATAGTTTTACGTCTTTTAAGTGGTCAGGCAAAAGCAAAAGAATATTCTTTGTGGCATAGGAAAATTGGGTGAAATTCATATTTCAGTGTCCATAAATTAAGATCTATTGGGATACAGCCATGCTAGCTCATTCATGTTTTGGCTCTAACTGCCTTTGCACCACTGGGAGGTAATTAGATAGTTTGACAAAGACTGTCAGGTCCACAAAGATATTTACTATCTGACCATTTACAGAAAATACCTGCTGACCCTGGCTCTAAACACACCTCAGAAGTTGCCTCCCCAATGTGAGTCTATGAATATAGCTTTTCTAGGGTGACCAACTCTAGGTCAGCTTGGTTCATGATTTCTATTAAAATGAGGTACCTCTGTATTTACAACTTATTTCCCATCCACAAAGACGGGATAGAGTTTTGGCTCCACCCTGATGGGAAAGAAGCTTGGGTGGTGAAATCATCATCATGTCCAGAATATACCATCTTAGCAGTAACAATCAGCACTGTGTTCCAGGCAGGGGTGAGCTCTCCATGGTCATTCCCGAGTGTGGCAGTTATCAAGTGGAATGCACTGATCATGGCTACCTTCCTGAATGGCAGACTTAGAAGCAGTACCTGCTCAGATTTCGTTCTGGAGATTCAACATGTAAGTGTAATAAGGACATCAGCCTGGGGTCCAGCCCATCTAAGTTTAAGTGTCCCTTCCATCACTTACTATCCACTTGACAATAAATTAACCTTTCTGAGCCTCAGTCTCTTCATCTGTAAAATAAAAGTAATGCCTGTCTCATAGAGCAGTCAAGTTGATGATGTCATTAGATGATGTACAGGAATGAAGCCTTGGCTTAGTAGATGTGTTGTGGTGGTTTCACTGTCTTGGGTGGTGTGGACAGGTGAACAAGAGTCCAGGCTCCTGGATAGAGAGATGGGTTCTGTTCTGCCACCTATGAGTTGTCTGACCTTAGGCAAGTCACCTGCTTGTCTATGCCATGGTTTCTTCCTTGGTGAAGTGGATGTGATGATACATTTACTTTCTAGGCTTGTTGTGAGGATTTGGCGAAGTGATAAGGTCAGCAGTGGCCCAGGAAGAATTCAACAAACATCAGCTGTGATCATGACCTTTTCCTGGGGATGCCTAGATGATGCTTCCACAAAATGCTGACTCAAGTCGGGAGAGATATATTGGCTGTGATGGGGGACTCTAAGTCCTTCCCCGAGTGCATCAAAACAAACTCTTCCTTTGTTCCCAGAACACTGCCCAGCTTGGCCGCCAACCCTCAGGGTCTCTTTCAGGAGGCCGGATGATATTCATAAGACCTTCTTCTGGAGCCCAGACCTGTGCAGAAGGACAGGACCCAATAGATTTTCCTAAATACTCTATTCCTTGAACCCATGGATTTGAAGAAGAAGGTTAGGCAATTGGGCAGTTAGAGCTTTATTGGTCTTGAACTCAGTCTCTGCTTGCCAGGATCAGTTTGACACTAGTTACTCACCTATTCTTTGCTCACGCTGCACCCTCTGCCTGAAATGTCATTGCCCTGGCTTCTACCCCTGAAACAAATGCTACCCATCCTTGTATCACCAGCTCAAATAGTACCCTGCCTTAGAAACCTTGCCACTATATTCCATAAGGTGTCTCCTCCTCCCCTACAGAACTTTGTACAGACTTTGATCATAGAGAGGTTTTCACATCGTGTTATAGATAAAGGAGTTTGCAGCTGTGTCTGTTCTTAACATTCTCAGCACCTTAGCATGATGCCTGGCCCACAATAAAGATGCACCCAACAGTTGATGGTTTACATGAATCTATAAATTAAAAAAAAAAAAAAACAGACATTAACAAGCTACTGGGATGAATAGGCAGATGATTTTGTTAAAAAATCCGTATGGCTGAACGGTCTCAGGGAGTGCCACACAGGGACCAAGGTGGTTTGAAGCTTTCCTGGAAACCCTACACCTTCCAGATGTGTGCACTGGCTGTTTTGCTTCAGGTCCTTCTTCTTGGCTGCCCAAGTCATTTGGGGCTAATGCGCTTTCAGCTTAGACCTGGAGTGTTCCGGCATAATCCGTTAATGTAAATTATCTGTCATCTTGACCAGCAAGGTTAAAGCAAGTACCTGTTAAAAGAAAGATATGAAGAGCTGCAGAGTAGCAGGGAGAGTTCAAGTACAATTGTTTTCTGTGAGAGGTCAAGTTCACCTTGTGTCGGGCACTTGGGCTAACAGTTACCGATTAAAGGAGACAATACGATAAATTTTGCTTGCTTTTTAACTCCCGGTGTGCTTCTCACTCCCTGCTGCCTTGGATTGTAAAAATATTCCAAGGCTTTGGAGAATAGGACTCGTCTCAATTTTTTCTTTTGCCACACAGCACACCCTGGGTTGGGTGCTCTTTCATTTCCGCCGTGTGCTTCCCTAGTAAGGGTCACGGGTCCACTCCTGGTATGATGTCGTTGGCTGTTTTTGGTTTTTGTTTTTATTTGTTATTTGTATTTCTTACTTTGAAGATAGCTTTAAAGAAAATGACATGGCTGCAGTCTGCAGCCGGGCCAGAAGGGGGAGGCTGAATGAAGTGGATTGTTGTAGGTCTGTGAGAAAGTAGTTATGGGGGCAGGGGAGGCAGTGGGGGAGGGTTGTCAGGGAAGAGGGGGTGGTTAGAAATGCAGCGGGGAAGAGAAGGAGGGGTAGTGAAATCAAAATAATTATAATAAAATAATAATTGCAGCCATCATTTTCGTGAGCTCGATGCTTTACATATGTAGTGGCACTTAATTCTCACAACAACCCCGGGAGGTAGGTATTAATATCCCCATTCTTCAGATGAGGAAATCAAAATGCCAAAAAAGAAACCCTTCAAACTTTCAATTTGTGCACTAATTTTAAGGCAGTTGGATTGCTGGGCTATAACCAAGTCATTTCATAAGTAAATACTGGCGGTTTGATTTTTTTTTTTTTTTTAATTTTTAATGTTCACTATTCCAGGCCCCAGGTCAGTAACGGAATATGTGGGAAGTCTTTAAAAATACCAGTGAGAGCATGTGAAATAGCACAGCTGAAAACCACTACTTTTCACACTGGGCTTCATTCAGAGTTCAAGGTTGTACATTTTTCTCCCACACAAATTCAACAGAACAAGAAACCACAAGAATTGAGTGTTTTCCAAGTCTGAACCAGGGAGTGTGAACTTCAGAAACAAGCATGAGGAGAAATTTATTTGAAAACCCTTCTCTGAAAACCTTTGCAACTCAGTTTCCTGGCCTCAAGGTCTTTAAATAACTCTAGCTATGTAACACGTACCAAATCACCGGTGGCATCCAATAAATATTCAACAATATGGATATTGTGGTCAATTTCCTGATAGGCCTAAGACTTGTCAGAATTTTCCAGATGAATCACTTCTGTTTTATCCATATCCCATATCATGACCAGCTCCATATCTGTCCCTTGTATGAACTCCAATGATACTGGCTGCCAGGTTCAACTTTCTCCAAATATCCCCAACCGAAGTCATTTTTCTGTCTGATTCATCTCTGCTACCAGACTGCATATGCCCCCAATGTGTGTCCTACAGAGATTTCCACAGAGCAAGGATTTATTAAGTGTTGCTGAAGAAATAAATAAATAAACTTCACAGACTATCTCTACATTTAGGATTTCTTTCAGTGTGAGGGTTTGGGGTTTTATGGAGAGGAGGAGAAAAGGGATTTTTGATCCTTTTTCCCATTATATTTCCATTGAATTTGTCAAGTGGCTCAGAGTTTTATTTTTCCAACATGAATCACTGATGATCTAACAAATTAATTACCCATCCATCCTGCCCTACTGAGTGAGGTCATGGGAGAATGGATGGGTTCAGCCGACCTCCTCTGGACTCGAGTGTCACAGCCCCCATTTAAGAACTTGAGTTCAATGCCAAAATTGCCAGTTTAGGTTAGAATCAGACCTAAATGTATCTTATTATACACAGAGGCACACAAATGCAATATGTCATCTTTAATGGTTCAGAACAAAGCCTAAAAAAATAGTGTCCTAGCCCAGATGAATTTTATAACCTTTGATATATGGCTTTCATTATTAACAATAATTTCTGTAACTGCATCCAAATTCGGGAAGACACCCGATGAATATTAATTTTATTTCTGATTTATTTTCTGCTCCCCGTGGCTCCCTCTAGGGCAGACCTGCATTCCCAGCGTCCCTTTGGCCCTGAGATCTTATATCCTCCAGAGGAGAATTGTCATGGTTCTGGGGACAGCCTGTTTCCAGGAACATTTCACATTGGGTTTTGCTATTCTGCCGGAAAACAAGGGTTTTTGTTTTTTGGGGTTTTTTTTTCATTGCATTTTCTTACCTCCTTTAAATTTTACAAAGATCCCCCGACACACACCCTTTGTCATTATATTAAAATCTAATTGCAAGACAACTCTCCTCACCTAAGTCATCAACAGAGCCCAATTATTTCTAATGCATGCAGAAGGGGGAAAAAGTGCCAAACAATAAAAAGGCATGCAGTAACCTAAGCCTTTTTCACAGTCAGGCTTCAAGTTCACATGTGAATTTATGCCAGTTTTGACATTAGCCGAAAAAATTAACAGTTCTCAAAAATGAAACTCTCACAAAAGGGGTTTTGTGTTTCAAGCAGAATAAATTATAGTGTGATGTTATTAAAACACTTAGTTGTTAAGTTGCCAAGAAAATCCAGTATATTCACACAGACTGGAGGACCTGTCTCCATGCAAAGTAATTAAATTAGATTTATGGGCTGCATTACATCAGTGTTTGATAGTTCATTTTTCCTTTCTTCATATTTTGCCCTGCTTTATTAGAGCATGTGACAGATGGTAAAAATAGTGTGAAGTTTCTTGGCCCTGTGCTAAATCCCCTTTCGGTAGTATATCTCTCTTCTGTCAGTTCTCCCCAGCGATGATAAATTAACCTCTCTCTTTGTATCCCAAGTGTGGCAGTAAAGCTCTCTTTTGACACAGCACTATCACTTTATCTTAATCTGTGCTGTTTCGAGGAGAGAGGGAGATGATGCAATCGCTACCCTGAGTTTAAAGAGAAGATTTATTGTGTCAGAAAAAGGGAGGATGATTAATATAATATGCATCATTATATTTTTCATTTTGTCTCATTTGTTGCCTTCTTCTTGTGGAAGGCGAGAAGTTCACCGGGGTGGGCCACCCTCCGGACTGCCTTTCTCCTCCAGCTCTGCAAGGTGGGCTGAGCCTGGGGCAGCAGGTGGAGGGTAGCCCGCACCTCTCTACCCTTGCTCTAGGCCACTATGGACAGGGTGGAGTTTTTCTCTTCTATGGCTGAAGTCAGATCCTGCCTTTTCTAAAATGAGGAAGTGCCACCCAAGACCCCCTTGGGGCAGGAAGATAAATAGTTCTCAGGGCATTGTTTGAAGTGGGTCAAGTCAAGGTGCTCCCTAAAACTAAACAGGAGTTGGGGTCTTCCAGTCCCTATAAGACACGACTGGCAGGACCAGAAGTGGTGCCATATGTTTTTGCAGAATGAGACTATGATTATGATTATTGCCCTTATTTATAATAAAGCTATATTCTCTTTAAGCTACTTCTTGGCTATGAATTGTCTGTATCTGGAAACTGACTTTATTCATTCGGTTCAAGAAGCATTCACTATGACAGGTACCATGCCAGACTCTGGGTAGATGGAAAGGTGAACTTGGGACCTATCCCTGCCCACGGGAAATTCCAGCCAAAGGGCAGCAGTTGGCCTAATGTAATGTGCATTTCCTCTCCCAGAACCTCCCAGCAGTGAGGGTGCCTAGCTTGGGTTCAGCCCAAGGAGGGATACTGGACTCCACTGCAGGAAGGTCCCCAAATCAAGGGGAAGAGATGCATGGCAGACAAGATGAGCATAACGAGGAAGAGGCAGAATAGAAAGTATCATTTGAAGTCAAAAGGGATCTTGGTATTGTCTCCCCAAAGTCAATAATCCTTTTTAGGAAACAAATGGTCACAAACCAATTTCTCTGCTCCAAAAAGCTAGATTTTTTTAAATTTATGCCAAAGCTGAAGTGACCCTATAGTATCCTCACCAGCTGAAATATTTTCACCCAGTTTTCATCAATGACTCTGGAAGCACCAAATGGCAGGAGGCCATTCACAGCTATTCTTCCCTACTGAATTGACCTTTTTCCTTCCCTAGGGCTTCCCTCTATCCTCTCACCGGGGAGGGGCATCAGTAGCCATTTTGTGTTTGCACTCTGGGATTTCACCTCATAGTTGATTGGGCCAGGCCTGGGCCAATCAGGATCTCTCTCTCCCAGGAACTTGGAATTGAGGCAGAACAACAGCCAGTGGGCTGGAAAGGAAATGAGAGAACTTCAAGATGGTGGAGGCAGTTATAATCTGCCATAGAACAAACACACACACACACACACACACAATACGGGAGCATATGTACACCCAGAGAGGTGGAAAGGAGAGACACAGTGAGAACTTCCTGGATCCTAACACGATTTTGCATGCATCACTGCCCTCGAGTCCTATGACATCCCTTGTATATTTAAGTAAATCCCCCTTTGTTCTTAAAAGAGATGTAGCTGTTTTCTGTTCCTTGCATCCAACAATCTTCAAACACCTCTATTTCCTCCAACTCCCTAACTTAGTGCTTCAGTTCCACACAGGCTAATTTCTTATGCTGCCCCACAACCATATCTTGGGTGTTTCTATTTTCTCACATTTGCTGCACTTGGTTCCTTCACCTGAAATGCCCTTGATTTCCCATAACCTATCCTACCTAACTCAGGTGCTTCTTCCATCACAAAAACTGCTCCAGCCTTTATTAATGATCGCTCCCCTGAGTTCCTCCTTACAGTCTGTGCAACAAAATCTAGCAGTTAATTGTGTTGTGTAATGTGCATTATGCTGCAGTGCTCATCTTGTCTCCCCAGAGAGACAGTGAGCTCCTTGAAGGCAGCAATATGACTCCTGAGCCTTACTTGTATCTCTCTTAGTGCCTCCACCTGGTAGAACTGGGGCAACCTTCCCTGGCTGGCCTCCTGACCATCTGCAAAGGCTGAGTAGAGGAACCTAAAGAATGCAAGAGCCTTAGTTAAGCTACAGCCGCTGTATCTCTTGTCTCCTGCTTCTCCCCAACTCTGGAGTTTCTTCTTCATCATCATAAACAGGGAGTGTGACCCCATTCTCAGCAGAATGAGAGAGCAAAAACATTGCCCTGGGATATGCAACAGACGATACCACTTATAAGAGGACCAAATTTACTGCTGCCAGAAAAACTAGGGTCAACTAGCAGAGATATGGGATGATGCGTATCAACCCAAACTTTGGATGAACTAAGCATCATTTCAACTTAATTTTGGAAATCTAAATATATGGAATGCATTAGCTGATTTTATTTTTGGCAGCAGACTTAACCATTCTAATCATGTTTTGCTCCAGCGAATTTTAAAATTAGTTTGCATTTCCTAAGCACACATCAGCTGGGTAAGTGCTGAGGGAGGGGGCAGAAGGAGGCGGGGATGCTAGAAGAAAGCCTGGTTGGGCTTAAAACTTTTCTGGCAGATGCTTCATTAAACGAATAATCCACATTCAGAAACACGAAAACTAACGAGAATCGGGTCCTTGGGCCTAGAAGAAGTGATAGTGCAAATAGGCACCTACCTGCCAGCCTACCTTATAAGGTGCCAAGCCAATGGGGAGGTGGGGGGAAAAAAAGCTATTTATTTATTTACTGTCTGTATACTTTCTAGGGAAAGAGCATAACTGCAAATACAAATTTTCTGTGTGATGGTAAATTGTCTCTCCTATTTGTAGAGTTGATTAATATCCTGTTCTTACTAACATGGTGGCAATATTAAATGAATTTTTGTAGAAATGTGTTTCTTCTGAGCATTTAGTGGTCTTTGCAAACATCACTTCTTTATCTTCAGCCAGATATAGAAGATGGAAATGGGTCAGGGCCTCTATTACTTATATGGCCAACAT
Organism: Marmota marmota marmota; assembly: GCF_001458135.2. Classification (NCBI taxonomy): domain Eukaryota; kingdom Metazoa; phylum Chordata; class Mammalia; order Rodentia; family Sciuridae; genus Marmota; species Marmota marmota. The sequence goes on from NW_026000223.1 coordinate 6,980,193, forward strand.
ATGTCAAAAGATTTTTCCAAAGTCCACCCTTACCCTCAAGGACATCACAATAATAGTCATTACCATTTGTGGAAACCCCTGTGCTACAAACTTTGGTTATTATATTGGATTTCTTCATCACAACCCTGAAATTTGACTGAATAACCATCTTCATTTTACAGATGAGGAAACTAAGTCACGGAGCGGTTAAATAAACTGGGTACAGTCACGCAGCCATTTCGGGCTGAGCTGATATTCCAATCCAATGTTCTGTGCCTCAATCTGCACTCATTTAACAGCACTACCTCTCAAGAAATACAGACTATGCTTTGGGCTGGAGAACTTAATAGTAAGGTTTCACTCTCCAGTCCCCTTTTAGGAGAAATAGGAGTTGAAGAATGCCAAAGGTGGCACACCACCCAGTCTCCTGGGACTTCTGTGCTAGTCTTAGTCAAACTGCCCTATGTCCTCTAAAAGACTGTCTGTGATGGGCAGCTGTCCCTTCATGGGAGCACAACTCTCTGGGATCCAACAAAGGGCTGATGGAGTAGAGGTTTGCAGGAGGCTGCTCCAGCCTTAAGACTGGAAGTAGAACTGTCCTTACTCAGAGACAAGTTGGAGAGAAAATGTGTACGTTCATACACTTTGCCCTTTGTCTCCATGATAATTTGCCTTTATAGACAGCTTTCACGCATCTGTGGGCCAACGAGAGGCAGAGGTTGTTGGAGGGCTGAAAGAAGATACTCCAAGGCAAATCTAGTCATAAGAAAAGCAGAAAAACTTGTAAGGAAATTATACATGACTAAACCAACAATAAATTAAAGACTATTAAAAAAGAACAAAGGTTGAGCCGGGCACGGTGGCGTACACCTGTAATCCCAGCTGTTAGAGAGGCTGAGACAGGAAGATCATGAGTTCAAAGACAGCCTCAGCAATGGGGAGGTGCTAAGCAACTTAGTGAGACCCTGAGTCTAGATAAAATACAAAAAAGGGCTGGGGATGTGGGTCAGTGGTTGAGTGCCCCTGAGTTCAATCCCTAGTACCAAAAAAAAAAAAAAATACAGAGAACAAAGATTAAGTGACATGTTAGTAAGCTTTGTATAAGCATGACAAAATACCTGAGCTAACTAATTTAATAAGGAAAGGGGACTATAGTTTCAGAGGTGTCAGGCCACAGTGGAAGGCCCTGTTACCTTTGGGCCTATAGCAGCACATTACCTCAGGCAGAAATACACAGTGGAAGAAGCTACTGACCTCATGGCAGACAGACAGGAAGTGAAAGAGTCCAAATATCAAGAGCACGCCCCTGATGATCAACAAGGTCCTTCCTTCAACAAGGTCCTACCTCTTAAAGGTTTCAGCACCACCTAATAAATAGCACCATGGGCTGGTGACCAAGCCTTTCACACATGGGTCTTTGGGGGACATTCCAGTTCCAAATGACAGCAGTCGGTGTATTAGCCAGGGTTCTGCAGAGATATAACACCAATAGGAAGATTTTGTGTGTGTGTGTGTGTGTGTGTGTGTGTGTGTGTGAGAGAGAGAGAGAGAGAGAGAGAGATGTATATGAAATCAAGAATAATAATAAATTGGCTCATACAATTGTGAGGACGGGCATATCCAAAATCACGGGGCAGGCCAGCAGGCTGGAAACTCAGACAGGGGTTGATGCTGCAGTCTTGAGGCAGAACCTCTTATTCCCTAGGAAACCTAACCTCAGTGTTGGCTCTTCAGGCCTTCTTCCAGTTTTGTAGCCCACCCACATTATTGAGGATAATCTTCTTTACATGAGGTCAACTAATAGTTCACCACATCCACAAAATACCTGCTCAGCAATACCTAGATTAGTGTTTGACTAAATTACAGGGTACTATAGCCTGGCCGAGTTGACATAAAACTAAATATCACAGTAGGATTACCCTAATGCAACTATTTTCACTCCCGTGTTCTCTTCCAATAATTATATATATTTTACATAGTTGTAAAAACTGTATTACAAGAATTTACTACTTTTATTATACATATAATGCATATTCATTATAGAAAATTTGTATACATAAAAATTTGCCATTCTAATTCCCTATGTAATTTGTAAACTCTTTTTCTTGTTTATAAGACTATCGCCTCCAGGAAATTACAGAACACCATAAGAACACAGTACTATATTTCATTTTTCTTTTTTGCCTTTCATTAATTGTGATACCTGGCATACACCAGGTGCTCAATATACATTGCTTGAAATAATGGTTTTTTTCAACATAGTGTCAACATTTATTATTTGTAATAGTCTAAATAATATGCTAAAATTCTCTTAGCTCATTGCCTATTATTAAACATTTAGGTTGTTTTAAAGTTTGGATATTTGGATTTTTTTTCCCTACAAGTTTTACTGCTAAAACTTCTTTGTCCGATATATTTTTCTTTCGTTTGAATAATTTAAGAAAATTTATTTACATGTGGTTTTCTTTAGGGTACTTTTAGCCTTAAATAATCACACTGATTAATCAAACAATTAATTTAGAGAAAATAAATTACAGTGATTGTTTGACAGGCCCATTAAGACTTGATAATCATAACTAGTAATCATGTAGCCCTTTACGAACATGACCCAAACCCAAACTGGTAACTATTGTTCATGATAAAAGGTTGGAAGTCTGAAGACTACATTTCCCAATACTTTAGCAGTTGGCTTTCTGTTAGGGTTCACCTGACTGGTAGGCGAATTAAGACTGGGAGGAAAGGAAATCTCAATCTCTCTCTCTCTCTCTCTCTCTCTCTCTCTCTCTCTCTCTCTCCCTCCCTCCCTCTCTCTTCCCTTTTCTTTTTCTTTCCTTCTTCTGATAGTGATTCTTCTATTACCCCATATTTCAGACAACCTTTTTGTTGCTGCAACCAAAAAACCTGACAAGAACAATTTTAAGGAGGAAACTTTATTTGGGGGCCCGTGATTAGACAGCTGGCTCCATTCCTCAGGTGAGGCAAAACATCATATCATAAAAGAGTGGTAGAGGGAAGCAGCTCAAGGCATTACACCAGGAAGGAGAGAGAGAGAGAGAGAGAGAGAGAGAGAGAGAGAGAGAGAGAGAGAGAGAGAAAGCTCAGCTCACAAAATATAAATCCCAAAGGCACACCCCCAGGGACCTACCTCCTGCAGTCACACCCTACCAGCCTGCAGATACCACCCAGTTAATTCCTAGCAGGGGATTAATTCACTGATCAGGTTAAGGCTCTCTTAACCAGATCATTTCACCTCCAAGCTTTCTTGAATTGTCTCACACATGACATTTGGGGAACACCTCACATCTAAATCATAATACACCAGCTTCTGAGGCTACAGGCTACTTTCTGTGATAGTAGGTTCTAGAAGCTCTTTCACCACTCTGCTCTTTTTCTAGTTCTAAATAAAATGGGAATTAGCTTAATGTTTCCATTTTTCTCTTTGTCTAAGATCTTTGTAATCTCTTGCATGTATTGAATATCCTGTTTGAAATACCTAGGTTAGTCCTATCTTCTTGACTAGAAACTGATTGATACAATAAAGACAAAATTATTTTTCTTTGCAAGTCTCTTTTATTGTGCATTGTAAATATATATAATAGTGGGATTTTATACCATATTCGTCAACAAAATGCTTTATGAAGAACTGCTTGTCTGGTTTCATTCGCTTTGGTCTCCAAAATCTAGATTCTAGGAGTCAGTTTGGATATATATTTCCAAAATTTCCCCTTGTAACTGTACTCATCGTGTTTTTAAATTATATTTTGCATTTCATGATGTTTTGACATCTTACAATCTTTCTGGCTGGGGAGAGACTGCTCCGCCCAGGTCAGGCCTTCCTTGGAGAGAGCCGAGGTCTTGGCCAGGAGCACATCTCTCACAGACAAACCAACCAATCCCAAGCCCTTCTCCAACTCTCATACACCAAGCCAGTGTTTCTTCTTCCCTACGTATCCCCAGGCCAGGTAACAGGCAACTACAGCCTATCATACAGCTCAAAACACAAGGAATTATTCAAACCAGCCAGTCCTACATTGTTTTCCCTGGCTTTCCTTTCCCAGGAACCCCAATAAAGGCTCTGACTCTGGATTTCCCTTCACCTGACCAAAACCTGGTGCTTCCCTTACAATGACCTCTCTCCGCCATTTCTGAATATAATCAACTTCTTCCCAAACCCCACTTTCATTTCCTCCTGTGGCCACACAATATTTACTATACCCTATTCGACATGTACCTTCTTAGAGTAACAGTGCTTCCTGAACTCCATTCCTCCTGTTACTTGTGTCCAGCGGGATTTTAGGAAGTGCTCATTAAAGAAAGTTTTCATATTTAAATGGATTTGGAAATGTTGGGCTATATAAAGTTCAACAAACTTTTTGGCTGAAGGACTTCTCAGAGTTTTTACTACACATTTGTGCAATTCTGAATCTCTAAGAGTGTACCCTGGTTTTTATTAAGCAGGGAAACATTTATCACAGGGTGTACAGTGTTATATCTAGGGACAATAGTCTTCCAAAGAACACCATTTGGGAAATGCTTATTTATGGCAATACTGTAAAAAAAATTATTTTAGTGTTTTCATGAAAAAGATATTAAGAGGTTGTTGATAAAGAGAAAACTCCTACTTGTTAGCAATAAACAGATGTTTCACAGAGTACCAAATATATTGCTATGCAATGGACTACAAAGCTTACAGAATTGTCATATTCCGATTCCTCTTGTTTAGAGATGTGACCCTAACCCTTGGCCAGCTAAGGGCATGGTTAAAAACCTGGCGAATTTTCCTTCTGCTCTTATCCATGTCGACAGAACGTCAAGCCTCTTATCAGAACACTGTTCCCACATCTCAGACTTCACGTATTCCCTGTGAATAAGGCAGTCCTTAAGTATGAAATTGTTCCTCTATTCGGTTTCCTTTCTTTTTTCAGGAAGCTAAAAAGGGGTGAGTTATAACAATATAAGCGAAACCTTAAAGGGAAGTTTATGGAGACTCAAGAAGCAGAACACTAGCTCAGCATGGGCTCACAGGAACTAGAATAGAGAACTACACAAGCTCCCAGGAACTAAGTGTGCACACTCTCCCCCATGTCTCTGTCTCTGTCTCTCTCTCTCTCTCTCTCTCTCTCTCTCTCTCTCTCTCCCTTGGTCCCTCCCTCCCTCCTTCAGGCAGTGCCTGTTTTTCTGGAGTGGCTTCATCCTCCTCTCTCCACTGCCTGGGCCCTATTTAAGTTCAAAGTACATGTGACTCAGGGCCTGTCCCAATATCACCTGGCATAATTCCCATCTGCCAGCCAAGTTGCCCAGTCTCTCAGCTGTGCTGTCACTTGATGCCTATGGGCAGTTTCACTTCTTCCTGTGCTCAGCAAAATGCTGACTGTGAGCTGTGTGAGAACTAACTTCTCAACCCTGAAGCCTGCATCTTATGTCTATGCAAAAGTATTCTGAATATTAGGTAATGGGAAGAGGGTCTTTCAGCCCTTTTGCAAGAAGAGGTTTTATTTCCTCCCTTCCAGGCTAAAGGGTGCTTCAAATCCAAACTTACAATGACTCCTGGCTCACATGATTGGTGCCCCTTCCACCTTTCTCCAATCTCAGCTTTTCTACGGCTCCCCATGTCTTTCTAGCCCACCTACCACACTTTCCCTCACTCACTTATGTTTGCGTGTTTACATTTACTGCTTCCTCTGCCTGGAACTCTCACCCTCCCTGGTTAATTCCTACTCATCCTTGAGATCTTAACCCAGTTGTTACTTCCTTGGGTAAGATCTACCTTGGCCTCCTGCTCAGGAAGAACCCCACCCCCAACTCAATACATAGCATCACATTTATTTTTAAAATTGTTACAATAGTTAATTTTTAAATGCCTGTCTCCCTCATTAGCAAGTAGATGAGTCCAGAGATCATGTCTGGTTTTGCTCATCCCTGTAGCCCTTGCATCTAATACCTGATAATCTCTTAATAAATATTTGGTTGTATCCATTCTGCCATTCCACAGTCATACTATATATACATTTCTCATCTCTTTAATTGATCTTTTTCAAAATAACTTCTTGTTTTATAATTTCCTGTTCTTGTTTCATTAATATAATGTTCCTTTTTTTTTAATCTCCTCAGGAGTATTAGACTGTGATAGTTTTTGTTTTAAAGGTCTGTGCTGATAGTGCTGTTATCTATGGTTTTTTTTTATTGTTGTTATTTTTGTTTTTGTTTTTTGTTTTTTTTTAATAAGAACTAGTTTATTTTATCATCTCTCTTTCATTCTGATAACTTTTCTCAAATGTTTGGTAATTTTTCATTAAGTGTTAACTTCTATGGCAGAAAATTTCTCACATATGACCAGAGAAGTGGTCCCTCTTGGCAGTCTCAGGGAAAAGTCACTATTTACTCATTATATGCTTAAAATTCTGTGACATTTCCCTTTCACATACTTTATATCAATTTATCTTCAAAAGAACCATAGAAGAACATGCATTATCATTATCTTCATAAACTAAATATCTAAATAAACTAAAATTTTGAGAAATTATTTTTCTTCCAAAATTATGCAGTTAGAAAAATTTCAAATCCAGACTCACACCAAACCATTGATTACATATCTCATATTCATCACACCATACCACACAGCTGCCCATCACCTGACTCTGCTTAAGGTTTAACATTTTAAATCCCAGGCCATGTTAATAAAAGAAAAAAGAGACTATTTACACACCCTAGGAAAAGTAGGACATGACATCAACAATGTTTAGACTTAGGAACTATCATGCTTTCAAAATTCTCTTTCTCTAACTCATATCTCTCATATCTCTGTGTTAGCTTCATCCTCTCCTTCTGCAAATTGTATTCTCTACATAGTGAGGTACATGAACTCCAAGAACCTGATCCACATCCCAAGAGTTCTACCCATCCCCAATCCCCCATCCCCCAGAGGAAAAGAGAGCCTCTATCTCCTGTATGCAGCTTCTTAAAACCTTCAAGAAGGATGCAGGTTGGCCCAGCTCATGTTATATTTCTGACCCCCAGACCAATCACGGCAGTCATGGAGACAAGATATTGTCATTGGCCTGATCTAAGTTATGTGCTCACCGTTGTGGCTGGAAAGCAGGGTTCTCATGACAGCTCACTTCCCATATCAAATAAGCAGTTCCTCAAAAGATAGTACCATCCCACTATTATCACAGTGGACCATCTAGTAGTGTTTGTTGGATGTCGGCCTTAAAGGTTGGCATACCCAGGAATACTGGTTAGCAAACAGGTACAGGACACATTTGCATGTTAAGAGCGTTGATCATGCTTCAGTCTGATGTGGTAGAGAGCATCTGGACTTAGGAGTCTAGTATCCCCATGCCATTGTTTGAGAGCTGTGTAACCTTAGACAATATACTTAACAAGAATACTAGAATATTTGTTACTCTCTTGGGCAATATATTTAACTTGGCAAATAATAAGCACTCAATAGTTGTAACTCTATCTCTCCTAGCAGCTGAATTGAGTGTTTCCTTCCTAGTTGTCCAGAAAGCAGGGATTGCCAGCCAGGGTTTTGTAGCATCCCCAGGAAAATCTTCAGTTATTTCAAAATTTCATATGATAGCCTCAAAAATTATTTAAAGATTAGTTTCTTTTATCTTGAAATTAACTCTATTTCTAGGAGAAGGAGGTCATAGCAAATAAGTTGGATCAAAAAAAAATAAGGTTGTACAGGTTGAATCATGTTCCCATAAAATTCATATGTTGAAACCCCGATCCCTGGTACCTCAAGAGGTGACTATCTTTGGAGATAGGGCCTTCAACGGTATAATTAAGGTTAAATGAGGTCATATGGGTATGCCTTAATCCAATATGACTGGTGTCCTTATAAGACAAGGAAGAGACATCTGGGTGCCCATGCACAGAGGGATAATCATATGAAGAGGAAGCAAGAGGCTGGCTACCTTCAAGAGAAGAAGAGAGGCCTCAGAGGAAACCAGCTCTGTCAGACCCTGATCTTAGAGTTTCAGTCTCCAGAATTATAAGAAAATAAATTTTTTGATGTGTAAGCCATCTAGCATGTGGCATTTTGCTATAGTAGCTTTAGTAAATTAATACATGGATATCACAATTATAGAATATATTTATGTATTGTATGTAATATTACATATATGTAGAAGGGCATTTCTACACAGACCCTATCACACTGAGTCAAGATCCTGCCCTTGTTTCCTCTCAAAACCCATTTCAAACTGTTTAGTTATAGAGAAATTACAATAACAGTCTGCCTAAGCTATACCTGGCTGTCTCCATTGCTGAACCAGGTAGCTTTTGAGCATCTCTTTTTCAACTCTTCTTGTCCTAGTCATATCTCTTCCAGCACTCACACAGGTTTTTTTTTTTCCTATGATCTCATGGCCAAGGAATGGCCCTTCATGGACCAGACATGAATTTTTTTATTAAGCTCTATTGAGACATGTAAATCATAATTGCACTTAACACGAGTTTCTTTTCTTTTGTTTGTATATCCCATTCTCCAAAGAATTGAGTTACTTGGGGTTTTTGTTTCAGATGTATTTGCCATTGCTGAAGTGCTAAGTTGACAGCTCCTGCCAGGGACACAAAGATGGGCAGGTCACCCAAAGTGCACATAGCCTTTCAATGAGACTCTGACAGGGGAGCCACTATCTTCAAATCTGTATGATAGGAATAATGATATTTACTTTCTACAATTGTTATGAGAATGTATTAGTTAGCTTTTCATTACTGTAATAAAATATCTGAGAAAAACAATTTAATAGAAGAAAGGTTTATTCTGGTTCACATTTTCAGAGGTTTCAGTCCATGATCACTTGGTTTCTGTGATGGCATGGTTTCTATGATGATCACTCTGGACCTGTCATGAGTCAGAACATCAAGTCAAGGAACATGTAGCAGAGCAGAGCTGCTCATTTGTGGTGGCTCGAAAGCAGAGACAGAGTAAGGAAGGGGCCAGGACAAGATGTCCTCTTCTAGGGCATGCCCTCAGTGACCTATTTCTCCAACTAGGCCCACCCCTACAGTTTCCACCACCCCCCAACGGTCCATTCAGCCATGGATCCATCAATGGATTGGACTGTTGGTAAGGTCAGAGCCCTTGGGATCCAATCACTTTCCAAAAGCCCAACCTCTGTATCTTGCTGCATTGGGGACCAAGCCTTCAACACATGAGCCTCTAGGGGACATTCCAAGTCCAAATTTTAACAAGAACTAAATAAATATGTTAGGGGCCTACTAAATCCAGGTGTTCAAAACCATGCAGTTCACCTCTCATCAGGTCTTTCATCTAAAAAAAAAAAAAAAGAAAAGAAAAGAAAACAGAATAAAAGGAAGGGGAAAATATTAAACTCCCCACTGTCACAGGGAAACCATCAAAAGGCATGATATGTGGGAGAGTATTGTATAAATTACGTAATAACATCTACATGGGAGGTCTAACAGTGATTGTTCCTATTTATATAGCACTCACAACACAGGTCTAACCACGCGCCAGGACCACCCTAACAACTTTAGAAATACCCCTGAGTTTTCTCCCTACCGCATCTCTGAGGTGGGTTCTATTCTTAGACTGTTTTTACAGATGGGGAGATTGGTAGAGAGAGGACAAGGGATTTTCCCACGGTCACGGTCACATGGCTAGGAGAAGCCAGAGCTAGGGTTCAGAGCCAGGTCCTGAGAGTCTCCCCGTGCTGAAAAGTGACTGCTTGACCCTCTCATCTAAGACCCCGTGGGAGCTCTAAAGGCGAAGGTCACTGCTTCAAGGAGGACCTTCTCCTCACCCTCAGACTCCCCTCCAGTCACCGCAGAGCAATCTGCAAGGAGAAACTTGACCCTGTGCACTGTCCTTGGCTGGGCTGCCTCCGGCAGAGTGGAAGTGGGCAAGGGAGGTGAAGCGGGATGTGCGGTCCCTGCCATCCATCGAAGCCCTTCCCATTCCTTTCTCAGGCAGAGCTGAGCTCTGAGAAACCAACTGAGGCCTCCCAACACCTGATCCGGAACTAAATAGCATGTATGTGTCACAGGCAGGCAGATAGTTCAGACAACCTGAAGAGCCTTCTGCTGCCAAAGACTGTCTAGCCAGGCCTCTGCCAGCAGGAAGGACAGAGGGGCAACTCATGTGATCATTCCATGTTTCTTCCCTCCATACAGAGCTGTGAGCACAGACATGCATGGAGGCCTTCGCAGCTGCAGTGAGAGACCCAAATTCCAGAGGAGGACCAGGGAAGCACCCCTGAAAGTGGGAATGGAAACAGTCGGTTTTCTTTCATTTACGCATTTCTTTCATTCATTCACTCCGTAAAGATGCATTGCAATTCTGCTTTGCGCCAAGTCCTTCTCTCAACCCCATACCCATGGCAGATAACAAGATGTAGACCTTGTCTTCTTGGAGTTTATATTCGCAAACAAATAAAGGACTCTCGTGGATAAGCACCATCAAGAGAATAAAGTACAGTATTTAAACAGAGAGGTGCTCTGCGCTATTTTCTTGATGGGAGGCAGCCACGAGGTATCTGTCGGTTGGTTAAGTAATTTACACTGAAAAATAATAGAAAACTGTTGTCCTCAACCCTGAAGCCAGAGTAGTAGAGGGGGGAGAATTCAAATTGGGAGTCAGGAGACTTCTAATTACCAGATCCGGTTAATTAACTTCTTGAGCCTTCCTTTCCTCGTCAGTTAAGTGGGAAAATGACATCTGCTTTAGAGATGTTGGTGAGAATTAAATGCAACAGAGTACATTAAAATGCCAGCATGTTCTTTGACACACCAGATACTCAAACCTGGGAGCTTTGGGTATTTCTAGCCTGAGCACTGTGAGACTGTGGGCAAGTTACTTAAGGAAAAGGGGCAAATATCATTTATGCAGTACCTACATGTGACAGATCCTGTGCTGGACATTGTCCCTGAGTTTTATCTACTTCCTCTTTTGTACATTGATGGGTGCAGAGCCAGATGATACCCAAGATTCCTCCAGTTTACACATCTACATTAAGAGGGGAATACGGAGACCACCCAGCGCACATAAACAAAAGAGGTCATTGGAAGGAGATCAGGATAACTGATATGCCCAGGAGGATCTGAGGCACAAGGACCTGCAAGAGCTTCCCAGAAATTCACAGGGACCTTCATGATGTTTTAGAGGATCCCAGGGTTAGGTCATGGCGCAGTAGATGTACCATGAGCCTAGACCCATCTTCTAACATGGTGATCTAGGAATTTGCTATTCCATTTTCTGCAGAGACTTTTCTACTTCACATTCTCACATGCCACCCAGACTACCTGGCTAAAACACCTTTCCTAATTTTTAGCTTGTGGTCATGTCTGCATTGGGTGGCAAAGACCTGGGGGTGGGGGAGGTACAGCCCTGTGAATACTCATTCTGCCTGCCCCATCACTCTAGTCCATACTTACATGTTTTTAACCAAGGGAGGCAGCCACAGAGAACATCAGAAATGAGCTTGATGATAAGATACAACCTGAAGAGCCGAGTGTGGAGGAAGTCTTGTTTAGCTCCTCTTTCTAGATAGTTCCATCTCCGACATCAAAAGTCATAGACTTCCTAACCATATGGGATCTGGGAAGATAAGGTCATGGGTTGAAGATGTCACTGTCACCAACTTGAGGATGAAGAGTCTTTGGGACGATCATTGAAATTCCTACATTGATATTATTTGATTCCCCCCTCCCATGGGCTTGTGGGCATGAGCTAATGCATAGGGCTCACCAAGAACAGTAAGCCTTCCTCACACTTACAGCAGTAAGAGCAATGATGGTCAGGGCTAGCATTTCTCAGTATCCCAAGCATGTCCTTGGCATGTCCCAAGCACTATACATACTGCATTCTTACACATATCATTCTTACTTAAGCTTCACAACAATCCCAGTTTGAAGATGAGGAAACTGAGACTATAAGAAGTGAAGTATTCTAAGATCATTAAGAGAACAAATACTGGAGAAGGAATTGAAACCCAGGTCTGTCCTATTCCCAAGCCCAAATTCTTCCTATTGTGTGTCTGCTATGCTCTACCAAATGAATTTGGACCTCCTCCCAAGAAACCTGCAGAAGCTGGAGATGAGAACATCTCAACAGGAGACTCAGGAGAGGCCCAGCTGACCCTGAAGAACACCCATATGTCTCTCAAGGAAGCACATCTTATGCTCACCTGCACCTTGAGAACTTAGAACCAGTGGAGACCATTACCTTCATCTCCTACCAAAGTATTTCCTTGTGTTTTCGTCAGCTTTTTCACTGCTGTGACAAAAAGACCCAATCAGCTCAATTGTAGAGAAGGAAAGGTTTATCTGAGGGCTCACAGTTTCAGAGGTCTCAGTCCATGGACAACTGGCTCCATTCCTCTGGGCTTGTGTTGAGGCAGAACATCATGGTAGAAGAGTGTGGCAGAGGGAAGTGGCTCATATGATGCTCAGTCAGGAGAGAGAGAGAGAGAGAGAGATCTCCACTTGCCAAACACAAATATACACCCCCAAAGTCATGCCCCCCAATGCCCCATCTCCTCCATCCATACCCTACCTGCCTTCAATTACCACTCAACTAATCCCATCAGATGGTTAATTCACTGATTGGGTTAAGGCTGTCACCACCCAATCATTTCTCCTCCAAACCTTCTTGCATTGTCTCACACATAAGATCTTGGGGGACGGCTCACATCCACACCATAACCCCTTGCTTGTGAAAAACTGTGGTCCTCTCAGCCAGGCCCATTTAGCCTTCCTTCTTTCTGTGTCTTTCTGCTGCAGGCTTCTCTGTTCCTCCTAGAATCCCAGGAGCTTTCTTACCCCAAGAATTCACCTGCCTCCTTTCTCTCCTTCCTCCCAGCTCCCTTCCCCTTCCTCCCCTCGGGGAACTCTCCCCTGGCTTCATTTCTACAGAAAACCTGGGGGAGGCAGGAGGGAGATTCCTCCACTTACTCAACTCTCCCCAAAGCTGGAGAGAGTGATTTTTCTCCTCACCCCTCCAGGGCTTCTCTCCCGCTCTGGTGCTTCCCCAGCCTTCGCAAAAGGGGCTGCGGGTGAAGGTTTTTCCATTTAATTTCATTTTTCATCATTTTTACCCCTTTTGGATGGTTCACATCTGAGGGTCTCGGTGGATTAACTGGCCAATCAGATTTCATTATGAGCCCAAGTAGTTCTTATCATTAAACCTGTAATTTATTTCTTCTGTGTTTCATAAAATGTGAAATATTACCATTCTCCAGGAGCTTGAGGAGAGCAGAGATGCTCCATTAAGTTCAACACTGCTCCTCCGTAAGAGGCCGTAATTATATGCGGATTTTTTCTAACCGCTAAGTTTCTACTTGCAGATGCTAACAAAAGAAATAAGCTTTTAATCCAAACATAATTAATATGAATTACCTCCCCAGTACACCCTGGCTTTGCACCATTAAACTTAATTTTTGTTTTGCATGATAATTGTGTTATCATTACCGTTTATAGGAGAACTCAGGGACCCTCACTTTGTTTTCACTCAAGACCAAAGGGACTGGAAATGATTTCCCTCCCCTCTGCCAGGCACATGCCTGTGGGCCAGGCTTCCTCACCCATCCCTCCCAGCCCCTTGTGACTTGGGGAAGCTGAGCCATGGGCCATATTGCCAGTTGCCATACCTTGTTCCAACAGAAAAGTGGAACATAGTCTAATCATACATCAGAGGATTTACCACTCAGGAGACAGGCTCAGTCAGGCCTGCTGGGTAATCATCATCATCATCATCATCATCATTATTATCATAACTGTTGTTATTGTTCCTAACATAATGAGTACCACACAATTTCTTTGCAGCATGCTCCAGTTATCCTGGTATTGGTTATTTCTCACAACTATCTGGGGATCCTAGACTCTGAATTATTTAAATGAATCCCCAGAAAATCTTAGACTGAGCACCAAAGGTCTAGGTTTTACTAAAGGTCCATTCGAGATTCTATCAAGGCAAATTTTCTCTCTTACCTCTGTGTGTCTCATTCTCTCTATCTCTCACACAACTTTATAAGGAACATTGGTGTATTTTTTTTAATCCGAGAAAGAAATTGAGAAGAGTCTTCTTCATTGACCAAAGAGTTAACAAATATCTACTATGAACTGTGAGGAATGGCCCCTGACACTATGAAATTCATAATGCAGTTGAGAGAGGAATATAGACACCTAAATATTTAAGAAAGTGGAAGAATTAAATAAGAACACAATCAACAATGCTAAAGATGGCAAACAGAGTATCGGATAGTATGATCATTAGAGGAAGGAGAGATTACAAGTGTGTTCAGGGAAGGTAGGGTAGGAACAAGAGCTTGGGCTGGACTTTGAATAGTGGATAGGATTTGTAGAAGTGACTCCTGGAGCCAAAGCAGGTGGGGAAGTTAAGCACAGCCTGGAGGAAGATACACACAGACAGCTGGACAGGGCATCTGGGGCCAGAAGACGCAAGGTCTTGAGTAACAGGGTGATGGGGACACACAGAATGATTTTTAAGTGGGACAGAGTACTTAAAAGAAGTGGTATCTTCAAATGATCAGTATGGGGGTTCCTTGCAAGAGGGTCAGATAAGGGGACTGAGGCTAGGGAGGCCAGGGAATAATGACAACAATGACCTGCCATAGGGGGCTTGACTGGGCTGGAACAATAGGAAGGAAGAAAAGAAAGCGGGGTGGGGGAGGGAGACGGAAGGAAGGAAGGAAGAGAGAGAGAGAAGAGAGAGGAAGGAAGGAAGGAAGAGAGAGAGAGAGAAGAGAGAGGAAGGAAGGAAGGAGGGAGGGAGGGATAGGAAGAAAGGAAAGATTTTAAAAAGAATCTATGGTCTGGGTACCTGCCTGGAATCCCAGCAGCTCAGGAGGCTGAGGCAGGAGGATCATGAGTTCAAAGCCAGCCTCAGCAAAAGTGAGGCACTAAGCAACTCAATGAGACCCTGTCTCTAAATAAAATACAAAAAAAAAAAAAAATAAGGGTGGGGATATGGCTCAGTGGTTGAGTGCCCTGAGTTCAATCCCCAGTACCCCCCCACAAAAAAAAAAAAAAAACAATCTATGGGGCAAGAAAGGATAGGTGATAGAGGATGGAATACTTCACATTACTTAATAGGAGTTATCACTGTAAGTCCACTACAAATCACTCAAAGCATTGATTAATTATCATTCATGCTTAATGTAGATTAGCACCTGTGAATATTGTCTCTTGCTAACTAGATACTATTAGTATTAATATTTTGCCCTATTTGGTCCTTCTACCATCCCTGTGAAATTGTCCAGCATACTCCGGACATGTATATACTCTGTTACATATATTTCATAGCTGGCAAAGGAAAGTCACTGAGATAGTAAAAAAATTATCAAAAATATGATGTTTTTTCAGTGGCCAAGTAATAACCATTGGTCTTCAGACTCTATCCTCAATAGTATTGTTCAAAGAGTTATAATGACAATTATAGGCATCACCCAAGTCCCCTAATCTGCAACAAAGCCAAGAGTGTTCTCAAACCCAGAAGCCACACCACTTGATGACAGCCCTTGACTCTATTTTCTCTGGGTTAGGAGTGGGGCATTGAAATATTTAGTGTTTTCAAGTGTACCAAACCACAAGGGCAGTGCCAGAGCTCCTTCACCAGGATACTGGCCCTATTTTCCTTGTCAAGTTAGCCAACAACAACATGGGTGCCAGTTTGCTTGCACAGAGGTTCTGACTACAGCAAAAACCCTTCTATGAAAACAAGCCTTACCAACGGCCCAGAAGCTGCAAACAGGGACTAAATTTTTAATTAATATAAAAATAAATTTGACAAGCTCTGTATTTGGTTCAAAACAAATCCAGTGAAACTCAGTAAGATAATCAGTATAAAGTTTTAAATCTAGGAGGAGGGAAGAAAAAAGGCATCCAGTATGATACCATCAAATAAAGTAGGTAAAAAATTAAAAAGTGAGAAAGGGATGAAAGAATAAAATCTGATAGGAAGACAATAGTAATGTGGGATGGATCACAAGGTGAAAGTAAAATCAACAGAAGAGGCCTAACGCCTTACTATGGGGTGGGATCACACCTGCTGTGTCTCATGTGTCTCTTAAGAACAGTAAGCATGACGGTAGACTGAGAAACTGAGTTAAACAACACAGGTCCAGCACGCAATCATCCAGGGGATTCTGGGGTTGGTCCCTTCTGAGCACTGCATGCTATTTGGAGTTGAACTACTAAAAGGAAATGTGAATGGAGAGGTAAAATAAAGGGTTAGAGAGAAGGACCTAAAAGACACCTGTGGAACCCAGAATTATATGGCCCAGGGTGGAAAGGTCTAGAAAATAGGAAATAAGTGGGACCCAGTTGACTTAACAGTAGGCTTTAAGCCAATATGAGCCATCTTTCCCTCCAAAAATGGTACCCAGATGGTCTTCTCCATGTTTCTAGAAGAGAAAAGAGCCAAGGTGGGTTTTGGCTGAGCTGCAGCAAGAACATGTTAACCCCAGACTCATTTTCTTGAAATCATGGGCTTTAAAGACAACAAAAAACCATCTTCATTTTCCTGTTTCTTGAGCTTCCCTGCCTCTGACTCTTACACCCCGGAAGCAGCCTCCTTCTAGATGGCTCCCTGCTTTAGTCACATTGCTCCGACATCTGATATCCAAAACTCCCCAGAATACAGAGAATGAAAGTGACCTTCAGTGGACCTTCAACCCATTCCTCTGCCTCAGGGCAGGCATCTCAGCTGTATAAAACCTGTTTCCAAACTTATTTAATATTGCCAACTGGGTGTTGCAGCCCATCTAGAGTGTAATCCGATCCAAAAATATATTGAAAGACATCCTGCAATCACTTCTTCAAACATCCTTTGAAAGTTTTAAGAAACAGAGAAATGTGTAAAGAAAAATTTTTTTAAATAAAAAGAAGATGAATTGGAAGGAGGATACAAGATACCTTATCAGAGTTCATAAAAAGCTAGAGAGAACAAGCTAGATCCCGTGCCCTTAGGAACACAAGTGGGAAGTCATTCCCCTTCTTCCTCCTTTCTGTACCTTCCCAGTCTTCTCCACATAGTTGAGGATAAAGCCAGAGGACAAGAGGCCTTGTGTGGTTTCAACTCACCAACCCAAGACGATAGACCTCTGTAGCTCACATGGGAAGGAATGGTCTTATTTCCAAGTTGAATCATCAACTGAATCATCCTATAGGCTGTTCCAGAGCAATCATGGAAGGCAGCACTGGGTATCCATTAGGAGTCCAATCTCTGGAGTTAAAGGGCTTAGAACCATGGACCAAGTCACCTAACCTTTCCATGGCTCAGTTTACTCATCTGTAAAGTGGAGGCAATCCTAGTACATACCTTTTGGAGTTAATGAGGATTAATTAAGTTAATATTAATTAAGTTAATATTACATCAGTTAATACATATAAAGTGATCTGATTAGGGCCTGTGCACCTTTAATTATTTGATAGGTATTTACTAGTTTTTAAACTAATAAATGGTTTAATAAACTGGTAGTTTACTAGTATATAAAACTAGTAAATAGTTTTTAAACTAGTTTTTTTTTTTTTTAGTTGTGGTGAACTAACTTGTTCACAAGTGCACATTCACACTCTGAAACTGGCATCATGTTATAAGAATTACCAGGCTTCACTCATCAAATAGTCTATAAAATGATAGGAATATTTTATCTATTAGGCAGAAAGCATGCATTTTGAAACTTACACGTTATAAATTGCATACAGATAGGCTTTCTTAGGGACCTTTATAAACTTCTTTAATAAAATAATATATGTAAGTTATGGTCTGGATATGAGGTGTTCCCCAAAATTTCTTATGCTAATGCAGGAATGAAATGGTTAGATTGTGAGAGCTATAATCTAATCAGTGGATTGATCCATTTGATGTATTAATAATTTGAAAGGAATATTTTAGTTGGGGAGTAATTGTAGGCAGGTAGGTTGTGGCTGGAGGAGGTAGGTCACTGGGGGACAGGCCTTGGAAGAGTTTAAGGGTTTATCTTCTCTGTGGCCCCCTTCCCCAATACCCATAATTCTCTCATTCTTTCTCTCTCTCTCTCTCTCTCTCTCTCTCTCTCTCTCTCTCTCTCTCTCTCTCTCTCCCTCTCTCCTCCCTCTCTCTTTTCCTGACTGCTATAAGCTACCTAGTTTTCCTCTACTTTCTGACTCTCTTTGGGCCATAGCAGTGGACTAAAGGACTCGGGGGATCATGAGCTGAGATCTCCAAAACCATGAGCCAAAATGAACTTTTCCTTCTTTAAGTTGTTCTTGTCAGGTACTTTGGTCACACCAATGGAAAGCAGACTAAAACCAAAACTGGCACCGAAGAGTAGGGTCATTGTTCCTCAGCCCTCCAGGCACTCAGAGGCTTCTGCAGCCATAGTCCAAGGAGGCCTGGCTATACCTTGAACTGGTGGCATTATCTACAGGATTCTGGTTCTGCAAGATTTTGGAGGATTCTGGAATTTCAGGGTCATGGAGATTTCTGCCTAGATTTCAAAGGAAGTCTAGGAAGCCAGGAAAAGCGTAGCAGAGTTGGATTCCCTGTGGGAACCCCTAAGAGGGCAAGGTTAAATCAAAGCTGGAATAGAGATTACCCCAAATTAAGAGACACCAGTAACATAAAATAGCAACCAAAGCTAGCTTCTGGCTGTGGACAGAGCCCCGCTAAAGAGAGACTACGTGAGATGCAAGTGACAATGCCATAGGGGCAGAGCTACACAAGGCCTTTGAAGAGAACATCTCATTTCCATGTTCTGGAAATGCTAGACATGGAGCTACAAGACTGTAGCTGGGTTTCAATCTTGCTTTGGTCCTAATCCTTTTCTCTATAAGCCTATTCATTCCTGTTGGAATGGGAATGTTATGCTGTGCCATTCTATACTGTATGTAGGTAACTTGCTTTTGATTTTTACAGGGGCCTACAGCCATGAGTCTCAGGTAAGACTCTGTACTTGGACTTTTGGGCACGGCTGAACTGTTAACTGTGGGGACTCTTGGAAATGAACTAATGTATTTTGCATTGTGAGATGGGCATGAGCTCTGGGGGGACCAGGTTTGGATATGAGGTAGCCCCCAAAACCTCCTGTTGATGAAGGAAGTGAAATGATTACATTATGGGGACTGGAGCTTAATCAATGGATTCATCCATTTGATAGATTAATAATTTGAAAATAGTACTTTACTCGGTGTTAACTGTAAGTACGATAATACAGGTGGGGCCTGTCTAGTGGTAGGCCACTGTGGCAGGTTGTTGGGGGCGGGTGTGCCCTGGAAGTGTTTGCCTTCTCTATGGCCCCTTCATGTCCCACTTCTCTGCCTCCTATCTGCCATGAGTTGAATGGCCTTCCTCCATTCCCTTCTGCCATGATATTCTAACTCATCTTGGGCTCAAAGCAATGAAGTCAGCTGACCAGGGACTGAGACCTCTGAAACTACAAGCAAACATAAACTTTCCTCCTCTAAGTTGTTCTTGTCAAGTATTCTGGTCACAGTAACAAGAACTAACACAGAAATATGTATGTTCAAGAATTTCTGCTAAATGCACAAACAATAAGATTTGAATAATAAATTTTTCCCGTCATTGCTACTGATAACCCCTGCTTGAATTTTGTCATTCTTTCTTCCCATCCTTTCTCTGTGATGGACATTTGAATCTAATTATAACCATTCTACATACCACCATTTCCCAAAACTCTGTTCCACAGAACATTTGTGCATAAGGATGGTAATAAATATTGGATGGATAAAAGACTTCAGGGTGAAATAGTTGAAGAAGCAATAGGTTCAACCTCAGAACTCAGAACCTTAGTGCGGATGTGCATTGTGCAGTCTTGGAAGGGGCATTTCCCAAATACATTTGACATGAGAGCAAGTGTTCCAGAAACACACTTCAGAAAAATGCTACTCTGTAATTTCTTATTCTTCATACCATACACATTTCTGTAATTTTCATAATCTTCCCTCACATGCTTCTATATCGCTACATAATATAATCCACTAAGAAGAGATGGCATAGGTTATGTAACCATTCTGCTGTGGTTTCACATTTAGATTAATTTCAACTTTTTGCAAATATAAATAAAGTGGCAACTAACATCTCTTTAACATCCTATGTTAAAAAGAAGTAAAAATGCGTTTTAGGTTTTATTTCTTCGAACAGATTGCCAAAAAGAGAATTACTGGGTCAAAGGGCATTAACATCTTAAGTTCATGGTACATGGTGCCAATTTATTTTTAAACAGGTCTGGATCCATTTTCACTAGCCAGCAGGGTATCATGGTGCCCACACACCACACCCAGAACAAGGCAAATGGCCAAAAGGCTAAAAATGGGGCTGCTGATGGTTCCTTTCAGCAACCTTCATCAGCACCACCTCTGGTCACAGCCCGTACATCTGTCAGATCTGGTGCCAACTCCTCCACTGCCTTTCTCCTGCATCTCTATCCCCTCTGTCCTGAAGCACTGACTTCTAAGTGGCTCCAGATTGTCTAGTGTCTAAACTACTCCCACAGAGTAAAGGACATACCAATATCCCCTCTTGCTAAGACTACAGGGCATGAAACGAGGTCCTTCTCCTAGTAGATGGCAAGTAATTGTTTAACAACCAGCAATTCAATGGGAGAAAGAACTCAATATGTATTGCCACTCTCTGTGGTGTAAATACTCTCACCAGGGTTGATTTCAAACTAAAAACCTGGTCGCTGAACAATGAATGAATCACTGAACTTGGAGTTGGGAAGAGATGTGCACAAGGGGCTCTTATGAGCCAGTGGGGGCTGGATCCAAATACCACTGCCTGTTTGTTGGCCTAAACATGGTTGCTGTCATGGAATTTCTTTCCTCTCCTCCCTGCATGATTCCCATTCCTATCTGGATTCTCCTGTGTATCAATCCATACCCAGGACCCAGGACACCAAAGACCTGCCCTGGGTGCCTACTCAGTACCTGAGCTGCAGCCCTGTCTATGTTCATGCAGTACTGGGGCTTCAGCTTAATGCATTAAAGAAGTGGATGGGGTTCAACTGCTAAATGCCTTTGTCCACTGCCTTTGTGTCATCAACTCAGGCTGGCATTGCTATACAACTGTCCCCACTCCCATCCTCTCTTCTTTGGCTCCAGTGTCTCAGACTGTCTTGCTTCATGCTCTTCCTCTCTGGCTCCTCACCTTCTAATCCACTTTGACATTTACCAAACTCCTGATCTCCTTCTTTGTTGCCAGTTTCCCACCCATGTACCCACGAATCAGATGACAAATTCAATTTCCATATTAGTGAACCACATTGGGTGAGATTTTAAAATCATTCTCCCTCTCTCTGGCTGTTCCAGAACTCCCTTTGCCAACTTTCCTCCCCCATAAGCATATATCCACCTACTGAGGATTGAATAATCCCTCAATCCTGCGAGTGGTCCCCAGCTCTGGCCAGCCCTCCATCCCCAGGACCAGATACCGCTGTCCTCTCTGTGTTCTCAACTGAGTGTGGTCAGAGATGCTTGACCTCCAGATGCCAGACCATCAGACTTCCATGATGAACTTGTTGGAACATATGGCTGTGTATTCCACCCATCAGACCAGACAACCTGAGACTGCCTGTTCCAAATTAGACCCTGGAGTCCCTCTGTCCCCTTGAGGAGATCCAGTGCCACCAAGCCATGTCATGAGGAACAAGTGGAGCCTACCACTCCTGGAGTAAGAAATTCCAACAAGATACACTCTCCCCAATGCATCTCACATTATGTCCTAGACAAGGGTCCCCTCTTTCCCTCCTGCTTATTTTTCTCCCACAGTTAATATACACAACCTTTAAGGACTTAAGAGGTGACCTCCACTAGGAAGAGTAAACTAGGGTTGCAGAAGAAGGCACACGTGTAAAGCAAAAGGCAAAATGACAAGGAACAAAAGGAGATACCAAGGGGTGACAGGATATATATTCTCTAACACTGAAAGTTCTAGACCCCTCAAAAAATCCATAAACTGATGTCATTTATTTAAAAACAGAGAAGTTGATGGATTACTTTTAAGATCACTGCCAGTATCCACATTCCAGCTAAACGCATTGTCACCCCCATGCAAATGTGCATGAAATAGTTAACAGTAATATTCCTGAGTTGAAGCAGGAAGGATGCTAACAGTGTTACAAGGAAGCATATGGATCCCCATATTTTTTACCAAAGGCAATCTATTCTAAGCTTGGACTCAATCTGTAAGTTACTCTTCCCCCAAAATGAGTCAAGCTCAAACCTTCACCCTATCACAGTGTAGGGCACTATGCTAATACAGGAGCAGCAGGCAGGGAGTAGGCAGTGAGGAACTGAGAGCTGGGATCATTCAAATAGAAATCCCATATTAAGTAAAGCTGGCAGTTGACATTTGGCTGATCATACTGGAGAAAGCGCCCTTCCTAAGGAGCATCACCAGTAAAGATTCTGAAGTAAACCTTGAGGAATTGCATACACAGAGACAGATAACTGTCTGCGGTTAGTAATGAGGACTTTGAAACAAGGAACACAGCATCCAAACCCAAACCATATAGGGAACAAGTACAATACAAAGGCATATGCTATGGTTTGGATGAGTGTTCCACAAAGGCTTAGGAGTTGAAGGCTCAGACCCCAACTCATAGT
Organism: Marmota marmota marmota; assembly: GCF_001458135.2. NCBI lineage: Eukaryota > Metazoa > Chordata > Mammalia > Rodentia > Sciuridae > Marmota > Marmota marmota. The sequence goes on from NW_026000223.1 coordinate 7,002,771, forward strand.
GCTATTAGAAAGTGGCAGAACCTTTAAGAGGTGGGCCCAGGAAGAGGAAGTCCAGTCATTGGAGATATGCCCATAAAAGGAATAGTGGGACTCCATTCCCTTCCTGGCTCTTTCTGGGTTTCCCCACTCCACTGAGGTGAGTAGATTCCTCAGCCATTTGCTCCTACTCTCACCACAGGCCCAAAGCAATGCTGCTAACCAAACATAGACTGAGACCTCCAAGACTATGAGCCAAAATAAACCTTTCCTCTTTCTAAGTTGATCTATGTCAAGTATTTGTTACAACAACAGAAGACTGACTAACACAGCACAGGAGAAAAATATAGCATAACCTGGAAGAAACAAAATACAGAGTAAATCATAATAAAAATTATCCCCTCCTCCTCACCCAGCCACACATGGTTTGGTTAATTCCTTAATGAGGATGGATTGTAATTAATATAGAACTGTACACTATAATTATTGCATATAATTATGCTTGAGTTAACAATAGAGTAAATCATATATAGTTTGCTTTCTATAGTGTAAGGTATCAATTAATCTTTCTTTAGGGAGCATGAAGGGTACTTCATAATGTCCTTCAATAAAGGACACCTCTAGGAATGCCTATATCAAATGGATCCCTTTGGATATTTCACTCAAGACTGTGATGCTCAAAATTGCCTAAGCCAGCAGCTGCATCTGCCTTTACAGATATATCCCTGCCTAGCAGACTAGCCCAGAGAATAAGCAGCAAAGAGATACTACTGGCTGATCTAGAGTCTGCCTCAGAAGTAAGGTCACCTCTTGGTCCCCTTGTTACTGGGCTCTCATGTGAACTCTGCAGAGTGGCTCCAGGGGTCTCTGACTCCTCATTTCCAGATGCTACCTGTCCTGAATCTGTTCTTCATCTCTTGTCCCACATTCTCCACCACATACCCTGGCACCTGCCTGGGCCATCCCCTTCTACTCCTTCCTAGTTCTCAAAGTATAATCTATGCATCATTAATGGTCATAAAGTTCAATAGAGGAAGGATTACAGGCCTCCGGCTGCTCCAAGAGGCAAATCATATGTAGTTAATGAAACTTGAACCAATATGGATGCAGATTGTTTTGTGAGTGTGTGTGTATGTGTGTGTGTGTGTGTGTGAGAGAGAGAGAGAGAGAGAGAGAGATTTGATATGTGGTCAGTGAAGAATCCTAGAGGGTTTGGGGTTGGGGAACAGTGAGCCAAATTAAAGGATCTTTTGCTTTGCTTCCCACTCACGCCCTGCATGGTGTTCCTTACATAGGGCCTCAGTCATTGCCTTGGAATGGCAGCTCCTTCTTCTAGGTGCAATGTCACCGTGGCACAACCCTTCCTCACCCCCATACCATATTTCCTGGAGTGTGTATAGGGGGTGTCCTCTCAAGGAGTATAGGGCTTTATCTTAGGTGAGAAAACTCCTTAAAGCTAAATGAATCCGTTTATTTTGGAGAAACATCTACTTCTCCTTATTTACTTGATTTGGCCCTTTTCCTCTGCTCTCTAAAATTCATTGCCCGTCCATATCCACTGGACTCCATCAATTGGTTTTCTTGCCCTGAATTCCTCCCTCCATTCTGGGCTTCCTATAGCACTGAGCCTGGATGCCTGACTTAGTTCCCAAGTCCAGCCTTCTGTTGCTTGCCGGTAACTCAAATAGTGATCCCCCAACACCTCCCTTCTCCAGAGTTTAAACCCTTCACCTCCTCCAAGAGCCACCCTAGCCAGCAGCCTCTTCACAACCCTAAAGGGAGTCGAGGGGGCTCAGAAGGCAGTCAGGATCCATTGCTCACTTGTATAGGCCCTAGTACCACCACCAGGAACTCCCAGAGCGGGGCCAAGGATGTGCCCCCACCCCTAGCCTCCTCTCCACTCAGCCAGCTTTCAAAGGCCACCCTGAGACAGAGTAAGTGACACTAAAAACAGCGAGTCTCCCCCTTACCCACTCCACCCCCCGCCTGCCCACTGATAATAATGGGCCAAGACACTTTTATTATCATTATTAATTAGCACTTTCAAGCAATGGAATTAAATCAATATGGTGGACTGAAACTAATTTTAACAAGCCATTGAGATCAATCATTGGGACTTTTATCTACATAAATGCCACTAAACTCAGCTCGTTAGTGTAACATTAGCTGGAAAGAAAAAGAAGGGAGACTGGCGGGGTTTTAATTAGGAAGACATAAACCGAGCCACAATTTTTCTTCTTTGATTTGCTTTTAATCTCATCTGCAAAGCTCTTCTGGTGCTGCCCAGACTGATTTTCAGTCCCAGGCCACTGGGATGGGAAGGGGAAGGGACAGAGAGAGGAGGTGTGAAGGGCAGGCAGCCAGGAATGCTACAGACGACTCCTTCACTGAGCTTACCCCAAGAAGAGCCAGGTCATCACCCCATGGCCCCTAACTATCAACTCTCAGATTCTCCATCAGAGCCGACCAGAGCTCCCTTTGTACTCACCATTGCTTATAGTTTTTCATTTCTGCATTATATGAAAATTGTTCTCATTTATTCAACAGATGAGCACGTCATATGTGCCAAGTACTCTGATCAGTGTAATAAGAGCATTTAAAAAATAAAACTTAGCAAGATGTGGTCTTACCCCCACTAAGAGACTGCAGTTTGGTCTTAGATTTCTTTGTGTGTCTCCTCCCTATCTGACCTTATTAGGAGACTGGTAAATGTTTGGGATATGGGTTAGCTAACTTTCCACCACTATAACAAAATTTCTGAAGTAATTGACTTATAAAGAGAAAAGAGCTGTTGTGGGAGCCTCCAGTCTATAATTGGTGGGGCAACATCATGGCAGGGCAGGTGGAAGAGGAAAACTACTCTCAAGAAAGAGAGTGAGAGGGGGTCAGGGTCCCCCAATCTCCTTTGAGGACGTGCTGCCAATGGCGCTACCTCTTAATGGTTCTACCATCTCCCAGTAGCACCATCCTGGGAACAAAACCTTTAATACATGATCCTTTGGGGGACACATAGCCAAACCATGGTAGAGTGAGTAAGAACCCACACTTTACTTCTCTCCTCACACAGGCATATGCACCCCATCACACTAAACCTTCCCTGGCCCTTGGGCACCTAAACCCTACACCTCTGATCTTTCCCTCACTCCGTCTATCAACACCTTTCCTGCCTTCCTGACAAACTGTGACTTTTTATTCTCCCAGACCCAGTTTTAAACCACCTCATGAATAGAGGTACCTGGTGGGCTGGGCTCCCCCAGCAACTCATTTCTATTCTGTGACAGTCATCATCGTGGGGCACTACACTCTTCTGTCTAATCCTCTCTGCCTCAGCTGAACTGTGAGCACCTTGAAGGCTGGACTTCAGCAATCTTTCTATCCCCAGTGACGCCTGCAGTACCTGGCACAGAGCCAACCTCTGTTCAGAATTGTCCCTAACCATGGAGCTGTCTATGTGCATCACAGCCTCTCCCTCGCTTGGTATACTCTTGCAGTATTTCTTGCCACTACTTCTCAACACAGATCCACTGTTCTAGGTGTATGTTCCATAGACCTTCATCCTCATTCTGGCTCACTCCATTTGCTCTGCTTCCAAGGAGTCTCTCCTCTCCAAATCATACTCTCCTTCCAAGGCTGTCTCAAGCCCTGCCTCCACTTCCACCCCATGCTGAGCTTCCTGATCACATGAGTCTTCCCTATTCTCTCTTTAGTTGGCCACCCATGCAGATCTTCTCAAAACCACCTTCTGTTACTAGCTATACGCTATGCTCTGACTTTCATGCTGAATTTGGAATAGTAATCTTCCCATATGGCAGTGTCTCTGGGAAGCAAATGATTCCTCAGTGGAGCAGACTGTCTGGGGTCAAATTCCAGCTCTATTGCTCATTATATTCATTGAATTTGGTAAATTACCTAACCTTATCTATATCTCAGTTTCCTCACCTGTACAACAGGAACCAAATGGTACCTATATAGGGTTCTTGTAGAAATTTAATGGATTAATTCACATAAAGAGCTAAGCATTGTGCACGTAGTAGTTGACCAATGTGTTTGATATTATTACCATCATTGCTATAATTGTTACTATTATGATTGCTTGGTGTGTTCTGATTTCATTCCCACCAAGCAAACTGTTGATTATAATTTGGCTTTCCTACAAAAAGAGGTCCCACCTGATCTGTTAGCAATCTGCATATTAGATATGTTTCCCATTGTGAATTAATTACTTGACCTTCTATATTCTATCATTCTTTTATAAGTTGGACTAGAGTAAATCAATGCATAAGTCCAGTTCATCCCTACATATAATAGCAATCAAATTTACAAGGCCAAGGTCCTTGATCTTGGTGACCACACCAAGATATCACCAACTTGGGGCTCTGTCTGCAGAGTCAGCAAGGTTTCATGGGTCATGTGTCCTTTTGGTTCATTGTTTTACTTCTTTAAGTAAGTCACTTAAAATCTCCAAAGCTTTGTTTTCTCATCCATAAAATAGGCAAGATGGATGCATCAAAAAACCTGCATTAAACAGGTGCCTGAAAGGATTGGGTGGGAAAATGAGTGGGAAGCTCTTGAACATGGCCTTGCACCGATAGATGCTCACTAATGGTTAACTGCAAGAGCTATTACATATTATCCTACCGCCCCACACTCTTTTTATGCTTACCACAATTTAAACAATACTTTACATTTTCAAGGGCTCTGTAAATAAATATGATCTACTTCTCATGTCAACCACTCCCATCTAACAGAGAAAGAAACTGGGAATAAACTAAGTTACTTCCTTGAACAGTGGTTTCCAGAGAATGGGAGTACAGATGGGGAATGAGGTCAGGTAAAAAGTTTCAGTTAGACACAGCATTCATAAGTTCTGGAGCTCTATTGTGCAGCAAGTACTTACTAATGTGTTGTATCCTTGAAAAATAGCTTAGAATAGATCTTAAATGTTCTACATGCACACACACACACACACACGTGCACACACATGTGCACACACACGCACATACATACATACACAAAACTATATAAGGTGGTAGTCATGTTAATTAGTTTGATTATGGTCATCATTTCACAGTATACACTATATCAAAGCATCATATTGTGCACCATAAATATATACGATTTTTATTTGTCAATTATACTTCAAAAAATAAGGCTAAAAGAAAAAAATAAGTCACTTTCTTAAGATCACATGGTTTGTAAGTTACAAAGCAAGGATTCAAATGAGGGCTTCTCCAAGAATCTAGTAATGAGCAATAACAATAAGAACTTTGGTGTCTTATTTAATTACACTTTTAAATTATTTTGAAATTTTGGCATTACTCTAGAGTCCCCTCCATGTCCTTCCATCTGTGGCTCTATTGGTCATACAAATAAGCTACCAGAGGTTTTGAAGCCCTGGATCAAAAAACTAACCCACTTCCTCTATGACTGCCCATTAAGGGCCATGAGTTCGAGAACTGATAGAGTTTTCCACATCCTTTGGGCTTTTTTGCTGGATGCCTTGTCCTGGAGATGACCCATCACTGTGGCATCTCCAAGGAGCAGCTAGTATTAGGACATACCAGCATAGAACCAAAGGTAGCAAAGGATGGTTCCCTTTGTTGTGATGGCTGTCTGTCCATTCTTATGTTATTAGGCAAGTTCACAAGTCACAGAAGCTTGGGGGAAAAAACACATTTTCTTCACAGTCACAAATCTGGGTGACTGCTATGCTGTGGAGCACCTCAAACCATGCTGTTACCTTTCTGAAGAGTCCTCACCTCTGTTTCCCCACACAACAAGATGGAGAGCTAGAGGCCTTGAAAGCAAAAGCCCTCAGGCAAGGTAAACTGTGCCACTTCTCCCTGCACCAGCAAGTTGTACACATACCGAGGTTCATGGATAACGTTGCTATATTTTTACTTAGAAATTAGGCAGTTTAAATGCCTTCAAATCTTAAAGCAAATTCACCACCATCCCCTTCCCTCAACAAAAATATTCAAACTTCCTCACATTCAATAATGACACCGCCAATTCTCAAAGTCTCCCAGACTCAAGCTCCTGCAGTTGTTTTTCAAATTCCTTCATCATGATTCTCCAAATTCATAGTATCAGTATCAGGTGTAGGTATTGGCTTGGTACTAAGCATAGCCTTTGGTCATGGCCCTTCTTATATCTTATTTGGAAATCTGTGGTAGTTCCCAGTCTCCCCAGTGATAGAGTCCTCCTTCATCAATTCTAAATCAGGAATAGTCAACTTTCTGTCACTATAACAAAATACATGACATTATTAACTTATATAAGGAAAAGGTTTATTCTGGCTCATGGTTTTAGAGGTTCCAGTCCATAGTTAGGCAGACCCATTGCTTTGGGGGCTTTTAGTAGGACTTTTCATTAGGCCCTGCCTCCAAAAAGTTACACCACTTGTCATTAGAGCCATCTTAGGACGAGGCCTTTCACAAGGACTTCTTGGGGACATTCAATATCCAAACTGTAGCATGATTTGCTTCTTTTTATCATATTCATTTTTGGTGACGGGGATTCAATCCAGGTTCTCACGCTGACTAGGCCAGGACTCTCCCACTGAGCTACACCCTCAGCCTCATGTTCTGATCTTAAATAAGATAAGAGTACACAGATGTTTGTTTTGTTGTTTATACCTTCTATTTGCATATAAATACATTTGAATAAATAAAATACTTCATTATGAGATTTTAAATGTCAGAAAGGGTCTCATATAGCCCCATCAAGTTTAAACTCACTAGCTTGTCATTTAAAGCCCTCCCCCAATCATCCAGTTTTTCTGTCACTAATACACAACATGGTTCCTTCTTCTGTTGGGTATTCCCTATTGCCATCCCTCTGCTCTGCATTGCCACTGCTAAACTCACATTTCCAAGATTTTGTTCATTCTGACCCCACATCTTTCCCTCTATCTATAGTGCAATCACTATTGTCCTGAAAGAACATAAATAAAACATGATCTCCTACATGAAGGTTTCTGGAGTTTACTCCAGGACACAGGTATGTCTCTGTGGTAGACATACTTCCAGGTCTAGTGAACTCAGTCTGTCAAACACGCTTGGTGCTCAATGTGGGAAGAAGTCTTATCTCAAAAGTAACCAGTGAGATCCTCAAGAGCAAAGAGAGTCCAATGCATCTCTTAATTTCTCGCTACCTCTTAGCCAGCACTGAAATTAATAAAATGTCAGCCAACATCCACTAAAGAATGGATGGCATGAGATCAATTCTTAATTCTGATGGAACAGACAGAATCATCAAAACCTTTCTGGCCTTAATTCCTGGGTCCTTCCGTTGTTACAACCCTTTCCTGCTTTTCTGCTTAAGCCTGCTCAAATTGATTTCTGCTACTTTTTGTCCAAACAATATTCATTAAGAAATGTGTGCCCCACCTCATGAAAACAGAAGGGAGACCAGCAGAGTTGAGGAAGGAGGAAAAGAGGAGGTACTAGGGGATGAAGCTGATCAGATTATGTTATGCACCTGCACAAATATGATGTGGTGGGTTCTGGTATTATGTGGAAGTATAATGCACCAATTAAAAATTACTTAATCAGTTTAAAAGAACGCATGTTCTAGACTCAAGGCTACTCAAATTCATACCTCAACAAAAATTACAAATTATCATACCAGGGACCTTCAAAATCGCTCATAGACAATAATTTGTGAATGCCAAAGTGTTACTGAATCACATTAGGAGCTCAAGATCCACAGGTAGGTTTCTCCATGGTCCAAACATGAACCTCAGTCTCCTGACACTCAATCCAGTGTTTTTCTCATGCTCTTTGGTTTTGTTTCATAGAGGTTATAAGGTCATTTTTCTTCTGAATCCTCATGTAGGATTTCTTAATAGCAGGAATTGATATACAACAGAGTTGGCAGAGGACGAAGACACCAAGCCAGTAGAAACTGAAAGAAAGAGGTGAGTCTGAGGTGGAAGAAAATCTGGAATGTCCTCATCATGTTCTAATCCAAGAAGAAAAGTGAGAATCGCCCCTCTGTTAATTCTAGATGCTCTTTTAGTCCTAATGACCAGATTATCCAGTAACCAATACCTTTGCCAATAGATAGCTGGAAACTATAGAAAGTTCATTCATTCGTTAAGCAAATATTTGTTGAATGTCTAGTTTGTGTCATGCATTGGCACTAGGGGCATAGCAATGAACAAAACGTAAAATCCTTACCCATCGAGGGTTCCTCCTCTAGTGAGGGGAGACTTGACAATGAAGCAAATAGGTCGAATATGTTTTATAGCAAATGTTAATACATGCTACATTGAAGAATACAGAGAAAAGGACATCGGTAGTGTCAGGAGGTCAGGATGAACAGAGAAAGCTTCCCTGAGAATGCCACAGGCGGGCCCCAGCATCCTGAGAATGAAAGCAGGAATACGGAAGGAATGAAAGGAAGAATAAAGAATGAATGCAAAGCAAGTTTCAGTAGTTCCTGGAGAGCCCTTTAGGCCTGACTTCTTGAGCTTTTCTGTGACCCAAGAAGATACCAAGGAATGAGAACTGGTAAGGCTCTCCTCCAAGGCAAAGACATCCGTCATAGGACTTGCAGGACCTACCATCAGCAAGCTGAAGAGGTAGGTAGCAAGTCCTCTTTCTCAAGAGATAAACAACAGGAATGGAGACCTCAAGCACTAGCTTCCCTCTTTCAAATCAGACTTAAATTCCTTGGACATTTTCTTTCTCACATAGATATCCCACATTCCATTACAAACACATGTGCACTCATGCACACACATTTACAGAATAACTAAAAACAAGACACTCCCTCACTGCTTTTGGAAGTTTGGAGGCAAATTCTTAGAACTTCTGTGACTTCAACAAGTTATTTACGTGATAAATCTATCAAGGCTGAAGAAATTGAATGGAAAGTTAAAGGAAGAACCAAGTGAACACAAGCACTCTGAAATCTTACACCTAAAACAAAAATGTAAAGAAGATAATCAAATCAAATTAACTAGACATTCTCAGACATTACTCTATTTCTGAAACTCAAAAAGCTCTCTGTGATGCCATTTAGGAAACTTGAAGGCACTAAAGTAATGTGACTCTGATATCTCACCTCTTACCCATCCTCTGAATCAACATTGGCCTTGTATTTTCTATGGACTTTGGAGTTAGATAGACATGGGTATAAATCCCAGTTCTGAGTTTTATAGGACTTACTTTATGGCTTTTTGTTTGTTTGTTTGTTTGTTTGTTTAATTCTTTTTATTTCTTCACTGCACAATCGCTTTTACTTCTCATAGATCCCCAGGGAAATATCTGATTTTCTTTGAGATGAAATATTTGATTTTCTTTGAGACTATTATTCTATCAGTTATGACATTAGACATCTAGGGACTTTGGAATTACAATGGCTTGTCTCAAATGTTTTCTAAGGACTCCTTGTATTACTGTCTACCTTTTCTTTATAGAGATTTATTAAACCATGTCAGAAATTCAAGTATGGCTCAACTGGCATACCATGTTCAGCAACACAGAAGACTCAATCTTTCTACTTCAGTATCCTATCTAATTGATTTCCATCATCAAGGGGAGGCCTGAAATTAGTGTAAAGAGTTTGAGCCACCATATCTGTATTATAGGGCAAGAGAACAAAAAGGCTCCCTTCAAAAGACCTGCTCAGAAGTTCCAACAATCCTTCCACTTACCTCTTACTTGCTATACCTCAGTTACAAGACCACACATCACTGCAAGAAACAGAATATGTGCCTCATTTAAAAAAAAAAATGAGGACCTGATATTAAAGAGGAAAAGAACAATAGATGTTTAGGTGAACCACAAATGATCTCCACTGCAAGATTGTAACAAAGTGCTGAGTACTTCCAAAGGTGGGAATGGGCATAGAAGGTCATCCACGTGTGCTCTCCACATTAAACAAGGGCATCACACCCTGTACATTCATGCCTGTGTGCCTTTTCCCATGCTCATCACATTCCTGGAGGCTCATGTCCTTCTTTATCTAGTTGTACTCTTTCCTAGAGATGGAAATAGTATATCTCCAGACAATCTTCTTTATCCATCACTTACCTCCCCACCTGTCAATATCTGTGTATAAAAAGTGTTAAAATGCCTACATTAGCTATACAGGCACTACAACTAAAAGTACTATTATAGGCACTTTTAACTTCTTATAATTAGGTTTTTTCTTATTTACCAGAATATGCACCAGAATAAAAACACATCCTTGTGCTATATTAAGTGTAGAACATTTATTTATTACCATTATTTGTCTTTTTTCTTCATTTGTCTCTCTTGACTATTCATTTTCCATGTTTTTCTTTCTCTCATTTCTTTGTCTGTTCTTTGGCTCTGTCAGTGGTATTCAAGATAGGTCACCATTGAGTTCCACTGGGGGTCTATAAAATCAGGATTCTGATATTGACTCTGTTGTATTAATGCTTTCAAGTCTGAATGGGTCTAACAAGTTAACACAGCTCCCAAGTTGTCTTAATCTTAAGAAAGAGAAAATTCTCTAGGTCCTTGACTGTAAGAAATGAAATGACAGGATTCCCCTTAAAGGATACCATTATAAACAGTATGGAAAACCATACTGCATCCCTTACAGGGTATGTGTAGATTCTCTATGAGTGGTGGGAGTTCTCATGTTATGTTGAGATAGCTTTTCCAACCCGTGCCTTCATCTTCATACCCCCATGATTGGGACAGATCACCAAGAAACTAACAAGACATGTGTCAGGAAAGAGTTATTGGAACACAGGCCTCCCTCCTGTACCCCAAAGTCCCTTCTGTCTCTCAGATTCACCTCCTATATGTGTGCTATAAGAAGTATAAGGGCAGGGATTGTAAATGTATGGCTGGCTTCAAATATCCTATGAAGAAAGGCCAAGAAACAGGAAGGAGGAATTCCCTGAGAATAAGGCCTGAAGCCAGGGAAGACAAGCCACTTCTTGCAAGGCAATCATCAATGCTGCACATAAATCTCTAGGCTCATCTCCCTTTTATGTTCTAAATTCTTTAATAAAGATATGTATAAATGTTACTTACTTATGTTTGTGGGTTATACTTTACAAAAGGAGAAGTCTCAGGTCAATAACTTGGTGCAGGGTTTAAAGAGGAGACAGTTTTCTCTTCCTCCTCAAAATACTAACTGAAATTATAATTGCTGAGGAGACAAGAGAGGATTTACTTTTCCTAAGAAAAGGGCTATTTTCATTATAAGAAAAATAACACTAAGTTGCCTGATAGAGAACTAACTAGGCTACAATGGAAAACACCTAATGTTTTTAATCCAAACACCTGAGTTTGGACCTCTATTTTTATCCCCCATTGAATGTCTCAAAACCAGCCACTTTTCCTTCCTGCACCTCAGTTTCCTTAGCTATAAATGAGAGATAATAGAATTCACTTCAGGGTAATGTTATAAATATGAAATGAGGTTTAAATTGTGAATAAAAGTAGCACATATAATCTTAAGAGCATTATATATATATAACATATTTATATACAAATATACATAGATATATATATATTTTTTTTTTAATACCTAATACTAAAATACTCTCTCCCAAGCATTAAGAGCAATGGGAGAATCAGCTTATGTGAGATCTACTATATATTGTCAAATATAGTTCATTTGGAAAGATAAAACAAAACCACTGGACATGGTCAGCAAAAAAACAGCTCTCATTCCAAGGGCCAAGGACTCAATGTGGGGATTCTGCCCATTGCCAAGTGTGTCCATTCCATGTATATATTAAGGAACTGGAGAAAAAAAAACTACATGGAGTTTCTATAGACACACAGAACCGTCTAGGAGATAGATTTAAGCCAAAATTTCATTGATCACCAGAAGTTCCCACTTTGACCAGTGGATCACAATGTCACCTGGGATCACTAATGTCAATTCAGAGCTAATTCAGCATCTAGTAATTTCCTGAAAAGACTGAAGATTTCTTTACCCCCAGTGTATAGTAATCCTAGTAAATGGTCAAAGGTACCTTTGGGGATGTTTTGTATAAATGTTTACAAATTCTAGTTGTGGCATTGTTTTATGTTCTTCCTCAAGAAAACCAGCCTCCCCTTCAGTAAAGGAATTCTAGGACTTTGACCTGGATTATACCTGGATAGTAGGTAAGAGGCTCAAATTCTCCATTGTAATCAGTCAAATTAAGTTTCTGGCCATCAGATCTAGAGTGTTTCTGTTATACAAAAAGGTAATACTTTAGTAGCTTGCCTATCTGTTTCATTCCTAAGGACACAGTAATCAATTAGGCTCTGCCAAAGACCCCAGAAGATTGCCCTGTTTACCTCTATGCTCCTGATTCCCATTATGGTAATGATCTCTGGCAGTTTCGAGATACTCCTTGACCACTAACTCTCCACAGTCCCCATGGAAATCAGGGAGCACATATCATTAGCCGCTAATTCTCATGTGTATAAAGGAAGCCATCATAAGGCTTTTCAAAAAGGCTGATGCTTCTATCACTATGTATTTCCCAATTTTTTCCTTAATAAATTGTCTTCTAGGGTCTCTGGAAGGTTAGAGTGAGTATGGGGATTTGGGGAAAAGATGTGCTGTTTGCCTATGACAAATTGATTCTAATGTTCATACCTTATTAAATCTTAGAAGTCGCCCATCTACATTATGCTTCAACCTCACAGAATATAGTCCAACGTTGAGTCAAAGCTTCAGTCAACCAATCAGGTAAACAATTTTCAAAGCCATTTCTAACAAGAGATCAGTTATCTCTGGTAAGTACACAAGCATAATCAATTAGGCCTGGATCCTTTTATGTTTTGTCCTCCTTGTTTTAACAACCACAGAATCCATTCCCACATATTCCCCCCAGAAGTATGCTGATGCGAATTAATAATGCTTTGCATTTATTTTGGAATATGACCTTTTTTTTTCAGGTCAGACAGAGACAATGACGGCCAGAGTCTGGAGGCTGGAGGAAAACCCTTTGCTAGGCACCTGCTCCAGTGAGGTTATCATTGGGTCGTCCCTAGAAGAGGAAGCTGCTTTCTCTAACAAAGGAGGTTTACAGAGACTGGGAGTTCAAGATTCTCAGTTTTGAACCAATCAAGGCAGTCACTCGGTGTGACTGTGACTTCAAATTGTTGTAATTCTGCAATCCACATAACTAAAGGTTTAATTTTCAAGATTGGCCCTATATATGGAAAGAAATTATTTGCAGTCTCTATAAAATTATAGAGTACAAGTGAGTTGAACGTTTAAAGAGTTGATATTATGGTTTTAATCTGGAATGCCATCCAGAGAGAGATTCCTGTGTTGAAGGCTTGGTCCCCAAAGCAGCAGTATTCAGAAATGGTGCTCTTGGGGGGATGATCAGATCAGAAGGGCTCTGATCTCATCAATGGATTATTTCACTGGTGGATTAATAGTTTAATGGACTATTTGGAGGTGATGAAAATTGTAGGAGGTGGAAGCTAGTTGAAAGGAGTATGTCCTTGGGATATGCCCTTAGGGACTAAATTTGGTCCACAGTCCCTTTCTTTCTCTCTATTCACCCCTTCTCTCTGTATGTCCCCCACCCACTACCCCCTCTATCTCTATCTCTATGTCCCTTCTCATTCTTCCTGGTTGTTATAAGGTGAGATTTCTCCTGCCACAATCTTTTACTATGATGTTCTGCCTTCCATCAGACCAAAGCAATGAACTAAACTGAATCATCTGAAACCATAAGCCAAAATAAATATTTTTCTAAACTGATTTTCTCAGGTCTTTTGTCCAGTGATGAAAAACTAACATACCTAATCTTGTCATTGTCTGTTGTAATTTTTCCAACAGAATTGGAAGCAGCCATTGTGTACCAGGGACCTTGTGGTTATTATTATTATTATTGCCATATTATTTTAGTACAGTAACTACCTGGTCCCCAAGGCATCAGTGCAACAAGCACTTTATTAGAAACAACTATTGGTGACAATTTATCATGCTAACACTCCATGCTGTGGATTAGAGTACCCTATTGCCATTGGCAAGGAGTTCTACATGGATTCAAGATTAGGAAAAAAAAAAAAAACTAACTAAGCCCAGATATTTTCAAGAGGCTTTTTTCTATGACTACTTCCACAACCAATATGATACCAGTCAGGAAAACAAACCTACTAGGTACAACAATGGAAAAATATTAATATAAGCAAACAGTTACACAAGTTACTAGAGTGGTGATAAAGCACAAAAAGGAAATGAAGTATCATAGAGTTAATAACTGAAGAAGGCAATGGGGACAATGGGAAGAAGCTAAGGTTATCAGAACAAGAAGCTTGGAGTGGAAGCCTCAAGAATCTGGAGTTCAAGCTAGGCATGGTGGCACATGCCTATAATCCCCGTGGCTTGGGAGGCTGAGGCAGGAGGATCATGAGTTCAAAGCCATGATCAGTAAAAGTGAGGCACTAAGCAACTCGGTATGATCGTGTCTCTAAATAAAATGCCAAAAATAGGATTGCGGGTGTGTTGATTAAATGAGTTCAATTCCTAATTTCCCCCTCACACTGCAAAAATAATAATAATAATAATAATAATAATAATAATAATAATAATAATAATAATAATCTGGAGCTCATACCAATAAAAACAGGACATGCTTAGATACAGCTAGCTCCTCAGGAGCTCCTAAGAGGAACCTGAGGAAACTAGGACTCAGGCCTCAGAAGAGAGGGGGGCCCAGTTACCAGCGCCTCAGAGTCAAAATGAGGCTGGTTCCAGGCATATTGAAGGGAGCTGAAGGTCAGAACTAAATGCTGCCTCCAGAGCAGAGTGTTCTTGATGGGCATTGCTAATAGGCTAAGAAGTAAATAAGAGCAGAAGAACTTTCTTTCCTCTTGCCTTTCATCTCTTTCTAGAGTCTCCCACTAAAGAGCTTACCAGGAAACCAGACGACAATGGAGAAAGGTTGTCTGAGAGTCCCAGCACTGGCGTCACAGAGCAGAAAACAGGGGGTTACCTGAAGTGAAAGGCAATAGCCTCATAATCAGTACAAATATATCTTATTAAAACTGACATCAAAAAGAAAAACCTGTATTTTCTGACCATTAAATAAATTTAAATTTCAGCAGAAGTCAAAAATCATCCTCCAAAGCCACCTACAAACCTGAACTACTTCACTAACAAGTTCTACCAATTATTCAAAGAAGAAATCATTCCAATTATAAACAGTCTCTTCCTAACTCACAACTTGAAGTTAGCATAACCTTTATATCAAACTCAACAGGGATATACTAAAGAAAATTATATTTCATCTCATTCTTGAATATAGATGGAAAAAATCCTAAACAAAATACTAGCTAAATGAATTGAGCAAGATATTAAAAAAAGGTAATAAATCTTCTCAAATTGGATTTCCTCCAAGAACATAATGTTGATTAAAGGCTAGAAAATCAATTGCTGTAATTCAACACATTAACATATTAAGGAAAACATCATTTGAACATCTCTATAGATGGGGGAAAGTACTTGATAAAATTAATGACCATTCATAAATTTTTTGAAATACTTTGAGTGCCAAGAAAAATAAGTTATTTGCTTAGTATGATAGTTTATCTACTTAAAAAATTATAACAAATATAGTTATAGTGGTAAGCTTTGCATTACTACAAGGAAATACCTGAGGCAACTAACTTTATAAAAAGAAAAAGGTTATTCAGCTCACAGTTTTTGGAAGTTCAAGTCCAAGATCAGGCAACCCCATTGGTCAGGCCTCTGATAAAGTGGCATATTATGGCAAGAACACATATGGAGTGAGCAGTCCTACTTGAGCCAGGAAGCAAAAAGAGAAAGTTCCAGAGTCTGAAGTTTCACAATACCCTTTGAAGTAGCACCTCCAATGACAAGGACCTTCCACTAGGCTTTACTTCTTAAAGGTCCATAGCACCTTCCAATATTGTCACCAGGGAGACCAAGCCATTATCAAATGTCTTTCAGGGGGTGGGGGGGACAACACTACCCATATTTATCATAGCAATAATATAGTACCTAAAGGTGAAACTGAAAGATATTAAAAAAATTGCATTACTACAAGGAAATACCTGAGGCATTTTACCTTTGAGTTATTAAACAAATAAAAGATTTTTCTAGAGCCATTTCCTTGAATACTGTACTAGAGGTACCAGCCCATTCAGTAAAACAAAATACAGAAATAAAAGGAATATTAAATGGAAAAGGAGAAATAATACTGTCAGTATACACAAATAATATAACTGCATAATTGTAATTCTAGCTACTCAGGAGACCAAGGCAGAAGGATCACAAGTTCCAGGCCAGCCTCAGCAAATTAGTAATACCCTATCTCAAATAAAAAGATTTTTAAAGGGTTGGGTGGGGATATAATTTTTAAAGGGGTGATAGAGCCCTTGCCTAGAATGCTGAAGATCCTGAGTTTAATCCCCCATACCAAACACATGCATGCACACACACACACACACACACACACACACACACAAGATTACATACATGAAATATCTAAAAGTAACTACAGATAAATTATCAAAATAAATTTCAAGGTATTAGGAAATATTTGGTACTACTGTAAAAAAGTAGTTTATATTGAATTAACACTCCTACAAATAACATTTATAAAATAATTTTAAATCCACCTATTTGAAGATACTAGAGGACACATAAAAAGCAGTCAGAATCTGGAAGAGAGTCCAGCATTGAAAAAAATGGAACTGCCTTGGGTATGCTTTTTGTCCAAGAAATCTCTATGGTCTCATGGCAAGGGACAACTGAAAGTCAAACAAGAAATCTTCCAGCTTTTTGGTTCAAGGGATCAAGAAATAGACTTCTAAAGAAGCTACATTGTAAGAAGAGAAATCCTGGGAAAGAATAAGTCATAATAAAAGCCTCCAAATCTACACATAATCTCACTCAAAGCCTTGACCAACTGCTGAACTGCATATACATAGGAAAGATTCTAGGGAGGTCATTGATAAATAGCAGCTAAAAGATCTGGGCAAGGATTTCAAATGTTGTCTATTCTATGGAATACAGTTTGGAGTTTGAGCTCAGCCAAGTTAATTACTTGCTTAAGCAAAAATAAACATTCTTCAGAGGAAGATAACAGAATCCAGAGTGTCTACAATTTATCAGCAATGTCTAGTGTATAATAAAAAAAAATTATTAGACATGAAGGAGGGAAAAAAGTTCAAGAAAAAAAATGAGGAAAAAATGTTGTTATAGAAAGTAATGACTAGATGACCCAGATGTTAGCATTAGTGGATGTTATGGTTTGGATGTGAGGTGCCCCCCAAAAAGCTCACGTGTGAAACACTGCAAGAAGGTTCAGAGGAGAAATGATTGGGTTGTGAGAGTCTTAACCCAATCAGTGAATTAATCCCCTGATAGGGACTGAGTGGTAACTGAAGTGGTAGGGTGTGGCAGGAGGAGGTGAAAACTGGGGTATAGTTTTGGGATATATATTTGTATCTGGCAAGTGGAGAACTCTCTCTCTCTCTCTCTCTCTCTCTCTCTCTCTCTCTCTGCTTCCTGATCACCATGTAAGCTACTTCCCTATGCTACACTCTTCTGCCATGATGCCCTGCCTCACCTCAAGCCCAAACAAATGGAACTAGCCTTCTATGAACTAAGACCTCTGAAACCGTGAGCCCTCAAGAAAGCTTTTCTTCCTCCACAATCATTTTGGTTAGATATTTTAGTCACAGTAGTGAAAAAGCTGACTAAAACAGTGATAAGAACTTAAAGAAATCATTATAACTATGTTAAAGAACTTTAAGGAAGTCATGTCATAGTGAATAAATATATAGAAATCTCAGCAGAGAAATGAAAACTATAGACAAGAAATGAAAATGTCAGAATTGAAAAGTACAATATCTAAAGTGGAAAGATGATTAGATAGCATTTAGGAGTACATTTTGGAGACAGAAGATTGGGTCAGCAAACTTATTGATAAATCATTAGAAATAATCCAATAAGGGGAAAAAACTTTTTAAAAAGGAACAGAGCCTCAATGATATGCAGGACAATATTGAGTACCTTAACATACATATAGTTAGAGTCCCAGAAGGAGAGGAAAGAATGAGGAAGAATTACTATGTATAGCAAATTATGATCAATTTTTTTCTAAATTCATGTGAAAAACACTATCTATAGATTATCTAAGGAGCTCAACAAATCATAGGAAGCATAATCACAATGAAAACCACATGTAGACAAAGTTTGATAAAACTGCTGAAAATTAATAAATAATCTTGAAAACACTTAAAGGAAAATAATATATTGCATGCAAAGAAACTGAATGTCTCATTTAAGACAGAAGACAATGGAAAGTCATCTTTCAAGATGCAAAAGAAAAGTAAAATTATCACACCACAATTCTATATCAAATGAAAATATTTGTCAAAGATAGTTTAAATTATCAATTCATCTATTGAAGGGCACATAATTTGGTTCCATAGTTTAGCTGTTGTGAATTGAGCTGCTATACACATTGACATGACTGAATTACTCTAATATGCTGATTTTTAATCCTTTGGGTTTAAACTGAGGAGTGGGAGAGCTGGGTTGAATGGTGGTTCCAATTCAAGTTTTCTGAGGAATCTCCATGCTACTTTCCATAGTGGTTGCACCAATTTGCTGTCCCACCAGTAATGTATCAGTGTACCTTTTTCCCCACATCCTCACCATCATTTATTGTTGTCTGTATTCTTGATGATTGCCATTCTGACTGGAGTGAAATGAAATCTTAGAGTAGTTTTGATTTTCATTTCTCTAATTGCTGAATGGATTAAAAAAATGTGATATTATATATATATACATGTACATATATACACATATATAATGGAATATTTCTCAGCTTTAAAAAAAATAAAATTATGGCATTTGTCAGTAAATGGATGGAATTGGAGAATATCATGCTAAGTGAAATAAGCCAATCCTAAAAAACCAAAGACCAAATGTTTTCTTTGATATGTGGATGCTAATTCACAATAAGAGGGGGGCGCTAGGGAAGAATAGAGTTACTTTAGATTAGGTAGAGAGGAGTGAAGGGAGGGGAGGGGATATGAGGATAGGAAGAATAGTAGAATAAAACAGACATTATTTCCTTATGTACATATATGACTGTGTGACCAATATGATTCTACAACATGTACTATCAGAAAAATGAGAAATTATACCCCATTTATGTATAATATATTAAAGTGTATAATTGCATTCTACTGTCATTTATAACTAATTAAAACAAATTTAAAAATTTATGAAGTAAATTAAAAATGGTTAGATTTTTTTTAAAAAACTCCACAAGTGTGGGCATTTGAGATATAGTAAAGGTGTCATTGCAGACTGATGAGAAATGGATGGACTGCTCAATAAATGATCTGAGATAACAACATACCTATTTGAAAAAAGCAAATTGGATCCCTAACTCACACCAAAGACAAAAAGCAATTTAGAATGGATTAAAAACCTAAATATGAAAAGCAAAACAATCAGGATTTTCAAAAAGGATTTCAAAAATTAGGATCATGAGTCCCGAACTATTCATTAAGTGCCTTAGGAAACTGCATCAAACTCACAATGGTGCTATGAGTTAGTTTAAATTTTTGAGGAAAACACACAGCTATTTGGCAGCTGTCAGACATTGCATAAATGACTAGTTCTAGATAGTTTCAACATTAAATCAAGTCATAGCTCTTTCAATGGCATCATATCTTTGCAAAACTGGATTTTCATTCATTGCTGTAATAAAAAGCAAATACTCCAGAAAAATCAAAACAAAACAGGAAATAGTAGTAGTAATATCCAATCTCATTGCAAGGTTTGAGAAGTTGTGCAGTGCCCACAGGTATATAATCCCCTTCAGAAGTAACTGCAATTAATTATGGGTGGAAAATACACTATTTTTTTTCAATATACATAAGTTATTTTTTTTAAATGACTATCAAGTTGTTAGAAGACAAATGCTTATTAAGTTGTTTGGAACTAACTACCTAATAAGTGGAAGTGTTGGGTTCTTTTTTTAAATTTTTTAATTTATTTTAATTAGTTATACATGACAGTAGAATGCACTTTGATACATCATATATAACAGAGTATAATTTCTCATTCTTCTAGTTGTACATGATGTAGAATCACACTGGTCATATAGTTATATATGTACATAGGGTAATAATGTCTGATTCATTCTACTGTCCTTCCTGCCCCCATACCCCGTCCCCTCCCTTCACTCCCCTCTACCTAATCAAAAGTGTTGGGCATTTCTTTTTGGCCCAGGTGTATCACGTAAAAAATAAATGAACTGAGAAAGTTGAGAACTTCTGCTAGAAGAACAATCACAAACACACAAACACTCACCCAAACACATACACAATGTAGGAAAGAAGTTCTTTAAAGACATAAAGCACTAATCACAATGGAAATAAAACATTAATTTAAATCCCTTTAAATTAAGAATTTCTACACATCAAATGATACCACAAAGATACCGAAAAGGCCACAGAGTGGTAAAGATCTAAATAATGGATAAAACAAAGGACTCACTTCAGAATATATAAAAATTCCTACAAATCAGTAAGGTAAAGACAGCCCTATAGAAAAATGGGCTAAAATCTAGACATGTCACAAAATAGGAAATATATGTGCCAAATAAATTTATGAAAAGTGCTAATTCCTCCTAAAAATCAGCAAAATACTAATTAAAACCACAATAAGAATATAAAATTATAACTTTTCTAGAAGAAAACATTAAAAATCTTCATCATTTGGGGTAAGCCAAAAACCAGAATTTAGAGTACAAAAGTTCAACCTTTTAAAAATAATTGATAAATTGAACTTCATCAAAATTCAAAAGATATTTAAGAAGTAAGAATACTAGCATGGACTAGAAGAAAGTATTTGCAAAAGACATATCTGATAAAGAACCTGTATTCAGAATAAAGAACACTTAACAGTTCCATTTTAAGTAAACAACTCAATTTAAAAATGGGTAAAATATTTTAAAAGAGCCAGTGCAGTGGCTCATGCCTGTTAATCCCAGCAGCTCTGGAGGCTGAGGCAGGAGGATCACAAGTTCAAAGTCAGCCTCATAATTTAACAAGAACCTAAGCAACTTAGTGAGACCCTCTCTCAAAATAAAAAATAAAAAGGACTCAGTGGTTAAGCATCCCTGGGTTAAATCCCTAGTAACCAAAAAAAAAAAAAAGATTTAAAAAGACAGTTTACTAAAAAGGAAATACAGAAGGCCAGTAAGCATATGAAAAAGTACTCCATGTTACTTGTCATGATTTTGCATCATTTAACTATAAACTAAAATATGAGCTAGCACACTAGAATAGCTAAGGAATTAAAAGACTGAATAAACTGTGTGTTGGCAAGGATGTGAAGTAACTAAAACTCTCATAAACTGTTTGTATATAAAGTGTAAAATGGAAGTTAGTTGGTGGTTTCTTACAGTTAAAATTACCCCTATCCTATAACCCAACAGTGCTACTCCTGCATATTTATCCAAGAGAAGTGAAAGCATATATCTGCATAAAGGACTCATACTAAGTTGTCTTAGAAGTTTGATTCATATTATTTTTCCAAATATTAGAAATAGTCCAATCTTTATCAATGAGAAAATGGGTAAACCATGATGTATTTATGCACTGAATCTCAAAAGCATTCTGGTAAATGGAAGAAGCCAGACACAGAAAAATATATTCTGGATGAATCCATTTATTAGGCATCTGGAAAAGACAAAACTACAGTGACCTAAAGCAGAACAGGGGTAGGGTGGGGATTGACTGTAAAGGGTCACAAGGGAACTTGGGGGATGATGGAAATGTACTGTATCTTGGTGGTGGTGGTGACTGCATGACAAAATACAGCTGTCAAGACTCACCAAACTATATGTGTCAAAAGGGGGAATATTTTATAGTATGTAAATTATATCTCAATAATTTAAAATTTTTAACATTTCTAAATTTAAGATTTAATTTTCACTTAAGAAAAAAAACCACAATGAGCTAACCTTAAATATCTACCAACTTGTCAAATTCTGTTAATATCAAATGTTGACAAGGGCGAAGAGTCACAGCAGCAGTTGCAGACTGGGATCTCAGAAAGCAAACTCTGAGTTAGAGTTTGGTGCGGGAAATGTTTCTTGGGATCAGTTCCCATGAACAGAGGAAGAGGAGCTAAAGTGTGATGATGATAAAGCCCAGACACAATGCTCTGGGGGAGTATCACCCATCGGAATCTGCCATGTGGTCAAAAATGGCCAAGCCTTTGTTTTCTTGCTTCACACAGTCACCAAATCCAGTCTGTTCAGGGAAGAGCAAGGCTAAGATCTGAACTTCACAGATCTTCAGAGGAGGCAAAGTCCTGAAGGAGCAGAGCTGGGTAGCACAGCTTCATTCTACCACAAGAACTTGCATACTCTGTTGATTTGCAATGTAATACAATCATTTTGTACACCAGTTTGGTAATGTGAGAGATGAGCAGGCTCTATGATTCAAAAATCTGCTGCCAGGTATGTACCCTAGTGAAATGCATGATATTTCACAACTCACGGAGATCAATATCCATCATAAGGGCCCCAAGCTAGAACCATCTTTGAAGCATATCAGTTATAGAACACATATGTAAATTATAGTACATTCATATTGTGAAACAATCAATAAATTATCATGTATCAACAAAATTACATCTTTGTTCACATATAAAATATACAAAACATTATGTGTCAATAGAAACAATTACAGCAACAAGCAAAAACATAGATGAATCCCATGCCTTAGTTCATTTTTGTTGCTATAACACAATACCTAAGATTGTATAATTCATAAATAAAATAGTTTTATTTCAGCTTATAGTTTTGGAGGCAGGAAGTCCAAAATCTGGCAACCACATCTTGTGAGAGCCTCATACTACATCAATTCATGATAGAAAACAGAAGGATAAGGGAGCACATGTCAAAGAGAGAAAGGGGGGATATTCCTGTAATAGCTCACCCATTCCTACAAGCAAAGTATTAACCCATTAATGAGGGATCCACCCTCAACGTGCAAGCACCTTCCACCAGGCCCCTCCTCCAACACTGCCTCATTGTGGAATTAAGGTTCCAATGCATGGACTTTGGGGGCACACATCCAAAGCATAGCACTCATTAACGTAGGGTTGAACAAAGAAGGCACAAAAGAACAATTCAGAAAACTTAAAATTGGCAAAGCTAAACCATATGATTTGGGAATGATTGCCCTTTATTGCACTTCACAGATAATTCCAGTGTTTTTTGTTTTGTTTTGTTTTGTTTTGGGGGGTTTTGTTTTTTACCAAATCGAAGGTTTGTGGCAACCCTGCTTCCAGCAAATCTAATGGCATTATCTTTTCATCAGCCTAAATGATTATTAGCATTTTTTACAAATACAGTATTTTAATCAAGTTTGTTCATTGCTTTTTTAGACATAATATCACTGAACACTTAATAGATTATAGTAGAATGTAAAGATATTTTTATCTGTATTAGGAAATCAAAATATCATATGACTTGCTTTATTGAGATAGTCACTTTATTGCAATGGTCTTGAACCAAACTCACAATACCTCAGAAGTATATCTGTACATAAATTATAGAATTTATGAAAAGCAATGAATGATTTGCACAGAAGTCAGGTGGCACATATTCTGGAAGGAGTGGGGAGGTCTGATTCAGGTAGTACCACCAGAAAAAGCTACCAGTGTCTTTTCCCTTCATGGGTATCACTTTGTATTATCAACCAAGCTGTACTTGGTGGTCTGGGTTATTTTCTTTGCATATGCTATACTTCACAATAAAAAGAAGGGGAAATGGTACACACATAATGGTTAAAGGAGCTAGGCAGCTTTAGTCTGAAAAAAGGAGAAGGCTTAGGGGTCATATCATGGTCATCAATTATCTAAAAAAAAGGAAAGTAAATTTACCATGTGCTTCTGTACAGGGCATGGAGAGGACCTTTGAAACTATTTTCTAACGATTCAGACACACAAAAATGGGCCTCCAGGCTCAGCCACCTGTTTCTGCTCTATCAGAGGCTGAGGTTAGGCATGGTGCCCTCAACCTCTCTTCCAATCCTGAGGCCATGAGGAACAAAGAACTGAGCCTAGATATGCAAATAGCACAAGAATAGACTGAGAGAGACCAGGAAAACATTCCACATAAGGGAATAAAATACATGAAAACACACTTATTTTTAAAAGATATGTCAGTGAATGGGTCCTTGCTATGAGCTGTACTGATCTTATCATTTCTACTTGGAAATCTCCTTCCATGTGTGTGTGTGTGGGGGTGGGTAGGTGTGTGTGTGTGTGTGTGTGTGTTGCTACAGATGGAACCCAGGGCCTCGTA
Organism: Marmota marmota marmota; assembly: GCF_001458135.2. Classification (NCBI taxonomy): domain Eukaryota; kingdom Metazoa; phylum Chordata; class Mammalia; order Rodentia; family Sciuridae; genus Marmota; species Marmota marmota. The sequence goes on from NW_026000223.1 coordinate 7,027,072, forward strand.
TACCCTAAGCAAGCACTCAAACATTGAGCACACCCCCAACCCACCCCTTTTGCTTTTACACAGTTAGAATCCAGTTTCTGGTTCCCAGTTCTGGCTGAATCTGTTCTGCTACAGGCCTCTAGTCAAGATCCTCCAGGAGACCCAGCATCTCCCCCAGAATGAGAGCAGTATAAGGGCTGCTCAAGGTGGTTTTCAGCCACCCTGAAGTCCAACAGAGACTATGCAAGGTCTTGTCTTTCCAGCACTGCCTCAGGTTGGTCACCAGACAAGGAATGCCAACACCACACTGCTGATAAGCTGATGTGATAACTGGTACTGACTACACACTTAAATTCTTTATGTAAGTATGTATGTGTGTGTGTATATATGTATGTAGTGCTAGTGTTTACTAGAGAGTGAGTCTCCAGGAAGCAGGAATAGGGAAGGGGGTGAGGTACAGAGGTGGGGAGGGCAAGTAGAAGGGAGCACATGATGAGCCAGCCACAGGCCTGTGAGAAATGGATCCCTTTGTGTCATAGGATATCTGCAAAAGGTCATTAGAAGCCACCCCATCTTCAAGTAGTTCATCCAGTAGGGAGAAAGGAGAACAATTTATCTGTTGGTGGCCACCACCCACTGGTCAGAGTATGCCTCTCCCAGGACATCAACCCCCTTGGACCCCAGGGATGCACATACATGAGTGTCAAGATGGTGTCAAAGTGCTTGCTACCTGCTCCAGCAGCAGCAAGACAACTCCAAGGTCAGGAAGCAGGTGGCACAAGGGAGGGGTGCACTGTTTTGTTGTACTCAGGAACAGGATGAGTCGGTGAAGCCAAAGCAGCAGGATCCTCAGGCAGTGGTGGCTATAAGAGTGAGTGACAGGTTTCAAGGATCAGTGCAAACAATTTCAATGGCCCCTGTGGCCAGAAGGCAAGGCAAGTGTTCCACTCTGGGTGATGCTAAGTGGAATGGATTACAACCAGGCACCCAAGCCAGAAACCTGGGAATCAGTCTAGAGTTTTTCTTCTCCTTTCTGGTCTCTAAATCTCTTTGATTCTGCATTATCCCATTTAAATAATCCAGTTCTATGGATGCCTTCGACCCACACTGCCATTGCTACTAGTGACGCGGAAGATTAATTGACTCATATTTACCATGAAGCAATGAGGGATGGTCTGCCAGAAGGTGAGCACATCCAGTTAGGACCATCTTTATGGTGGGGTGCAAGTAATCTGGTCCTTATTCCAGAAAAAGAGGATCAAGCTCACCCACTGTCTCCTACCACCACCCCCTCTCATTTCTTTATCTGCTGTCTCCCTCACTTATAAATAACCTTACCCTCTGCACTCCATGTAATAAGTAATGCTAGATTGGCACCTGCTCTGAGTGAGACACAACACTCCAAGCCTCTCTTGAGTCATTCATTCAACACTCTTTTACTGAGGATCAAGCCAGAGTTCAGGGTAGGTAAGTAACCTACACAAGGTCACACAGCCAGTAAAGAGTAAGAAGTCAAATCTCTTTAATCCCCCCCTGTTTCACCACATGCTCAGCTACCCTCCAGCTGCCTCCATGGAGAAGCTGGCTTCCTCTACCCTCAAGCAAAGGCCCACGTGACTTTCCAGGGCCAAGTCTTTTCTTGCCTAATACTTGCTATCACCTTCCTTGAGTTGCTCCACAAAACTAAGAGATTTTCTCCATCTGAACTAGTAAGAAATATCTCTTACCTGCTACAAAATGTATTTCACTCTCTTTCTTCCTGCTCACCTTTCTGCTTAACTTTTGCAAGAGCCTTTTTGCAAGGGCACAAGTCTCTTTTCCACCTCTACCAAGACTCCATCCTTCCTTATTTGCATATTTGCTTGGGAAGCAACAGATGGAACCTGGCGGCGACAGGTGTTCAGTAGCCCTACTGGTCAGAGTGGGTGAGACCCATAAAAATTCAGTGAATCTGATGGCTTGGGGGAAGCTATTTTCAAGAGCTCAGGGCTCCCAGGAACCCGTTTGGTGTGCAAGGCAAGGGCCCTAGCCAGTTTCACAAGCTCTGGGTATTACCCAACAGACTCTCTCAGCCTGGGAACAGAATCCTACCGGAGCCCAGCTGGGAGCGCCCCATGGGGCCCCCTCCCAAAGCGCAAGTTCATATTCACAGAGATCCGCCACAACACCAGTCAGGCCCTGAATCACGCGTGTGACTCACTTGTCAGCCAATTTCTCTGCAGAAAGCTCTTAGCAGTTAATTTCTGGCTAATTTATTATCCTTCAGCTTAGCCCTACAGCGCCATTAGCTAGGAGCCTGACACGACTGAGTGAAATATTGTCTAATTTATTATCTTATTACTCCTCTGGAACAGGATCAATTAATTACCCATTAAAGTATTTCAGCTGCAGAGATTTATTAGGGGCCCTCTGCATTTTAACAGATGATTAGTTATACATGTTTGTTTGCTTGAAGAGCAGAGACTAGCAAATGAATAGAGGCGATGGAGAGAAGGAGAGAGGAGAGAGGGAGACGGTGCAGCAGGAGGCAGCTAATGGATCTCCTCTGACTCCGTGAAAATGGAGCAGTCAATGACAAGAATTATCGACTCATTCACTTGCGGTTTTGAGATAACCATATGTACAGGGGAAGGGGAGGAGGGGGGAGAAAAACCCTCACTCAACTGCTTTTTCCATTCAATAAATTCGCTTCAGAATATATTGGATTGGGGTTTGATGGCTATTTCGTGTTTTGCAGAGTGCTGACACTGGTATGATTCAGTAATTATTGTTTCTTTTAAGTTATTGCTGTAATTTTGCTCTCTAAGATCCCAATCAATTTCTGCCTCTCAAGGGCACGCTTGAAAAGCGATATTTGAAAACAGCCCTCTGATAGATTGTGCTGCTAGACAGTGGCTGAGACAAATAGCCTAATCTGGCACAAATTAGCTTGGCTTCCACAGATAGTTTTATACAGCAATGTAAATTATATTGTCAGGCCTAGTCACTTTCCTGCTTGGAGTGCAGCTAACAAGGAACCATGGAGACATTATTGGTGCTGCTGTGCACTCCCAGGTCTGCTGCAAAGCCATTTGTAGAGAGAGAGAGAGAGAGACTGACTTTGGGTAACAAAAGCAAGGTGGTCAAGCAGAAGGGAGCTAGAACAAGGAGGTATGGACTAGGTAGCTCTGAATTCTCCTGGTTAAAACTGAACACAGCCACTGGAAGGGGAAGTCTTAAGTGTGTGATGGGCTGGTCCAATCGGTTGGAGAGATGCAGAGGGAGTGGCAGGCCCTGTCTGGAGGACTCGCAGTGGGAGAGGCCTTGTTCTGTGGGGAAGCAGCAGCAGAGAGGTGACCTAGACCCCAGATGCCTCTCTGCCTGGAGGAATGGCTTAAGCCAGGAGGAGTCGGGGAGGAACAAGGAGATGTGCTGAGCTAAGCTGAAGTGAAAGATGTGCCGAGCAGATGGGGCCAGGAGGCCTACACCAGCCACCCCGGGGGAAGGGCCTGGCAGGATGGGTTGACCAGCGTGGGGTGAGTTCCCTGTGGAGTCTTGTCTGACACAGGCCTTCTCGGCCTGGCATTCAGGATCCTCCAGAATCTGGCCCCATTCATGTTACCCAACCATTGCCCCCCACTCCTCATCCCAGTTCTTTACCATAGGCAGATTCTTCCCATCCTCAACCTCAACATTGACTCTTCCTTCCTCTTCCTGTATCTCATGTCTGGCACCCTCTGTCTTCTCAAGTAGAGAGTACTCCACCTCTCGGTGCCCCTTCAGAGCCTGTTCTACCTCAAACCCTGTTCCTAGGCCTGGCCTGAAATATTGCTTTACTGTCATTTGCCCCAGTTGGATTCCAGTTCTCAGATGCCTGTCCCTGAGCTCCTTGGGTGCTGGGACAGGAGTCAGACTATCCCCATGGATGAGAATGACTGCCACCCTAACTAGCTCTCAGAACTCTCTGGGTCCACAGATCACAGAACCTACTCTAGGGTCTGTGTGGGTGTAGCCTCATGAGACAAGTCGGGGGGAAGTGTCAAAGACAGGCAAAAAGCAAGATACCAGAGGTATCAGAGGCACCAGAGGCGGTGGGGTGGGGTGGGGGGTATAGCAGTGAATACAGAGATGCCACATCTTCCCATCACACAGTATGGTCAGCAGGGGAAGTGCTATTCCTCACTCCCCTGAGCCGTTGTATCTAATAAAATGCTAGGTTTGGACATTTGGACTGTGCCATGCAGTCCCGCGTCCTCTGGTCCTAAGCCTGCCCTGAGACTGCACTTCATGGACAAAGGCCCATCTTTATGGAATGACTGAATGTACATTTCTCATGCATAGCTGTGAGCACACTTCACAAAAGAACTTTGTTATGGTTTGGATATCAGGTATCCCCTAAAAAAATCTCCTCTGTAAATGCAGGAGGTGAAATGAGTATGTTATGAGAGCTGTCACCTAATCAGTGGATTAACCCACTTGATAGATTAATAATTTGAAAAGACTAACTGGTTGGTAACTGGAGGCAGGTGGAATGTGACTGAAGGAGGTGGGTCACCAGGGGGCATGCCCGCAGGGATTACATCTTCCTTGTCTCCCGGGCTCCTCCTTCTTTCTCTGCTTCCTGGCTGCCACAGGTAGAGCAGTGCTCCCCTTCCACGCCCTTCCACCATGATGTTCTGCCTCACCTTTGGCCTAGAGCAATGGAGTTGGCCCACCACCGACCAAACCTCTGAAACCATGAGACAAAATACACTTTTCCTCCTCTAAGTTGTTTTTGTTGGGTATTTTGGTCACATCAGTGAAAAGCTGACTAACACATACTTCTAAGGGAAAATCACTTCTGGCCTCCTTGTCTGATAACAGTCTGACTACTTGTGTTGCTTTCAAGAAAGATTGTTTCCAGTTTACTTCAGTCTTCCCTGTCCTGCCTGGCATCATCTGGTATTTCTGAAATATTCTTTCTTAAACATGTACTTCCACCTTCTGCTTAATATTTACTTATTTCTCAATAATTCTAGTGAGGAAGTTGTATTGCTACCTCTGCTTGATTTATTGGGGAATTGAGGTTCACACACACAGATGACAGAAATACAGCATTAGCAAGTGTGATATTGACTCTTCATCCAATCTGATAAAAAAATGCTGTTCTCAGGCAGAAGAGTGCTCTTATTTATCGAACCTTACCACGTGACAGACAACACATGCCAGATGCTGTACATAACGTGTGCTTTCTAAATTAATTAATGCTATAAAAGTAAACCCCCAAATGTATGATAGCACAAATACAATAGAAGTTTGTCACTTACACTAATTCTCAATGGCACACCTAAAGAGTGGGGTAGCTCTTCTCCAAAGAGTGATTGAAGGCCCAGCCTCCTTCCATCTTGCAGCTCCGTTGTATGGCTTCCAAAGTTGCATTATCTGAAGAAGAAAGAACATAGAAGTGTGTACATGAAAGGGCTTTTTTTTTTCCCTAACTCCCTGGGCCATGCCTGGAATTGGGCTACTGGCTGTCACTTGAGCTCACAGGGGATGGCTAAGAACTAATCACAGATGCACTCCCAGACACAAATCCTTGGCACTAGCTAGGCAGCTCAAAGAAATGTCTCTGTTCTACAGAAGAGAAGTTAAACATTGGTAGACAGCTGGTTACCTCTGTTCTACAGTCTAACCATTATTATACCCCATTTTACAAATGAGAAAACTGAGATATAATGTCCAAGGTCATATAACTAGTAAATACTGAGCTAGAATTTAAACCCAGAATGCCTTACAACAAAGTTTATGGTAATTCCACTACACCAAATTGAACCACACACACACACACACACACACACACACAAATCTAGTCAAGAACATAGACTTTAGAGTAAATATCATCAGTCATTTTCCCCAGTACTCAACTTGGAGAATTAGTTTTAGAACACCTGCTTTTAATGGACCCCTAAATCAAAACTGACCCTGGAACTTAGCAAACAGAATTATATTTGTCTCCTTTAAGAACAGTGGCAGCAATGCTACTCAGTTTTGCAAATGATGAAACTGAGTCTCAGGGAGGTTAAGTGGATTGCTTAAAATCACATAGTTAAGTGAGCAGCAAGTCGAGGGCTGTTGTGGTTTAGATATGGTGTCCCCCGGAAGCTCACATGTAAGACAATCCAAGAAGGTTTGGAGGAGAAGTGGTTGGATCATACTCTTAAGCCAATCAGTGAGTTAAACCCTGACAGGATTAACTGAGTGGTGACTGGAAGCTGGTGGGGGGTGGCTGAAGGAAGTAGTCCATTGGGGTGTGGCTATGGGGTATCTGGAGAGTGAAATCTCTCTCTGCTTCCTGATCACCATGTGAGCTGCTTTCCTCTGCCCCACTCTCCTGCTATGATGTTCAGCCTCACCTTGAGCCCCAGGAAATGGAGCCAGCCTTCTATGGATTAAGATCTTTGAAACTGTGAGCCTTCAAATCAACCTTTTCTCCTCCACAGTTGTGCTGGCTTGGTCATTTAGTCAGAGTAGTGAAAAAAGCTAAAACAAGGATATAATCTTCAGCCCTCAGACCCTCCCACCCCTGGAGAGCTCTTTATACCACAGTGGGATATGCCATCAGAAACTACCATACTCTCCATGCTCAAAGTCTGATTGAAGCACCTGATATCTATTACCTGAATCTAGGAAGATGGGTGTTTTTCTTTCCCCTAAATGGCTCAAAAGTGACAAGATTGAAGATTCCGTCAGTGTAGAGGTCAGGAGAGTCTCCATCAGTTCATGGGAGAACAAAGCTCCTTGAAGGCAAGGACAATGCCCTATTTCATTTATATCCTCAAAGGCTGATAGAGCACCTGAAAATCTAATGACTGCAATAACTACCTATTGGATGGATGCATATTTGAATGACCAAATGAACGCATTGCCCATTTTCCCACCAAGCACTAGTAATCAAGATGATTTGAAAGCAGAGAAGGGGAATGAAACATAAGTCTCATCTATTTATCTACTAGCTTCTTTCTATAACAGCTTTATTTTCTTTTTGCAAAGTTCCATAGATTCAGTTGATAAACCCAATTTGTGATCACAATTATCATATTGAGCTTCCGTGTAAGTTCACTATTATTTCTAGTCATTATATACGCTTAACCTTTCACAATCTGCTCAGAATTAATGTTGTACCTTTTTATAAAAAGTGTAAAAACATTGCAACTGTGTGAGTCCATGTACCACCCCTCCCCATGACTTAGGCTGAAGCTATCATTTGTATACATCGACAGGCTATCAACCCTATGAGACAATGCTAAAATCTATGGTTTAAATGTCACTTACACTTGACAGAAAGTGAGAAATAAAAAGATAATATTTTATATTTAACCCAAACTTTACCCTTTTTGATCCTCATTGTTCCTTTCGGAAGATCCACAATTCTATCTGGTGTCATTTCCTTTGAGTCTAAAGAGCTTCCTTTATCATTTATTGGAGTGTGGCCTGATGAACGCAGATAGCTTTATTCTATCTAGACATGCCTCTGTGCTAGTTCATTCTTGAATAATGGTTTTACTGGATATAAATTCTAGGTGAATAGATCTTTTTGTTCTTTCAAAACTTTGAAGATGCCTTTCCATTATTTTCTGGTCTCCACTGAATCACTGTATCCCTATATATTATGTATCTTTTCTCCCAAGGTTTTTCCCTCCACCTGCTTGGGTTTGCTAAGAATGTATAAATTTATGTCTTTCATCAAATTTGGGATATCCACAAAGACTAACTTTTTCTTGGTTATTACTTTTTATTTTCATAATTATATGTTTCATTTCTTTTCCATATTTTTAGTATGTTTTTGCTTATTATTTCTTCAACTTCTCTGCTCCATTTTTTCTCTTCTTTTGGAATTCTAATTAAACTAATTAGATTTTGATTAATTTTGATTTTTGTCTGACAGTTATCTGAAGTGCCATTCATTTGTTTGCTTTTATCCATTCTTAGGATTAAATACTTTTTATTGAATCTGTCTTTAAGTTCACCGAATCTTTCTCTCTCTCATACCCATTTTGCTTTTAGGGGAATTCAGTAAAAAAAAAAAAAATTAAAACAATTTGTTTGAGACAGGGTCTCATAAGTTGCTTAGAGCCTCTCTAAGTTGCTGAGGCTGGCTTTGAACTTGTAATCCTCCTGACTCAGCCTCCCAAGCTGCTGGGATTACAGGAGTATGTCACCATGCCCAGATGAACTCGGTGAATTTTTATTGTAGATGTTCCATTTTTCCAGTTCTATTTGGTCCTTTTTAAAATTATTTCTCAACTGAGATTTTATCTTTTGCCATTTATTTTAACCATAGTTTTTCTTATATTAATGAGTATATATAATAATTATTTTGAAATACTTCTCTATTATTCCAATATTTGAACAAGTAGGTATCAGTATTGACTGTGTTTTCTTTTGAAAATAGTTCACATCTTTCTGGCTCTTTCTGTTTTAAATATTTTTAGATTATATTCCGGATGTTGTGAATGTTGTGTTGTGGTTTCTCTGAATTCTGCTATATTCTGCGGAAGAGTGTTGAGTAGTTGTTGTTGATGTTGCTATAGCAAGCAATTAAGTTGGTTGGACTCAAATTGCAAACTCTGTCTCTTGGGTACCAGCTCAAATCTCAGTTCAATTCTTCTATCTTTAGCTGAGCTTCTTGGATTCTACCCCACACATGCTTGATGCAGAGGTCAACCAGAGATTTGGACAGAGTTTATATTTAGCAGCTGTGGTTGCCCAAAACTCTGTCATCTGGTTTTCAGGCCAGAGGTACTGCCAGTTTCCTATAGTTGCTTTAGCTGCCCCAACATGGTGCTGGCTGCAGCTAATAACCATAATAAATAGAAAACTTTTCCCATACCTTTCCCTTCTTCCACATCAATGCCCCTGAAGAATCTTCCAACTTTCATTTAATTTCCAGCATATTCAGGCACCTGTTCTTTTTTTACGATTTTGTCTAGAGTTTCTAATTATTGTCTATTTACAGAGGGTAGGTACAAAAGAAGCATACTTGGCCATACCTGAAAGAGAACTCTCAATATATGGGAGGAAGAGTAGGCAGCTATTTCAACAAGACCATCTCTCATAATTCCTTGTCCTACTGCATTTCACCAAAGTTTCCAAAGTTTTCAGAAGTGAAAGAGGCATGTTTGAGGAGGGAACGTGAAAGGACAGATTCCAACTATCAGTTCAGACATCACTGGGTCTTTAACACGCATGATTATGACATCTTTTTTTTAGTCCAATTTTTTTAACCTTTATTTTATTTTGCTTATTATTTTTTTTTTAATGTGGTGCTGAGGATCGGCATGCACTAGGCAAGTGCTCTATCACTGAGCCACAACCCCAGCCCCTGATTATGACATTTTTAATGTGTCAGCAAGCACTTACAGACTACCTACTATATGCCAACCAGGAAATTTCCAACCAGGGGCCTTAATGAGTTGTATATGTTAAAATTCTTCCAACTCTGGTTAATATGAATATATAGATTGTCCTACACCACCTTAATCATAATTATTAATGATAGCTACTATTTTTGAGGGCTGACTGTGCACTGAATCTAATCAGCACAACAATTCAGCATTTTTTGTCATCTCTCTTTCACATGAGCAGTATTATAAACTGGAAAATAATCAGGTGCCAGAATCAGACACCTGGGTTTAAATCTTAACTTTTGACACTAGCTAAATTACCACCTCCTAAAGTCTACACTTAATGTCTATGAGCTTCATTTAACTTACCTATAAACTGAACAAAGTTGCCATAACCACACCAAATAGAGAATCTTGTTCCTAATGACTACTTATCACTTTTACAAATGAAAAACTTTAAGATTAGAATGCTCAAATAACTTGCTCATGATCAGGAAATTATTTTTCCATCTAATAATTAACAAAGCTGGATTTCAATCCCATGTCTGTTTGTTCTTTAGAGTTGGCTGCATTCTCTTTATAATTGCCACCAATTATTGAGTACCTACTGTGTCCAAAAACTATAGCATGTGCTTTACATACCTCAAAAACCTTGAAAGGCAAGATGCTCATATCAGACAAACTTTTCCTCTCTCAGAAACATCAGAACTGTCCATCTTTAATTTAACTCTTACTATCCCAGAGTTAAGGTCTTCCCTTGGGGGGAGCACTGTCCTTGATGGAGGTGCTGTCTACCCCAGAGCACTTGAGAAGGCTATCCTGGAAGAACTCTGTGAGGCCTATATGGTACCCCCTGTAATCAAGAACATAATTAGATGCCTTTGCCGGGCACCGTGGCTCACACCTGTAATCCCAGAGGTTGAGGAGCCTGAGGCAAAAGGATCCCAGTTCAAAGCCAGCCTCAGCAAAAGCAAGGTGCTAAGCAACTCAGTGAGACCCTGTCTCTAAATAAATTACAAAATAGGGTTGGGGATGTGGCTCAGGGGTCGGGGGCCCCTGAGTTCAACCCCTGGTATGCCCAAAAAATAAAAAAATAATTAGATGCCCTGACAGGATGAGAGGGGAGAATGAAATTTGGACAGACTAATATTTAAGGCCCTTTCTAACCAATGACAGAGATGTTCCTTTCTGTATAGAAGAGAGAAATCAGGCTGGGTATTATTCACACATTTCATATCTTGGTTTTCAATCAAATCCTGGGTTATAATAAAATTTCCTTTCTCAACATGTCATTCCATCTCTCTGCTATATAGTATATTTTATTGTTTTTGTTTATTATCCCATAATAATTGACTTATAGGTTGGTGTAAAATCTTTGTAATGTTGTCAGAGCTACTGTTGTATCTATTCATGCATTTATTTATTCAACAAATAATTATCAAGTAAGTGCTGAGATCAGACCTAGAGGCTCAAGAGTTGCATGGCTGTGTTTCCTGTTCCCTGTCACAGACTGAAACTGCAGACGAGGCCCTGGTCTGCCTTCAGATCTGGACTCAAACCCTGGCTCCTTCATTCACCCAACAAAAGACTTTGGTTAAGTTACTTCATTGAGTCTCTCTTTTTTCCTTTTTTTTTTGGGGGGGGGGGGGTACC
>NW_026000223.1:7038090-7059369 GCF_001458135.2 Marmota marmota marmota
AAGGCTGCCTGCCTTTTTTATATTTTATTTAGAAACAGGGTCTCACTGAGTTGCTTAGGTCCTCACTAAATTACTGAAGCTGGCTTTGAACTCACCATCCTCCTGCCTCATCTTCCTAAGCCACCTGAGTCTCAATTTGTACACCTAGAAAGTGGGGAAAATTTATCTGACATCTCCGAAGGGGTCCTATAAGAATCAAATTAAATTATGAAGTCAAAAGCATTAAAATTATAAAATTACATATAAATGTATGCTATCCCTTTTATAATTAATCTGACCTATCATGTGTGTTTATTACTAATTGTTTCTTCCACTATTCATTCTTAGTAATTTACATGAACAGACAGTTGCTCCTATTATTGTAGCATATATGCAATGCATATCACATAGCATCTTTGCACAGAGCAATAGTGGGGAAAGGAGAAGGAATTATTTGAAGATAGCATCTGTTTTTTCCAAATAATTTCATGTGTTTTAGTTATCAAATAAAAAAGGCAGGCAGCCTTATTGGAGCTCATAAGATAATCTCAAATACAGATCCCAGCCATTTAATTATTGATCAGTGTTAGTAAAGATGGATTACAAGATGCTGTAGGAGTAGTAAAGGACCTAGAAGAAAGGAGGAAGTTCTCAATGAAAAGTCATCCCTGACCTGAGCTCTCTGAACGATAAATAATAGTTAGCCAAGCCAGGGAGGGAGACAGGAGGTATGTTCTCACAAAAGTGTGTTTGAAAGAGTAGAACCAAAGCATAGCATGGCCAATGTTAGGGGTCACAGTAAGTCCAAGATGTCAGGATTAGAGAGGACCAGGATCAGAATTAGAGATGATGAAAGTCAGACAGGAATCATAGAAGCCTGGCGAGACTGGCAGAGGTCAAATCATGCAGGGTCTTCTAGAACATGAAAAGAATGTGGGTTAGTGAAAAGCCATTGGAGGATTTTTTTTAAGAAAGAAAAATACTATATTTCCATTTTTATAATATAACTTCAACAATGGGATGGAAAACATATATAAAGGGGTGAAAGTAAATGTAAAAAGTTCAGTTAAGAAACTACTGCAATGGAGCCAGATGCAGTGGTGCACGCCTGTAGTCCCAGTAGCTCAGGAGGCTGAGACAGGAGGATCGCCAGTTCAAAGCCAGCCCCAGCAATGGCGAGGCATTTAGCAACTCAGTGAGACCCTGTCTCTAAACAGAATATAAAATAGGGCTGGGGATGTGGCTCAGTGGTTGAGTGCCCTGAGTTCAATCCCCATTTCCAAAAAAAAGAAAAAAGAAAAGAAAAGAAACTACTGCAATGGTCCAAGGAAGAAACAATGCTGTCTTGTATCAAGCTGGGAACAAAAAGAAGTATCTGGATCTAAAAATAGTTAAAAGGTATAAATGACTCAAGGAGAGAAAGACTGGATTGCAGCAGTGAGGGAAAAAGAACTCAAGAACAATACCAGGTTTCTGGTTTGAGAAACTGGGTTTTTCAATGATGATACTTTCTTTTGACTGATGAGTATCAAAAGCTATAGAAGGGGCAGGTCTGAGGAGAAGATAAGGAGGTGAGTTTGGGAGATGTTAAGTTTGAGAAGCCTGCAGCAGAAACAGGTCACCCTTTTCTCAATAATTATTCTGAGGGACTGGCAGATGAGAAGAAGGTGCTCAACCTGACTAGCCAGCTAGATAAGCTTCATCCCTATCATTTGCCTCAGATCATTTTAATAGATTTACTTAATTTCTTATTACTGGGTTTGTTATGGTTTGGGATATAAAGTGTCTCCTGTGTTAATGCATGGATATTCAGAGGTGAAATGATTGGATTAGGAGAGCTGTGACCTAATCAGTCCATCCTAGTTTGAATGGAGTGACTGGGTGGTAACTATAGGCAGGTGGGGCGTGGCTGGAGGGGGTGGGTCACTTGGGGCGGGCCCTGGAAGGATTCCTCTTCCCTGTGGCCCTTCCCCCACCCCTCCTCTCTGTTTGCCAGCTGCCATGAATGGAGGAGCAGCACTCCTGCTCCACCCCCTTCCACCATGATGTTCTGCCTCATCCTGAGCCCAGGGCAGTGGAGTCAGCCAACCATGGACTGAACTTTTGAAACCATGAGCCAAAATAAACCTTTCCTCCTCTAAATTGTTCTTGTTGGATATTTTGGTCATAGAGATGAAGAGCTGAGTAACACAGGCTGGATAAAATCTAGATCCTTTTGCTTTTCATTTTCACACTTAAATTGAGTTTTGGTTACCTTGAAAATACCACATTCCCCTGTATAGGCTGCAACTAAGTATGGCCACATGGGTGGGGCTTCTAAGTGCCACTTACTACTGGGTCACTTTATTACAAGGAAGCTGGTTGCCCTCAGCCTTCTCCCCACTTCATACATACCAGAACATGGCGCATTAGGGACATCTTTCTCCATATGGAAAAGACAATATCGTGCATGATGAAGCAACAAGATAGAAAATATCTAATTCCCTGGACAACTTCATGGACCCCCTTCTCTCCCTGGGATGCCCAGAAACTCTGGACTGTGGTGCGGAAGAAAAACAAATCTCCCATCTCATTTGACCTGTTCTGTTTTGTAATTTCTTGGTTACAACAAAGTAGCCTACTGGAGTTTTCTAGTGAAAAGAGAGAAAAACGCAGGAGAGTTCGGCAGTCTGCAGCACATTAAAGACCAAGGAAGCCTGACAGATGGGTAAGATGGTTTAAGCGAGAAAGAAAATAGTGAGAAATCAGACACTTGGTCAAAACCCAGAGGACCCCAATAAAAGGAATGGGTACCAAACCCTAAGCTAACAAAGCAAACTGAGAAATGACAAGAAAGGTTAGCAGAGCCCAGGAGAATGTGATGTTCCAGAAGGGAGCCATCAACTGTGGGGGCATGCACACAAGATGAGTGTCTGTTAGCTTGAATGTCTTCGAGCTCTTCAGCAGCCTTGGGGAGCAATTTCAGTGCATAGAGGAGAGCAGAAGCCATACACCAGTGGGCTGAGACAGCTAAAGTGATGAGCCTGCCATAGCCACTCAGAAAGGGTAGACAGATGGGCTGGGGGTGTGGCTCAGTGGTAGAGCTCTTGCCTAGCAAGCATGAGGCCCTGAGTTCAAATCCTAGTACCTCAAAAAACAATAACAACTTGCAAAACAGGAATAAGGGTGGCCGGAAAGAGACAGGAAGAGGGAGTTGATCCAGAGCTTGTGGCATAGGCAGTGTTTTTGTAAGATGGAGAGATTTGGACATATTTAAGCACTAAACAGGAAGGACAGCATGAATAGAATCCAGAGTTCTAGATCACAAGAGTTGAGAAAGAATGGATGTTCTAGAGCCAAGTAGAGGAAATGGCCACAGAGAGAACTGGGGAAAGATGACTTCTCTTTTAAGAGAGTGGGAAGAGCATATGCAGCAGTATCTCCGTTCCATGAATCTGAGTCCAGGTGCAGAGCCCTTCTTTATCATCACTTTAGACAAGCTGGTTATCAAACCAGTCAAGCGAAACTAATACAAATTTTTGAATATACATATATAGTAACTGTCTATCTTTCACAAAGCCTTAAAAGCAAACTAATTCATAGATGCAGGGTGCTGAAACTGTCCACGTTTTGTTATGAATTGATATGACTATACAAAGTACATGTAAACCCTGATTCAAAATTTGAACAGACTCTCTTTAGGTGGGAATTTTATACAATTCTTATTTAAATCTCCCTTACTTAATAAGTGCTCAATAAAGAGTTCAGGATTCAATTGTTGAAACTAGAGATTTTACAAAACAATTTTTATTTTTAATCAAAGGATTCATTACCACTAAGTACCTTCAAACGGCCAGCAAGCCTGGTGCATTTAAACTTTGAATATAAATTGAGATTCAATTTTTGGATATAAATATACTTAACATGCTGAATTATTATCACAGAGCGTAGCCACTCCAGGGTTTCAGGGACATACAGTTGGCCATCTGTATCTACAAGTTCTACAGCCATGGATTCAACTAACTGCGGACTGAAAATATTCAGGGGGAAAATTGTACTGAACACGTACGGATTTTTTTCCCCTGTTTTTATTCCCTAAATAATGTAAATAACAACTATTTACATAGTGTTTACATTAGATTAGGTATTATAAAATAATCTCAAATTATTTAAAGCATAAGGAGGATGTGCATAGGTTATATGCAGATACTGTACCACTTTACATGACGGACTTGAATTTTAATATTTTATTTTTTAGTTTTTGGCGGACACAACGTCTTTGTTTTTATATGGTGCTGAGGATTGAACCCGGGTGAGCGCACTACCACTTGAGCCACATCCCCAGCCCAAACATCAGGGACTTGAGCACCTGAGGATTTTTGTATCCTGGAACCAACCCCTGTATGGATGACCATACCTATTAAGTAAAACCAAGAGCCCAGATCTTTCTAAACCAATGAGAAGAAGTATCACTACTGGAAAAGATATCAGAAGCATAAAAAATCCTGAAATTTTCAAAGCTGGGGGAGAAGGGAAGGTTCAAGAACCCTCACCTGACTAGCCAGTTAGAAAAAGCTTGTCCCAGTGCCTCTGGTCATTTTCATAGATTTACTGCATTCCTTATCAATCTCTGGAGGGTTGACACAGTCCAGAGCCTACCTATTTATCTTACCCCTGGAGTAAGTTTCTCATTGAGGCCAAAAAGTGATTGTGCACTGCCTGGTGCCTGGTGACAGTTTTAAGTTCTAACATTCACCCTACCGTGTCCTTGGTTTCTGAATCATGAGTCTGTTCACCCTCTTTGCCTCCTATCAGAAGAGGGACCTGAGACACACCGGTAGCTCCTGGAGAACTGTGCTTGCCTATCCTAGATCCAAGTTCAAAGTTCCATGAGTGACACCCCAGCCTTCAGTCTTCATCTCCCTTCAGGAACAGAGGAGACAAGGGACCTGCGGTGTAAAAACCTCACATTCTAGAGAGACACCACCCAGTCCCAACCTCGGTTTACAGGCTGAGACTGGGATCAGCTGTCCTGACTCTAGAGACATTCAAATCAAGACACGGTCCTCTTCTCAAAGGCTTAATCCCAGACATTTCTACCTTTTCTACACGGCTTAGGGAAAAAAAAAGAGTATGCCCATCCTTATTCATAGACTCTTATTTTTTTTCCTGAGATAAGAGTTCATTAGAGTCAGGATGCACCCCTGAGTGACACGCACTTTCCGTCTTTCCATCCTAACCTCATATGTAAAAGCCCCCAGAAGGTGGTGGAGATGGAAAATTCACATTATGCCAACTTACTTATTAGCGTCTTCCAACCACCCCGTCCCCATTTAAAAAAAATTAAATTAAAAAAAAAAACTATTCCTAAATATCTAACCTGCCTAATTCCCTTTTCCATTTTGCAAGTTCATTTTCTCAAAAGCAATGCATCTACACCAATAAGATCCACCCCATTCAAAGCCACACCTTGGAGATGGCTAAAGCTAGGACAGTCCTTAAAGTGGCCTCTGCCATTGGAAGCAAGAGTCACACCTTCAGGACCCCTTCGTGCCCTTCAGACTCTTGTACCTAGGTGTGTAATCACACATAAACATACACACACATATGCAAACACACACACACATGTGGCAGCCTAGTGAGCCAAAACGAGAAAAAGGCCCATGCAGGAGAGGAGAAAATGTCCCCTTTATATCTACAGGCTGCCTCCAGCAAAAGCATTCCTAAATACGATAGGTTAAATATATTGCTGCCATTACACTCTACAAGAAACACATTCCATAAAAACGAAGGTGTTGTAAATTATACAAATATGATGCTAACAAGCCAGGAAACGCGCCGCTAATGAGGTCAGCTACAGAACTCCCGCAGCGCTGCAAATCATGTGCCAATCCTGCATCTGAGGTACAAGAACAGCATTGGGTCAGCATTTTCTGAGCGTGTTTGTAGCCTGCTGTTTGGTGTATGGTTACACAGGTAGATAAAAAGCCTCCACATCTCCCCCCACGCCGCCCCCCCCCCAACTTTGTTTATGTGTCAAATATCCAAGTCACCAGACGAGCATGCTCTGCATTAATGTACCTGACTATTATGCCTATTGTTCTCCTGCTCAGAGTGGAGAATTAGTCACTCAGATGTGTAAATATTGGTTACAGTTTTGAAGCATGCAAGCTTTGTGTTTCTATCAGCCCCATTCCTGGAGGAATTATGCATGCTGTTGGCACCGGGTTTTGTACACACTGTATTTGCTAAAGCTCTAAAAATCAAATAAACATGTTCTCGGCTCCTGAATTATTAGTCCATTCACCATCTTTCCCCGTTAGGGGGGGAAACAATAAACACGCCGAAATGTGGCATTTAGGAACTGCAACAAGATTTCTGCTTGGCATTTACAAGTTAGAGAACAATCGAAACACCCTTCCTATGCCTTTATCACGCAGCGTTCAGCACCAGAGAGCCAAGACGTCTTTGAAACAGTTCTTGACCTCTTGGCAAGGAAGACATTCACCTAGTGTGGAGGTGAGGGCCCTACTCTGAACAGTTATCAGACATGGGGATGAGGCAGGGAGGGGTCAAGAATCTAGGCCTGGAAGAAACCCATACTTCCCAAATTCAGAGGCTAGAACCACATCGTTAAGAGCAATCTGGCTTTCCCTCTGGGAGTTCTCTGTCTCCATTTGCAGCCCTCCGTTAGGATTAGGAGAATGTCAAATTAGAGTTCAAGCGGCATTGTTCACAACGGTAAGGTTCATTTAGTGTGCCAAAGATCCCCCAGACTATCAGCCATTTAGAAGAAGAGAGGGCCTCCAGTTTGAAAGGCCAATCTCATAGTTTCTTGGCACGTTTTTTTCCATACCAGGATCCACAGCAATTAAGGTTTAATGCCATTTCGAATGAGTGAATAGAAAAGTAAGAAGTTTCATGTGAGATGTTCAAAAGAATGCAAGTGAGCATTGAGCAGGTAAATATGAACACAAAGATATCTTTTACCTCCCCCAATGCTAAGCAAGGTATTTATGGTAAAGCTTAAGTTTAGAGCCAACATCAGGGGCGGGGGGTTGTTTTTCTCTGAACCTCCTGGCCTAGCCCTGCTCGCAGACACCTGTTTATACTCCATCTCGAAGGCTTTATTGAGTTTTTGTTCTCCCCAGTCTAGGGGCCCTGCCGTGGATCTATTTGTATACACATATCACAGGTTTTGGAAATAACTTTCAGCACATAAATGCCATTATTTCCAACAGAGTTGGTGTAAACCATATTTACTACCCAAACACTCAGCTAAAAATCGAGCTGCAAGGAAACGGTAGCAGCAACAACAACAACAAAGAAATCGGTGACAGCTACAAACCACAACCACAAATCAAACAAATCCGTAAAGTGGCCTTGAGGTGGGAAGCACAAAGCAAAGGCAGAGCAAGATGGCAGGCGGCAGCGGCACTCACAGATTTGAAAGAAAATTGAATTACTAATTCCCTCCTCTAAATTAAATACAGGCTGCACGTGGGGAGCATACAGGGACGGAGAAAGGAATGGGGAAGACACAGAGGGAGGGGGCACAGCAAGCAGTACTACTTGTTCTCACTACCATAAAAATCTCAACAGTCTATGTGTCGCAGACGTGGGGATGCGAGGTCCACACAGTGTGAGGGGGGCTGTCACGGACACCCAACAGCTACCCACTGCCCAACATCATCCAAACAAGAGGAAACGGCTGGTAGGCATCCCCTGGGCAGCGTTCCCCCAGGTCAAGATTCTCCCCTTGCCCTGCAAGCATAAATTGTGTTGCTTACAGCTCCAGCCAAGGAAAAAGATCAGGCCACATCATCACAGCCACACTCACACCCCAAGTGGGAGCTTCCATTCACTCACTTATTTTGTTTAATATCCATTAAGCACCTACTGTTTACTGAACAGCAAAAGCTATGTGTTTGACGCTGTAAAGTACAGAGACATACATAAGATGTTATAAACTCATCGTGGAATAAGAAAGGTTAAATAAGAAAATACATAAGACATTACAGATCAATAGCAGAATAAGAAAGGTTAAATAAGAAAATTATAGGTAAATAGGAAAACAACAATTCCTTATTTTTAAAAAAAAGTCAAAAAAGCAGTGTATGATTAATAGCTAAAGCAGAGTGATATGGGCTGTACACGCTAAGTCCCCAGTAAAGAGAGAGCATTATGGTCTGGGGCAATCTAGGAAGATTTCAAGAAGGGGGTGAGCCTTAAAAGTAGAAAAGGCTGAGTTGAACAGAAGAGAGAGGAGCAGGCGCAATGCAGGAAAACTGAATGGGGCAGAGAGCAAGGTTGGGGGAAAGCCAGGAAATAGAAACAAACATGGCGTGTTTGGGAAGCGACCATTTGGACTGATGGGCAGATTAGCATAAGGGAACAGAGGCAGGTAAACTTGGGAAGGTTGTTTCCTTTGAATATTGAGCAAACTAATAATGTTGATAGTTGAAAATTACCTGTAGCCTTCAATAGAAGGAAAGCCTATATTCATGTTTCTGGCATAAATTTGCATGGAGGGCGAGTAATGGAGACATTGTCCCCTACCTGTGCATGAACACAGTTAACAAGGGTGCACTGGGGGTTTTTTTTATGTCACTTCCCTCCTGGAAAACACTAAACCAGCACTGTAGACTTACCAACAGCCTCTGCTTCCTCTCAGGCAAATGAGTGTGCCTGTGGGGGAGGGAGGAGGGACAGTGAGAGAGAGAGACAGAGAGATATGGTTCTTCCAGGCCCGGCAGAAGGTACTTGAACTCTGTGGGAAGGTCAGCAGTTTGTAATGGGGATGAGTTGAGAATCGCCATAACCCAGAGCAGACAAAGTGTGAAATATGCATTTTTCTCTTTCATTTTACACCATTTTTACGAGACCTCTGTGTAGATGCAGAAAGCAAAGCCCTTGGCTCAAGCCCTGCAGGGTTGGCAGATTTATTACCGAATAAAAAAAAAATGAAAACAGTTCAGTTGTCTGGCCAGGTAAAAGGGATTATCTCTACTTGAAAGAAACCAGACAAAAAAGAATATGCACTTTCCACAGAGAGGGACCCAGCTCTGCCACAGCTGTGTGCCTTCCACTGTGGCTGAAATCTACCACTAATTCTTAACATGGCTCCAAATCCCACCTCCAGGCCACCTATAGTAACCAAATTGTCCCCCTCACAGGAGCCCTGGTTGGGTCTCTTTGAAGTGAATCCTCTCAATGCCTGTCTCCCTATGGAGAAATTGCTGGCCCATTGCTAACTGATGATTCTTCCCCTGGTCACTGAGGACCTGGGTCCTGGCTCAGAAAGCACCACCCCACTCCCTAGCTGGGACACTTGAGAGACCTGGCTATGAAGCACCCAAGAGCACCAGAGCTCCAGGCTCCTAGAGAAACCCCAAGTCGAGAAACCCATCCCAGGATCCATCCAGGGCTTCACCCATCCTCGGGTCTAATACTTCTGTAAGAGAAGAAAAAATGAGCTATTACAATTTATAAAATGCTCTTGACTTCCTCTTTATCTCATTTGATCAATCTTCCATTTTAACAGAATTTACTGAATTCTTACTATGTCAAGGCAGCATACAAAGGGATGGAGATGCAGCCTGCCACTCAGGACTCTCACAGACCAAAAGGCTAATGCTCCTCTCTCTTCTGTTCAACTCAGTCTTTTCTACTTTTAAGGCTCACCTCCTTCTTGAAATCTTCCTGGATTGCCCCAGCCCATAATGTTCTCTCTTTACTGGGGACTTAGCATGTACAGCCTGTATCACTCTGCTTTAGCTATTAATCATAATGGACTGCTGTGTTAGTCAGCTTTTTTGCTGCTGTGACTAAAGGATATGACTACAACAATTTTAGGGGAGGAAAAGTTTATTTGAGGGCGTACGGTTTCAGAGGGCTTAGTTCACAGAAGGCTGGCTCCATTCCTCAGGGCTCTAGGTGAGAATGAACAGCATGGTGGAAGAGTGTGGCAGAGGGAAGTAGCTCCCATGGTGATCAGAAAGCAGAGAGAGACACCACTTTGCCAGAACCAAATATATACCCAAAGCCAATCCCTAATTCCCACCTCCTCCAGTCACACCTGACCACTTCAGTTACCACTCAGTTAATCCCTATCAGGGGATTAATTCACTAATTGGGTTAAGGCTCTCACAACCCGATCATTTCTCCTCTGAACCTTCTTGCATTGTCTCACACGTGAGTTTTGGGGGGACAACTCACATCCAAACAATAACAGCTGCTATACCAAATACCTGAGACTAGGAAATGTATAGATATCAGAAACTTTTGCTTACAGTTCTGGAAACTTGGAAGAGGCCAAGATTGAGGCGCTGGCAGATCCAGTGTCCAATTAGTCTTAATCTCTGCATCATAGGTGGCACCTTCTGTGTTCTCACTAAGTCCCCACAGGGCCTAAAAAGCAAAAGGGTTCCCCCAGGCCTGTTTTATCAGGGCACTAGTTCCATTCACCTCTCAGAGGCCCAACCTCCTAATCCTATTGCCCTGGGACTAGATTTCAACATATGGATTGGGGTAGGGGGTTTACTGGGGATTGAACTCTGGGGCACTTGACCACTGAGCCACATCCCCAGCCCTATTTTGTATTTTATTTAGAGACAGGGTCTCACTGAGTTGCTCAGCGCCTCCCCATTGCTGAGGCTGTCTTTGAACTCACAATCCTCCTGTCTCAGCCTCCCAAACAGCTGGGATTACAGGTGTGCTCCACCATGCCCAGATCAACAAGTGAACTTTGAGAGGATACAAGCATTCAGACCATAGCAGCTGGTCTCTCCCAGCCCCTGCTCGGGTAGGAGTTATTTTATGCCATTAGATGGTGACAAAAACTGGAACTCAAGGAAAGTAAGTGCTAGCCCTGGTAGCCAGCTTGACTGGTCCAGATCCATGTCCTGCGAGGTGCTCACCTCCACAGGTTCTTGGGTTCTTTAGAGCCTCCGCTTCCTATCTTCCCTCTCCTCAGTCATCCTTGGAACACAGCTTCCTCTCAGGTATCTTCTCCAGGTGCTGCTCCCATGTATCAAAGGCCACATACTCACCCAGGGTGAAGCAGAAGACTCTTCTTGCTTCAGATTAACCACTTTCTTGCTTCCCAGTACCTAAGCCAATTGCCTTGATTCCAGCTTCTTGTCACTTGCCTATGTTGGCCATGGAGAGCTGGTTGGCTCTTCCCAGCCCTTGGCTGCTCTCTGAGCTATACATACCCCCAGCTGGAGCTCTTTTCCCAAGACCACTGTGAACAAGAGAGCCTCAGACTGCTACTTTGCCTGCCTCCCAGCAGCCTCACCCCCCAGTACCTGCCTGTCCTGCATCACCATCCTGGGTGACCTCTCCTCTTGGCCTCAGCCTTCATCTCCTTGCCCTCCACCCCTCACTGCAGCCTCTTAAGCAGAGGGGGATTCGTTTTTGCAAACCACTGTGAGGAGGAAAACAGCCAAGTACTTTCCATCCATAAGAAGGAAGTGATTTTAATTGAAAAACGAAATCACAGATTACATGCAAATCTTTGTTGGCAAATTTCAATTACCGCCAAATTAAATGCATAGCTAAGCTAAGCATCTTCGGGACACTCCATTTAATGTTTCCGTGGGATGTGTCCACAGCAATCAGAGGCAGTATGATAGGTGTCCTCGTGCAGAATGAGCCCCCAGGAAAAAACTCCAGGATCTCAGACTCTGGCTGCCTGGTGTCCACACATCTGGACCTTATTCAACGTTATCTTGGTTGGCAAGTGGCCCCAAAAGGCATAAAAAGAGAACTCTGACTGGATTTACCCCTTCCAGTCTTTCAAAATCACGCACCAGCAAGGGGAGAATTAGAAAACATTCTACTAGCAACAATAGTGAAAATTACTCAAAAAAAAAAAAAAAAAGGCTTTGCCTAATATTTTACAAATGAGATAACTAAGACTCAGAATGTCCCTCAATTGAACTCAGGAAGCCAGCTGCAGAGCTGAGCCAAGAGCACAAGTAACACACACCCAGAACAAGATTTTGTTCCTAAATCACCCAGTTAAATCCTAGATCACCAGGTTGAGCCTATGAAACAGGACCCACACTCTGTGAGCCTGTATTCGCCCTGTTTGTTATTTCATTCTCATCTTCTACTGTATATTGGTGGCCTTAGCTGCTCAGCACAGTTCACAGTTCACTTACTACACACCAGGCACTTTGCTAGGCTCTGGGGAATACCACAAGACCAGAAACCCACCCACTCTTCCATTCCTCCCCGTCAGGGTTCACATCCAGCAAATGCTGCATCTTGCTCTGAGCGTAGATGTAAGGATCACTGCATCTGAGACTTTGGCTTAAAACAGTCTCTAACCACACTGCAGATGCCTCAAGGAAAGAACTGTGTTCTGGGGAATGATATTGGTCAAATTATATTGTTAGATTGTGTGCATGTGCAAATAGGTAACAACAAATCCCACCATTATGTGCAACTGGAATGCACCAACAACAACAAAAAAATAGAAAATAAATAAATACCACCATCTGCCAAAAAAGAAAGAATTAATGTATGTGTCCCTACACTCTGGGTCCAGCACCCTTTAGAACCTCCCTTAATGTATATTCATAGGAATTAATACATATTTGAAGGAAAACTATAATATCATGTTAGTTGTGCCTCAAAAGATGTGAAGTTCTGCCAGGTGCAGTGGCTCACACCTATAATCAATCCCAGCAGCTCAAGAGGCTGAGGTAGAAGGATCATGAATTCAAAGCCAGCCTCAGCAAAAGCAAGGCACTAAGCAATTCAGTTGGACTGTCTCTAAATAAAATACAAAATAGGGCTGGGGATGTGGCTCAGTGGTCTAGTGCCCCTGAGTTCCCTAGTACCCTCCACCTAAAAAAGATGTGAAGTTCTGCTCCAAATTAAGGGGTTCTCATTGCTACCAGGTTATGTATTTCAATGCTGACCAATCCCAAAGTTCTAAAACCCACTAAGAAGGACTCACTTAAATAGCAGTGACAGCCAGCACCTCATGTTCTTGGCCTGGGAGTCCCTCTGCTGTTGCCTCGTATCAAATCCCAGAACCTTTTGTACACCTAAGGGTAGAAAACACAGGAAGGACATGATTTGTGGGCCTGTTCCCAGAGTGGGAAACCCTATAGTTCCTTAAAGCAGAACAGACGCCATAGCCAGGGTCCCCCCTTCAGAGTCTGGTGAGAGAAGCCAGGACAAGACTGACAGGCTCTGGCTGGTGGAGAGAAAGTCCCCCTCTACAGGGCCTGGGGCTGCCCAGCTAGGGCTGCCTCTCACTCTGACTCCGCCTCTGCAGAGCATGTGGGTTCTCGTGGCCTTATCTGCCAGATGGCTCCCGGAGGGGATGATTTATTAGGTGCAGAAAGCTCGCTGATAAATTTTACTGCAAGTCCCCGGCAAAGACTGGGGGTAGCAACAGCCCAGCACAGGCAGCTCTAATGGAAAGTGCCGTCACCAAAGAGCAAAGCATTATTTATGACTGTCTGTAATGCCATTCGGGGGATATTCATCATCGCCTCCCTGTTCCGTGCATGCAGGGACAGCAGCACTGGGGGAGAGGGGGGAGCACAGGACAGGTGGGGAACAGTGAGAGCTTCCCTGGGACTCTGCCAGTGGAGAGCAAGGCCATATTTTCCCTGGGTCACCTAAGTCCCCTTGTCAAGCTCTGACCTACAAGTCCCCTCACCGCCCTGTTTCTCCCCCACACTATCTCGACCCCCACCCCCACTCTCCACCACCAAATCAGAAAGAAGAGAGGAAAAGGAGGTCGATTCCTTGTTCTCCGTATGGAGTGCAGACTCTTGCATGTCTGCTCAGGTGAGGCCCATCCTGCCGGGAAGCAAAGGTCTAGACCAAATGACACTCTGGTCCCCATCAAGCTCAGAGGAAAAAAGGAGATGTTGTCCCATTTCACAGCCGCTAAGGAAATGGAAGCTTGGAGCAAGACAGGGGCCCAGCTATGTCACCAGCAGTCAGGGGCAAGGAGCTCGCAAAGCTGGAGTGCCTGAGGGTCTGGGACCCCTGTGCCTCCTGACACCCAGCATGTGACTTGTGGTGGAGTCCCTCTAACCAGGTGTACCTTTGGCACCCTCTCCCACCATGTCTGACAGATGAGGTCTCAATTCCTGTTCTTCCTTTTTATATATATACATAAATTAGTCAGTAGACCAGCCTAGGTGCCATCAATGGATGGATAAAGTAAATGCAGTGTATATACACAATGAACCCTTATTCAGCCCAAAGAAGAATGAAATTACACCATTTGCAGAAAAATGGATGGAACTTGAAACCATTATATTAAAGTGAAATAAGCCAATCTCAGATGGTCAAGGGTCATTTTTTCTCTCATATTTGAAAACTAGAGAGGAAAAAGAAAAATACATGGGGGAGGGGGGTTTCATGAAAAATCGAAAGAAGATCAGTAGAATAAATGACTGGGACCATGGGGAGGGAAAGGGGGAAGGAAAGGGGAAATACTGGGGAATGATATTGGCCAAATTATATTGTTTTGTGTGCATGTACAAATATGTAATAATTAATCCCACCATTACACATGACTATAATACACCAATAAAAATGTGGGGGGAAAAAAAGAAAGAAAATTGAGTAGTCATAGATTATTATGTGCCTTATGCTTGAATTATTTATGTCTAAGTCTGTCTGAATTATCAAATTAAGTGCTCCTTGAGGGCAGGGTCTGTATCCTATTCATTTTTATATTCATCTCAGCAGTAAGCAAAGCTCCTGGCATGTAGGAGTCTTGATAAATGCTTGATAATAAAATTGCATTGACAGACTTAAGATATACTGGGATGGTGGCCCCATGTGTTCTCAGGCATCTGTCATCATGCTGGTATTCATAGTATTGCAAAGGAGATCATCCCCACCCATGTGTCAATCAGCATGGTATAATGGAAAGAGCTCTGGATTAAGAGTCAGGAGGGTTGGGTTCTAGTGGGCAGCCACCCCAAACATTCTTTGAGTACACAGCATGGGCCAAGTCAGACTTCATCACTAGCACAATGAGTAAACTGCTCGGTTTACTCCTGGACGTGATGGTGCTCCGGGGAGTAAAGGAATAACAAAGTCAGTCTTTCCAACTAACAAGACTTCTGTGGAAACATGAGCGGTGCATTCTGGGGAGGGAGCAACTTGTTCTCTATCTCAGGAACAAAGTACTTTGCACACGTTAGCTCATTTAAATACCTCCGCAATAATTCTAGGAGGGTAGGTTCTATCCTTAGGCTCACAATATGAATTTGAAAACATCGTGTCAACTCCTTCATTCACTGGCTGGGTGTCCTTGAGATGAGTCACTTTCCCACTTGGGCCTCCCATCTCAACAGCTAAATAAAGGAGTTGGACTAGATGCACATAAAGTCCCTTCAGCTTCAGATCCCTATGAATATTATAGCCATGCTGTCACCCAAGTGGCCCAGGCAGGTCTAGCCCATAGAAGAGGTAGGATGTGAATGGGTGATTGGCATTACTAAAAGCAATAATCTGTACGTTGAATTTTTGAAGATCTGGGATTTTCATCCACCCCAACAAGAAATACAGAATAAGATGAGGCTAGAAACCAACTATGACTATCTCCTCAAGAGAAAAGAGTCTAACAACTTCAGGACCAGAAGGAAGGCAGGTTGGAAGCCAGTGGGACAGCAGATGCTTCAGAAGACAAGTGTCCAGGGTAGCCCACCCTTTGACCATCCTGGACTGGTGAGGACAGTAGTAATGGTGCTGGCAACAAGGGTACAACACTCTCTTTGCTAGCTCCCTGGGTGACATTTGTTTTCCAATATCAGGACATGTTAGATAGAGAATTCTACGGCCTCTGCTTCAGTGAATATGTATGGAAACTGAGGACCAGAAGTGGTAAATTGACTTGCCCAAGTAACAGTTATTTAGGGACAGAGCTCCCTAGAAAACAAAACTCCTGACCACTTGTGTTCGTCAGCTTTCTGTCACTGTGAAAAATAGCTGAGACAATCCATTTAGAAAGAGGAAAAATCTATTTTGCTTCACAGTTTCAGAGGTTTCAGTCTATAACTGGTGTTGCCCTGGGCATCATGGTGGCATGTGATGGCATCACGGCAGGAGCATATGGTAGAGCAAAACCACTCATCTCACAGATGGGAAGCAAAAGGGAGCAAGAAGAAGGGGTTGGGGTCCCACTAGCATGTTGGAGGGTACATTCTAAGTGACCTGAATACCTCACACTAATGCCTCACTTCTTAAAGGTTCCAACACCTCCAAATAGTGCCATAGATTGGGGAACAAACCTCCAACACAGGAGCCTTGGGGAAACACTTAACATCCAAAACAGAACGCCACGGATGAGTGTTCTTTCATACATGGGGTGAGCAATCAGTCCAGTGGGCAGCAGGTGGGTCCTGCTCCACATGTCCTTCCCAGAGCACACTCTACAAGGGGAACATCGAGGTTGTTCCATGGAAAGTCACAAGTATAAGGACCTCATTGGTTGGCTTTTGGTTGGCTTTTTAAAATAATGATAGTAAAAAAAAAAAAAAAAAAAAAAAAAGCCCTTTAATTTTTTTTAAGAGAGAGAGAGAGAAATTTTTTTAATATTTGTTTTTTAGTTTTTGGTAGACACAACATCTTTATTTTTATGTGGTGCTAGGATCGAACCCAGCGCCCCGCGCATGCCAGGTGAGCGCTCTACCACTTGAGCCCCATCCCCAGCCCCAGAGCCCTTTAATTTTTAAGAAATATAAATTTGGGGCATAAGGTCAATCCTCATACACTTTAGCAAACTTATCCATACAAAAATAAACAGATAATAGGCCTA
Source organism: Marmota marmota marmota (assembly GCF_001458135.2). Taxonomy (NCBI): domain Eukaryota; kingdom Metazoa; phylum Chordata; class Mammalia; order Rodentia; family Sciuridae; genus Marmota; species Marmota marmota. Next base: position 7,054,856 of record NW_026000223.1, read on the forward strand.
ATGCTCCACTTGATGAATTTCCATCAAGGTGAATTCACAGACCACCATTACTGTGTTTTAGGAAGAGTGCTTCTCAGTGTTGACTTAGGTTTGCAACACTAATGATGGCTTTTAGTTGGGGTTCCAGCAATCTCGCAAAACAGAAGATTTCTTGGGGGAAAAAAAAAAACCTGGAATGTAATCAATAAGAATAAATGTTTTGGAGTCAGGCAACCTTAGGTTCAAGACTCACATCCATATCTTGTGTCACTCAAGGCAAGTCACTTAACTTTTGAACACACATTTCCTCTTCTGAAAATAATAACTTTTCATAGGATTATTTTAAGGACTGAGTTAGACAATGTAAAGATAGTCATAGTGAAGTGTCTAGTATAAAAAAAAGATGTAATATCCATGGTATTTATTACTATCACTATAAATTTCAAGGAGACTCAAATATTGTTCATATAATCAGTTTTTTTGTCCCTTCTGAAGGATTTTGTCCCTTCTGAAACTCATATTGAAACTTATTAATAGTGTTGGGAAATGAGGTCTAATGACAGAGCCCTCATGATAAATTAACACCCCTATAAAAGGGGTTTGCCAGAGTGGGCTTATTATCTGAGGACCTTCTGCTGTGTATTTGTCCCTATTGTCTTTCCCCCATCCACCATGTGAGGGTGCAGCTCAGAAGGCCCTCACCAGATCCCAGGTGCAGTGCCCAATCTTGGACTTCCCAGACTCAGAACTAAAAGAAATAAATTTCTGTTCTTTATAAATAACCCAATCTCAGGCATCCTATTACAGCAGCACAAAAGAGACTAAGCTAATCAGAAATTTCAAGACAATTTGTGTTCTCGGTCAACATAAACTACTCTCTCCCCTCTCAATTCCTCCTAAAACCAAACCCAAAAGGTAATATGAAGGCATGTTAATTAATTCATCTTGAATTAATTAATTCATCCTCCTTAGTGCATGATTCATGCTCATCCAAATGACCGATCCCTTTGGAAATGGTGACTTTATTTCCAATTTCCAAGGACTGATGTTTTCTATTTTCTATTGCTTGGAATTAGCATGCAATGGAAGATAGTTCTACCATGAGAAATGAATGGCATTTTTAGCCAACCATCCAAAGACTAGACAAGAGCAAACAAAAAAAAAATTATTTTAATTTCTGTCCCTGGCTCCTAAACATGGTGGTCCAGTCTCAGACTGCAAGAGAATCACACACAGACTTCAGTCAACATGCTGATTTCCAGGTTCTAAGAACAGAAATTCTGATTTAGTTTAAAATGAGACCCTGGAACCTACATTATAAACAAGCCAGAGATTCACATGTATATCCCACTTAAAAACCATTGAACCTTATAAGCCAATGGTAATTTTTCTATGTATATTTTATTATATATATTTACTTATGGCATATTTTCTCTCTCTCTCTTTGAATCTAATATTTACACCATTAAATCACAGGAAGATTGGGTAAAAAGAGAAAATATCTTCATGCTAGTCCCAGAGCTCCATGAGCAACTTCCAGTTATATTTCGAGATTCTTACAGCACTAGATGTTATAAAATTTCTCCCTGTTTTTCAGTCTTTGAGTTTCATAAAAATGCTATGCAGTATTTAAGAGAGTAGTAAAGTTTTAAGACTTTAAACAGAAAATAGCAAATAGAATTTATCTGGTGTAATACAACTGACTGATTGGCAGGACCTGCCTAGAACACCAAAGCACACTCTGAGGAAAGCCCCAGTCGCGGGGGAAGGCGTGCCAGGTTCAGTTAGTGATATCTGGCATGGGCACAGTCAAGGACAAGGTCAGAAATGTCCCTTCCTTCCCGCTTCACTTCAAAGAATATTACCTCCTAGGAGACCAAGTATCATAATTGATTTTAAAAGGGTATTTACATTTGACGTTCTATTCATACTTCAGCTGAGACCTCCTTTTACATTCTTGTCATTTTCTTAACTAAAGATGCATTCCAGAATCTGTGTGCTCCTATTCCAGATAAAGTATGAACTAAGACCAGAAAACTCTTAAGAGGTGATGGACTCATGTAAACAAGGACCGACGGCAATGTCGATAAAGGAGTCTTTCTCATCTCACTGCCTTGCCTTGAACTCTTCCTTCTGGACCTTTCTCTACCCTCTCATGTGTTTTTATTGCAACCCTCCCAATCATGTAAGGTCCAAATCAAGACCTAGCTACCTCCAAATAAAAGATTTCACAAAACCTCTCGATACCAGTTATTCCCCCATAATATCTAGGGACTTATACAAGCACTCTCACCCACCTGACTTGTCATCCTAGCTAACCTTCTGTCTGTCTACCTATCACCTTAGATGGTGTGCCCTGGAGAGTAGAGACAGAGTCACACTCATTGTTATACCCTCACAGCACCCAGCAGGGTGAGTGACACTTGTAAGCACTCAAATGAATGAAACTAAAAGGCATTTGGACTTTTTGTTTGATTGATTGTTTGTTTTCATTTGCTTTGCTTTTTCCTTTATTTTATAAAACTAAGTATGGGGTTTGGGTAAGTGTCCCCCAAAGACCTGTGTGTTAAAGGCTTAAGCCCCAGTCCATGGCACTTTTTGAAGGTTATGGAACATTTATAAGATGGAATGTAGTTGGAGGTCTTTCAATTATACGGGGATGTGCCCCTAAAGGAGACTTCTCCCATCTTCTTCCTCTCTTTTGTGTCCCAGTCATGAGGTGAAAGGTTTGTTCCACCACACACTCCCCATCATGATGCCACAGACTCAAAAACAATGGACCAAACAATCATAGACTGAAATCTCCAAAATTATGAACCACAATAAACCTTCCTTCTTTTTAAGTTGATTATCTAAGGTATTTTGTTATAGTAACAGAAAGCTAACTAATACAGGGGTGAGTTGTGCCAAGGAAAGTCTTCTTTGTGCTTTGTGTTCTCCCTGATGTATCAGAGTGCAGGGAAACCTGTATGAGAAAATGTCCTAAACATCTATGTGCCCAGACTCTCCCCCTACTTCTAGGGATAATGCATGAGTGCCAGCTTTGAAGAGGGCAACTTTGAAGTGGTTTGTCTTAGAAGAACTTATCGCTCTGTGGAATGTGAAGTATTTATTGCAAAGCAGACCTAGCAACTATCAGAAAAGGAATGAATGACACACTTTTCTAATGTGTCACTGGCCTGGAAATGTGGTCAGCAGAGCAGTCAGACAGCCCAGTCTCCAGTCTCTCAGCAACCCTCAGAGCAGCTGGGCTTTTTGTGCACAGTTTCATTTGCTGCCATCACGCTGCTCAGCCATCAGTCCAGGCCCAGGAGCCCTTCTCTCCTCCCCCGGCTAACAGGTGAGCAGGCAGGGGGAGGAGAGAAGGGGGCTGGGGTTCACCAATGGATCAGGGCCCAATCTGTGCCCTGTACAGTTCCTGGTAAGGCTGGGTTTGCCTGCCAGCCTTCCGGAGGTTGTTCATTTCTTCCTGGCACTGTGCCCACAACCCAAGTACTGTCCCCAAATCAGCTGTAGTTCCTTGAAAACAATGTCAGTCCCAGCAGCAGAGCTATCCGTGGCACAGATAGCTCAGGAGATGGATAGAACAAAGTTCACACACATAATTTGACTTTTTCTCAAAAAATCTCTCCTTGTAAAATTACAGAATTATGAAGCTCATATATATTGACAGGATCATTTATTCCAAGCTCTTCATTTTATAGATCAAAAAACTGAGGCCTAGACATGCCAAGTGATTTATTTGCTCTAGGGCCTCCATCTGGATAGTGGCAGAGAAGGAGCTACAGCCCAGGATGCCTGCTTTCAGGCCAGCATTATTTCTAACCCAGGCCTCAAAATACACTAGTTATTAACCATTAGCTTTTACTCAGTATGGGTGAGAAAATACACGAATTCTGACAAGACGCTGATTACAATGATGAACCCATCCAAATGCTGTTCTGTTTTCCCTCTTAGTTCTCAAAGTCATACCAGACAGACAGGTTTCTCCAGGAGAGAAAAATTAAGCAAAGAAATGGAACCAACACTAGTTGCAGGCTTATGCCCCATGCATTGCACTAGGCACTTCTATTTTAGGTTACCATATTTAATCTTCACAAAAGCCCAAAAAGGAGCCACTAATCTCCCTTTTAAAGATGGAGATGAGGGTCTCATGAAAATAAAAGGGAGACCAGTAGGGTAGAGGAAGGAGTCTAGGGGTTTAGGAGGCAGGAAGAAAAAGGGAAGGTACTAGGGAATGAAATTGACCAAATCATATTGTCAGATTGTGTGCATATATGCATGTGGAACAACAAACCCCACTATTGTGTATAATTATAACACGCCAAAACAAAAAAAAAAACTAAAGATACCTTTTTAATTAAGGAGGAAATGAAATATCAGAAATATTATGGGACTAGCTCAAGAAGAAAAGTTTATAAGTGTCAGAAAGAGGATTTGAACCTTCGATCTCCAGAATCCTAGTTCAATGTCTTTCCACTGTCTGTCATATCTCTCTCCCTCTCTCTCTCTCTCTCTCTCTCTCTCTCTCTCTC
>NW_026000223.1:7059389-7172101 GCF_001458135.2 Marmota marmota marmota
ATGTGTATAAGAGACAGCTCTCTCTCTCTCTCTCTCTCTCTCTCTCTCTCTCTCTCTCTCTCTCTCCCTCTCTCTGATTTTGGCTTCTTAAGGCCTAGATGGTCAAGGCCATTTCTCAGGGTCCTGCCCCTGTTCCACAGCCCCACTCAATGGCAGGTGCCCTCTGTTCTGCCCCATATGGAATCCTTTGGGTGGCAGTGAATTGTACTGGTGCAATCTCCTGTGCCCTAGGTAAAGAAAGAGGTAAAGCAGAAGGGGACAAAGGGCTTCCTCCTGGCCATCCCAAAGGGAGTTTCACACCGAGGCAGAGAACAGAGAAGTCTGTACACGATGTTCAGTTGTAATGTGAGCCCCCTCTCCCACTTACCAGAATGCTATGAGGACAAATGAGGTAATACACCTGAAGTGTTTTGAGAGCTTTCTAAGTGCTACATAAATATAACAATGGAGTCGCTGATGCTGATAACAATAATAACAATGGTGAAAACGAGACTTTATCCATGCTCATCATTTAAGAGAATATTTAAAATGAGAAAACCCCACCAAAATCAATCCACTGAACTTTATTTAGAAGAGAGGCTGCTAATAAAAATGTTATGGGAATGTGAACTCTTGGGAAATAATGATGATTTTCTTCTATTAAAAGGCTCATCAGATCCATTTCCAAAGTGAAGCTCAGTTATTTGTAGGCTCTTTGCCACTCAGTGCAACAAGTTCTCCATTTTAAAAGAAGCAGCAGCTGCCCCTGCTGGGTGCTGAGGCCTTGGATTTTGAAGATGCGACTAGCCCATGTTTCTAGATCTCTTATCAGGTAGTTCCATTTATTGAGGGGGCTGACTCAAGCAAAGCATGTGTCTTTGATTTTCTTCTTTCTTCTCCTCTGGTCCCTCATCCCCTCAGCAGCTGCTGTATAGCTTGAGTTGAGTCATTAGTAATGGAACAGTAATGGCCGGTGCGGCCTTTTTCAGAGCAGGGCAAGGTTGCATTCCAAAGATAAATCTACACAAGTATGAAAACCCAACAGAGTGGGCATTGAGGACCCTCTGCAGCAAAATGCCCCCATGCAGAATGGGTCTCAACCCTGGCTGCTCACATCACCCTGCTTAGGGATGTGGAGACAGGGAGATCCCAACCTCAGGCTAGGGAAAAACCTAGGGAGGTAAGAAGAGATATAGTAAAGAGAAACATAACTCTAAGCAGAATAAGGAAATTGGCCAAGTGAGGGCAGAATCCCACCCCCAGGCCCAAGGAGCAATTGGATCACCACCATCTTATACTTCATTTTTAGCGATGGAATGGTAGTGGGGACTGACTAGTTGAATTATACTCAACCTTGCAATCTGGGGAGCCCCAAACCATGAGCTTTACCAGAGGAGAAAAAGATAACCACCAACAGCATTTTCAAACTTGCTGATTTCACCTTGACTCTGAGTTCTTAGAAACATCTCCAAAAAATACTAGCAAGAAGTGAACTCCCTGGACAGTGGAGGACTAATATTGGCTGCAGAACAAACTTATCACCATCATTTTCCTTAAAGGATGGAATTTGCCACTAAAATAGGCTGGACAAGAGGCCACTTGGAATAATGCTGGGCTATTCATATTGGAGTGCCCATGCTCTGGGAATCACACAGATGTAAACAGAAGAAACCCTGGTTGCTCCCAGGATGAACACAATTCACAGTTCCTGTGCACAGCCAAGGCCAAGTTATGACAGCAAATCTGCAGATCCCCATCCCCAGGCTCTGGTACATGTGCCATCTCCTGGTATTCATAGCAAGGAAGGGAAAAAAAAAAAGTTTTTAGAACATATCTCTTTATCACCATGATTCAGCTCAAAAAAGCAGTGGAAAATTTGTCACCATTTTTTATGAGTTCTTAGTAAAAAGACCTTACACTGACAGTCATGGACCACTGTTTGGTCCATTTTATGTTGCTATAACAGAGCTGAGTACCTTATAAAGAAAAGGGATTTATTTGGCTCAAGATTTTGGTGACTGGAAAGTCTAAACAACATGGCCCCGGTGTCTGGTGAGGGACCCCTGGCTGCAGCACAATATGATGGAAAAGTAGAAAGGGAATCATTCAAGAGCAGAGGGACTAGTATACAGGCAAAGAAACAAGAGATCAAAGAGGGGCCAGGCTTGTTCCTTTATAGGAACACGATCTTGTAAAAACTAATCATGTCCTAAGAGAACCCTTTAGAGGGTGGCACCTCCATGACCACATCACCTTCCACCAGGCCCCACTTCTTACACACCCACCACTTCTCCACTTCTCAATGTTGTCATGTTGAGGACCATGTTTCTAGCATGGTGCTACGATTTGGATCTAAAATGTCCCCCAAAGTCCCATGTGCTAAAAGCTTGGTCATCACCTGTGTCACTCTGGGGAGATGGTAGAACCTTTGAGAAGTGTGGTCTACTGGGAGGAAGTTAGATTATTAGGGGCACACCCTTGAATGGGAATATTGGGATCACAACCCCTCCTCTTCCTCTCTTTGCTCCCCAATCACTATAAGGTGAAAACACCTCCTTCACCATGCCCTCTCACCATGATGTACCATGCCACCACAGACCCAAAGTAGGAAGCCAAGCAACAATGGACTGACACCTCTGAAACCAAGAACCAAAAGAAAACTTTCCTCCTTTAAGTTGATTTTTTTTGGGGGGAGGGGGGTATTTTGTCACAGGGACAGAAAGCTGACAGACACAACCATGAACCATTGGGGAACACACTCAAACCATAGGCAAAGCACAGAGGTCACTTCCTGCCCTTCTAAGTTCAAGGTTCCAAAATGGACTCGGTAAAAATGTATTTCTCCCTTTGAGAGAACAATGAAAAACATGTGTATACCTATGTGCTTTTCCTGATGGTAATTTAAAACATGGTTTTTATAGTAAAACATGGATGAACTATGATAGAACATATAAAGCATGGATACATTTTGAACATGAAATACTTAACGTTAGACACTTGACACTTAACGCTGAGATGTTTCCGGCCATGGCATCTCTGGGGCTCTGTGCCTACCCATCTCTGCCCTTACTTGCTAGGGAGGTTTACGAAGCACTACTCTGAATCAGGTTCCCTCCTGGCTGTCCATTCTCTAGCAAAAGGATTCAATTTTGTTATCTGTAGGAATAAGTTTTAAAATCTTCAAAGTCCCAACATATTCTACGGAGATATGCTCCTAGAGCTTTATCCCCAGAAGGCTTCAAGGACGAACAAGGTACACTTCATTTAGGATGATTGAACCGGAATCTGCATATTGCAAGAGAATAATAAAAGCCCTGGCTTCCAAAAGGCTCTTAGCCTTGCTAATTTATAGTGTTTCCCTTGCCCTCTGCCAGATTTTCTCTACCTAAAAGCGCACAATGATCGGTAGCTCCATTCCCTTCCCTTCTTCTTCCTGTTCTCGTCATCTAAATAATGGTTCTCGCTTCCACTCTCAGCCCATCCAAACAAGACATTAGGATTTGCTTCCAGAAGAAAATGAGGCCATTCTCTGTCTCATTCATCATCACAGAAACCAAACTCTTCTCAAAGGTATCTACATGGAGGCACTTCTGCCCCCATCCTGCCAGCAAGGCCCTGTCGCCTTGTTGACGTCCCTTGTCCACTTGATGATAAGTCCAGTGCAAGCAAGGCTGTCAAGGAATGGAAAGGACAGGGAATCACTGGCTACAACAGCTTCAAGTTTCAACCAGAAACCAAGCATTTTGACCTGACCATCAAAAAGAATGCTTCCATTCTTTAATGGGGGCAGGAAATACTACCCATGTTCCTAACGCTTCAAAACGACTGCAGGAGGTGCCTCTTGTTTCCTCAGCACCTGGTACTTTGCTAAATGCAGTCTCTAGTCTAAAAACACATGAACCCAAATCCAAGGACACTTCATCTACATTTACTCAAGCCTATATAAGTGTGCCATTTTACCCTGTGTCTAAAAAAAGGACTTCCCAAGAAGTTTGGATGTACAGATTAGAACATGACCTAAGTACCACCTTTGGCTGGTGTTCAGTCCACTCAGACCTTCACTGGGATTCTGACTGTATTCCGATATGTCCAGATAATTCTCAAGAAAAAGCAGGGACTGCCACGTTGGTGGCATACGCCTATAATTCCAGCAGATCTGGAAGCTGAGGCAGGAGTATCTCCATTTCAAAGCCAGCCTTGGCAATTTATCGAGGACCTCAGTAAATTAGTGAGACCCTGTCTCTAAATAAATTACAAAAAAAGGCTGGGGGTGTGGCTCAGTGATTATATGCCCTTGGGTTCAATCCTGGTAGAAAGAAAGAAAGAAAGAAAGACAGAAAGAAAGGGACAGGTTTTTGACCCAATATCCTTAATTCAGAAAGACTTTTTAATAATAGGAAGGGAACAGTTTAAAAAGAATCCTTTCTAATGTTTGGATTCACCATAATTACTGCAAGGGGAATTCAATCTCATTTTCAATGCTCTCAGATTAACACTGCTATGATTTGCTCCTGAAATCAAATATTCTCAGTGTGGGGTGCTGGGGATTGAACCCAGGGACACTTTACCACTGAGTTATATCCCCAATCCTTTCTTTTCTTCCTTTCTTTCTTTTTTCTAAAACAGGGTCTCGATAGGTTGCTAAGGCTGGCCTCAAACTTGCCATCCTACTGCCTTCCCAAGTCACTAGGATTTCAGGCATGCAACACCACACCCGGCATGCTGAAGCATTTTGATTATAGGTCACATCTTGTCTCCAAGAAGCTTAAGTTACTTTCAATATAGTCTTGAACCACACATACCACTGGACTTAACCTTGTCCACAAAGTATGTATCTAGACAATTCTGTGGTCCACAATCAGAAGAGCAAGCATAAGTGAAGTTTTTCAAAGGACTTTTATTTATTCCTTGATTCAAAAATTTTTCCAGAGTTCATATTATCTGCAGACACTTTATCTTAAGAGCTTTCTGCCTGCCCTTGTTATGTTGGACAGCAGAATGAGCACAGTCATATGCATATCTCTTATACATGAATACCTGTTCACTTCATCACTTTTGCCGTCTCCATTTCCCACACCATTCTAGCTGGACTTCCCCCTCTACTTACTCCCAAGTGAAGAACCACAGAGTAGGAATGGAGGGCGGGTACGGGGACAGAGATCCTCACTTCACATTTCAGGAGCAATCCCTGCAATAGAAGTCTTCTCCAAAATAATTTTGACTTCACTAGTTTCACCAGCTCAGTGACTTTAGAACATAACCCCTACCCAAGATGTGACCTAGATATATCTCCAGAATACAGTACTATGCTTTTTAACCCTCTCCCCAAATGCCATTGCCCACAAAGTGTCTAGAAGCTTCTCTCTCCAGGTAGCTAAAAGTCAAGTCAGTGCCATGTCCTCCATACACTCTATTAGTCTATCTTATACCTCAATCTTCCCCTCTACCAAATGGGTTAATATGAATGGCAACTGTGAGGAGAACTGGGAGACAAATCATAGCATCAAAGAATGCACAAATGAAGAAATACTTTAGTGATCATTAAAAAGAGAGGAGTCCTGGAGAAGAGCAGAAGCTTGTACAAGCCACTGAGCTGTCAGGGCAGAACTAGGAGCCACCTGTCCCCCATCTCCACTCCCAGTCTCCAGATTCTCAGACCAGAGCTCTTTCCCCCACAGGAAAACTCTTCCATACACAAATGCCTCCTAGTCCCACCCCAGCTGGGGCTGCTCCCAGGGAGCAGGCAAAGCCTTGACCCTCCTCCCGGTAAGAAAAGGAATGGCACTTCTCATTCCTGGGGTGGGGGTGGGGGCCCTTCAGCCACCTGGAGGTCCTGAGTTCTGCACCCTTCCTCACCCACCCCCACCCCCACCCCCGTGTCCCCAGTCTGGGTAAAGGCCTCCACTCAGCATGTGTGTAACTCAGAGCCACATGACACTGAAATGCTAAGTGAAGAGCAATTAACTTTTGCTTCTGAAAACCCACTTTAGCTTTCCATAACTCTTTGGGGGCCATTTCAACTAAGCCAAACCTCCCGCACATTCTCCCTCAGCAATAAATTACCTTCCTGGCTTTAATTAGCTGCTGGAGTGCAAATCGGGGCTGGGTGCTGACGTGGCAGCTTTCCCCACGGGTCCCATTCTGTCAGGCTCCAGGAGAATGGCAGCTGCAGGAGCCGCTGGGCCTCCTGGGTGGTGAGACAGCCTGCAGTGGACTCCTCACCTGCCCACAGGTGTGAAGGGGAAGCCCAAAAGTCCAAGCCTCAGCGGGGTTAAATTTTAATGTCGACAAAGTTACTTGGAGGGGCTGTGGACGTCTGCTGCAGCTCCCCTGGTTGATGGACCCCCAGACCAGATGTTTCCCTCCTGCCAGACTCTCCTTTCTTCAAACTGCCCCCAACACACATTCAAACGCCTCAGCCCCCAGGTATCCAATATCTTTATCTCCTTTATTCTTACTATGGGAGAAATTACTGACAGAGCTTAACATATAAACCTTCCCAGGAGACTTTGCTGTATAATTGTGAGCTAAGCTTGAATCAAAATGAGTAAATCTCTAAGAATGTGATTTTAGTCACATCTGTGGGCCGAAATGGAATTAGCTGGAAAAGAGAAAAGTAAAAAGGTACCCTCAGAATCCCCAACATCACTCTAAACCTCAAGTAAGAGGTTTACTGCCTCTGGAGTGTGCCTCTCAGCAAGTCCCTACCGTGGCCCCAGGGCTTATAACAAAGCTGCTGAGCCAGATGAGCACCCCTGGGTCCAGCCATAGGGTCTGGTCTGGAACTCATGCGTGTGAGTGTGCAGGGTTTCTACTGGAGTGGATGGGAAGTGCCCCCCAGACTTCAGTGCACTCCCCAGCTTCATCTAGAGTCTGCACCAGCTGGGGGACAGGACAGCATCCACAGAAGCCTGAGTTCCAGCTGGGCCAGGACTCCAGGGGCACCCCACACTTCATCCTGGGGGGCAGCCTCCCTCACCAGGGGGGGCCCTGGGAGAGGCCTAAGGATTCTCTCTGCTCAGTGGAAGATGCTTATGCAAATGCTTCTCCTCTGGCCCCAGCTTACTCCTCCTCTGACAGGACAAGCAATAACCTTCCAAATGCCAATTATGGGCTGCTTTCTTCCACCTTTATTTTCTGGAGGGGAAAAAAAATCCAAACAGAAGCTCACAGCCAGGGCCTGCTTGTGGTGGCCGGTGACAGGCCGCTGGTTCTGCGCAGATCTCCCTCTGCTGAAGGGTGTGAGTGCGTGGCACTGGGTGCTCGGGCCCCGGAGCTCCACAAACCTGGGCGGTGATTTCCCTCGCGCCTCCGCCGTTACCAGGCAGCCTGTCAGCGCGCGGCGGGCGCGGCGCGGGCGGAGGCCGGCAGGCAGGTACCCGGCTGGCTGTCACCGCCGGCAGACAGGGCTGAGCCGCCAACCCACCCTGCCTGCCGGCGCCCCCCCGCGCCGTCTGCGTCTTCCCCTGCCTGTCACACACCCCACGCGGTGAGAAGTGAGCAAGTCCCCTATCCTAAAGAGAGCGTAGGGATGGTCGGTGGCAGCGGCATTTCTCCCTACAGCCTCAGTGGCCCGGTGCTAGAGAGGATCAGCAGTGCACCTGCCTAGTCCCAACTCCCCGGAGTGGGTGACCCCCAAAAGGGTTTGGCAGCAGAAGAACCTAGAGAGCCACAAGGGCCTCCCAAAGGACCTGTGAGACAATTTTGAGTATTGGTCCTGATGTGCGCAACTGAGGATTGCGCACATGGAGAATTTTGATCAGATTATTGGAGGCAAATCACTGTTGAGTTCCTGGCCGATCCAGCTACACACGGCTTCATTTTCCTTGTTTCTTTCAAAAAGACGCCAGGCTGAGATTCTCCACCGCCTGCTCCAGTGCCATTCCCTATATTGAAATTTCACCAAGTCCACAGGTAAAGAAAGCCCTGACCTCCCAAGGGCTTGGCTTCGTTCCAGCCACAGGGACAGAGTTCATGAGCCAATACGAAGACCTCCAGGGCTGAACTGATTCTCAGAACTACCACCTACTCAGTGATCGGAATGAGAAATCCTTTCCTTGACTGTTTTCCTGGGGAACATCCAGCCTTTATTTCCCTGCCTGAGTAAATTCATGGAGCTGGTTTTGAGACCTTGCATGGGTGGAGAAAACCCACCCATCTATGCTCTTTCCAAGTGATCAATAGTTACCTGTATTTGCTCTTTTAGATAATGCCCTCTACAGAGATAGCTATGTGGTCAGGGCCTCTTGGAGTGGGGTAACAGTAACCATCCTCTTCCTTGCCACTCAAGCTAGAAATCAATACTCTTGTGCAGCCACTGCCCTAGTACCATTGGAAAAACATCTCTGTTATATTCCCCTTTACATTTATCTAGAAGGCACCAATATGTGGCTTTGACTGTATCAACAAGAAAGCTGGGTAGGAGCACATGTGCCCATCCTGAAAATGAATAAATCATTTGGAATACCTGAAATTGGTGTGAGGTGGCAATACCAGACCTTAAACTATACTACAGAGCAACAGTAACAAAAATAACATGGTATTGGCACCAAAATAGACCAATGGTACAAAAAAGAAGACACAGAGATAAACCCACATAAATACAGTTATCTCATACTACACAAAGGCAACAAAAACATACATTGGAGAAAAGATAGCCTATTCAACAAATGGTGCTAGAAAAACTGGAAATCCATATGTAGCAAAATGAATGTAAACCTCTCTCACCCTACACAAAAATCAACTCAAAGTAGATCAAAGGCTTAGACACTAGAACAGAGACCCTGCACCTATAGAAAAAGAATTACCCAAATCTTCATCATTTCAGCTTAGGACCTGACTTCCTTAACAAGACTCCTAAAGTGCAAGAAGTAAAATTAAGAATCAATAAATGGGACGGATTCAAACTAAAGAGCTTCTTCTCATCAAAGGAAACAATAACATGAAGAGAGAGCCTTCAGATAATGGGAGAAAAATCTTTACTACACGCACCTCAGATAGAGCACTACTCTCCAGGATATATAAAGAACTCAAAAAACTTAACAACAACAACAACAACAAAAATAACCCAATCAATAAATGGGCTAAGAAACTGAACAGACATTTCACAAAAGAAGAAATACAATGGATCAACAAACCTGTGAAAAAAATGTTCATCATCTAGCAATTAGAGAAATGCAAATCAAAACTACTCTAAGATTTTTATCTCACTCCAGTCAAAATGGCAGTAATCAAGAATACAAGCAATAATAAGTGTTGGCAAGGATGTGGAGGAAAAGGTACACTTATGTATTATTGCTGGTGGGACTGCAAATTGGTGCAAACACTGTGGAAAGCAATATGGAGACTCCTCAGAAAACTTGGAATGGAACCACCGTTTGACCCAGCTGTCCCACTCTTCGGATCATACCCAAAGGACTTACAGTCAACATACTACAGCGATGCAGCCACATCAATGTTCATAGCAGCTCAATTCACAATAGCTAAAGTATTTTTAAAGAACATATATCAAATTCATTAATTATGATCCAACATATATCAAATTCATTAATTATGATCCTAGATGTCCTTCAAGAGATGAATGGATAAAGAAAATGTGACACTTATATACAATGAAATATCACTCAGCCTTAAAGAAGAATGAAATTATGGCATTTGCAGGTAAACAAATGAAACTAGAGAATATCATTGAGTGAAATAAGCCAATCCCAAAAACCAAAGGCTGAATGAATGTTTTCTCTAATAAGCAGATGCTGATCCATAGTAGGGGAGAGGGGTTAAGGATTGTGCAGAGGGAAGTGAGGGGAGGGGCAGGGCAGTGGAGATGGGAAGGACGGTAGAATGAGACACACGTTAGTACCCTATATACAAGTGTGATTACACTACTGTTGTGACTCTGCACCATGTTGTGCTCCACTTGTGTCCAATGTGTCAAAATGCATTCTATGTCATATATAACTAATTAGAACAAATAAAAAATAAAATACATATATATATATTTATCATTTAAAAATCTATTCTACTGTCATATATAACTAATTAGAATAAATTTTTTTAAATATTGATGTGAGGTGGAAAGAAAAGAAAGTGGACCATACTGGCAAATAATGGGGTAAAGGAGAAGAATGACAAATGAGGTGAGGTTCAATAATCCCCAGAGAGAAGGGAATGCCCTTATTGGTCTTCCTACTCCTCAGTGCTAAGGAAGTCAGCCTGCAGTGAGCACTCAATGAATATTTGCTAAATAAAAGAGGGACATGAATCAGATTACATAATGGCTTGCCTAGATTCTTTGGCACCAGAAAGACTTAGTGTATGTATATTTAAGCATCAGTTCAAATATCATCACCCCTGTGGACTGACTCCTAACGAAAGAAGGAGGCAAAGGAGAAAGATGCTAAGAAAAGCGAGACCAAAGATAAAGCATGGTGAAAGAATACGCTTTGGAGCACGTCAAGTAACATGTTTCTTCTCTCCATCTATAGCAAGGACTCTGGCAGCTCATGTTCAAGCAGCTCTAAGAAGTCATCATATGTTTCTAAATTTGCAAAACGGATACTGGAAGAAGGAAAGAGAGAGAGAGAGAGAGAAATGATGTGCTCAAACTGATTGCTAAGCTACAAAAGAACTAACAAATGTATAACCTTTCATTTGCATGTGGCAGCATCCCCCTGTAAAGTTATGGAGATGCAGATAACTAAGTGCCAGCTCCTATCCATGCAAGGAAGAACATATATCAAATTCATTAATTATGATCCAATTTGTGCTTACACTGTGAAAGATAATCATTTGCCATCAAAGAGATGCCCGTCCCTTAGTAAAGCCACCGAGACACGCAGGAAGTGCTCAAGGGTTTGAAATTCTGTATTTGAATTTCACACATGCTTTTTACCACTGGGACCAAAACTCAATCAACACTTAATAGTGCTGACGCCAACACTCAAGCCACAGGGGTCTTCACTCCTTCACAACAGAGCCTCAGACAGGGCCTGGTTAATAAATTCACTAATTTGTTCTCAGGATTTGTGGTGTGTGTGTGTGTGTGTGTGTGTGTGTGTGTGTGTACCACATGCATAGGCTACTTTTTTTTTTTTTTTTTTTTNGTGTTTTGTGTTTGTGTGTGTGGTGCTGTACCACAGCGTAGCTCACCTTTTTTTTTTTTTTGGCATGACGTTGAGGTAGCTGTGAAAGGACCCAGGCCAGGCCAGGAAGGAAGAGGGAACAACCAACCTAACCTCATCTCTCCCAAGTGTCCCAGGCCCACGTGAAGCCCAGCTGCCCAGGAGTGGAACCCATGCCTTCCTTTTCATCTCAAAGCCAAAGCATCATGAACACGTGGCTTAGAGACCAGGCTCCTCTTCCAGTGCTCAGCCCAGGTCTTTGGTCCAGCTCCAGATAGGGTTGGAGTCCAAAGACAGGGCTCACAGGTTATCACTGTTTCTTTCAGAAGCTCTTCAAGAGGACCTTAATTCCATTCCTCATTCTTGTTCTAGAATTCAGGCTGAACCAGAGAAAGGCAGCATTTCCTGACTTGGCATATAGGTGCTAAATGAAAGCACATTGGACAACTGGTGCCGCAGAATGGAATGCAATGGCCTACAACAGAAGGAAGACAGTTTAGAAAAACCCTGCTGCTGGGCTGGGTTCATAGCTTAGAGGCAGAGCGCTTGCCTAGCATGTGTCAGGCACTGGGTTTGATCCTCAGCACCACATAAAAATAAACAAATAACATAAAGGCATTCTGTCCATCTACAAAAAAAAAAAAAAAAACGCACATCCTGCTGCCATCCAAAGAGAACTTTCCTTTTCTCAAGCATCCCCACTGGAAGCAGGGGACTTTCTATACAGTCTACAGCTTACTATAGCATAGAGCTCAGGCAATAGTGTAAGGCATAAACGACATATAGCCTCACCTGTGGCATATAGCATAGTCTATAGCATATAGCCTCATCTAAGGCATATAGCATAGTCTGAAAATATAGCACAGTCTATGACATATAGCCTAGTTCACAGCATATAGACTAGTCAAATGCATATAGTATAACCTATGGCATATAGCATAGTCTATAGTTTATATTATAGTCTAAGGCATATAGCATAGTCTAAGACATATACCATAGTCTATAGCATATGGCATAATCTAAAGCATAAAACATATTCTATATCATATAAAATAGCCTATAGCATATAACCCAGTATATACCATTTTTAGTTCAGCATATACCACAGCATATAGTATAGTCTATAATGTAGAGTGTAAATGCCATATATAGCATAGTCTATATCTCTTAGCATATATGGCACAGCCTATATCATGAATATAGCATGATTGGTAGCATATAGCATATATAGCACAGCATATAGCATACATGTAGCATAGTCAATAGCATATTGCATATATAGGACAGCATATACCACACATACAACATGGTCAATAGCACACTATAGTCTTTAGCCTACTTGACTATAGACCAAGGTCTAATCAAATTTTCATGAACAACCAAAGATAATATTGAACTCTCTCACCACCTAATGAGGTGCTGCTATCTCTATTTTATACATGAGGAAACTCTGGCCCAGAGAGTTTAAGTAACTTCCTCAAGATCATCCAGCTAGCAAGGGACAGAGAAGGAATTCAAACTTAGCCCTCTGTGAAAAAATGAGGTGCAGGCAGAAAAGAGCATATTCTTAGAGTGGCATATCTTCCTGATCGCAGAGGACCATGAGAGACACAAATGCAACACCACCATCTTGAATTGCTGACACAGGAATTTCCTTTCTACAATTTCTCTTGCTCTGATTTCAAGATCTGAGCTGTCCTTGTCTCCCTCACAAGGAGGCAAGGACAGATATAACTCATTCATCAGAAAGGAAAACTGAGACACAGTGTTGTGTGATACTGTAACTAGACATGGCCAAACCCAGATTATAACTTGAGTCGTTTGCCTATATCCCCAAGTCACTCCCAACACCCACTGCCCTGCTCTCTCCCCTGCCCATCTGTGTGTGTTCCTGGGGTATGATGGACAGCCCCAGACCTCATGGGTCAAGCCGTTCAGAGAGAATTTTTGACACCAGTTGCCTTGGAGTGGGCAGGCAGGGCAAGGAGGGTGACAAGAGGTTGAAGGACACTTTGTTTCCAAAACCGGAGCTAGAAAAGACCAGAAGAATACTCCAGAGACAAGAGGTGCCAGATTCAACTGGAGAGAAGGAGTTCAAAATACCACATCCAGAGAGCCTAGTTTTCCATTCAGGAGCCACAAGACACCCCCTTCACCCCACGTGTAAATTGCCCACATACTTCCAAACAGCTTCCAGACCCCCACCCCCACCCCCAGCTTCACAGCCTAGACCCTAAGGCAATTTCTAAAAGGGGACTGCTGTGCTTAGACTGGTCTCTTTCTCCTCCACCTTTCTCCCAACTCCCACCAGGCTTCATTCTGAAACTTCTCTAAGAAAAAGTGAGAAGCATAATTTCAGTTTCTTGATCTGTGTGAATTCTACAACGTGACCCTCTGCCTCCAAGTGTCTCCTTTTGGCACATACATTCTGAGTCAAAACCCTTGTCCCCTTCCACCCTGACATCTAACTCACCTTTCCCATCCCAGACACTGGGCTCAGCGCTTTCAGGAATACAAAGAAGAAGAAAACAAAGTCTCTGTCCTGGAGAGAATTAGAGTCTATGAAATTAAGAGGTTTTATCTTGCACAGATAGGCCATTAACAATCCCGTGCCTCAGTTTCCCCTCTGAGTCCTGTGCAAACCATGCAATCATCTCTCCTGAAGGCCAGATGACAGGAGCTGACCCTCCGGGTGATGACAGCATGCATTGCATACCTGCACTATGCCCAGGCTCTGAGCAAGAAATCAGACAAATACTCTTCGAGAGAGGCATCATTGGGAGAAGGTAAGGGGAAAAGAAAGTACTAGAAATTGAAATGGAGAAAACTATGTTATATGCATTTATAAATATGTAAAAATGAGACTTACCATTATATAGTGATAATGCACTAATAATTTTTTTAAGAGAGGTATTATTACGTCCATAAGGAAATTGTGCCTCAGAGATGTCAAGAAAAGCTCCCCATCCTCCAGCCAGTAAGGGCAGAGATGGGACTGAAATGACACACTCCAAATGCAATGGAATCACCCCTGAGTAGAGTGGAGAGTTGAATCACAAAAATAATTGAATAAACTGTCAGGACCAATTTCCACAGCATTTACTGAACACATGCAAAAAACAATGTTTAGATTGATAGTGTAAATGGGGACAACCTCTTTGGAGAGCAATGTGGCAATATCGATCAAAATTCTAAATGCACTAATCCTGCATGCCAGAAGTTTCATTTATATGAATTTATCCAACTGTACAAGGATGCTCACTGAAGCACTGTTTATAATAGAAACAAGCTGGAATCAACCTAAGTGTCCATCAATAGGTAATAGGTTAAATAAACTGGTTCATCCATAAAATGAAATATTAAAATTATGCATGCATTAAAAAGATTGAGGTAGGGCTATGGGCACTAACATGTCCATAAAAAGGTTCTTCCATGAAAAAGCAAGTTGCAAAAAAAAAAAAAAAGAAAGAAAGAAGAAAAGCAAGTTGCAATATTATAGACATAGTACAATCCTGCTTATGCCTTAAAATACTGGGTAATATAATGCACAATACAACTACATCCCAAAAGATCTAGAAGACACACATAGAGCTATTAACAATAGCTACCACTAAAGAGTGAGTGGGGAACGGGGGACTTTTCTGAATATTTGAGCTGCCTTTTCAGAATTTTACAATGTTTTAATGACACTGACACAAGTCACCATGTGTCACCCGTTGGAAAGCAATCCTTCAGAGGTAGAAGTAAGTAATATGAGAAACCAAAAGTTTCAACATGGACCTGCCCTCAAGGAACCTACAACCCCAGGATTTTGAGGTCCTCTGTAGTGACCTTGGGAGCAATACAATTCTTGAGTACTTGCATTTCATATTTACCTGGCCCATTCTCCAAGAACAGAAGCACCTGAAAGAAACTAGAAAGATCTGACATCACAAGATATACATCCAAATCTGGCTTCAGGACTCCGGGCAGGTCACAGATTCTCTTGGAGCCCAAGTTCCCTCATCTCTAAAATGGGTGCAATGCTAGCATCCACCACACAGGAGGGCTGTGTGGGTGCATTAGAACAAAGAATATAAAAACACTTATTAAAGGCCAGTTTGGAAAGTGACAAAAAGAAACTGAAGTCATCTGTGATTGGCACCTGCCACTGGAGAAGATGGGGTGGGTGATCCAGGGAAGACAGCCACATCCCAACCCTGACGTGACTCTCACCCCTTCAGCATAAACTTGGCAAAGTGAGGGAAACCACCAAGTGCTCACAAATTCTCCAAAGAACATCACCCATCTCTTGGGGAATAGAGGTCTGGGATTCTGTGGCCAAGGAAAATGACCCTGCTTCCAAGTGCCCTCCAACAATGAGCCTCCTGCATCAATTTCTAAATCCCCAAGTAAATATTGGTTCATTGGTCTGTTGATTAAAATCAGTGATGGTGGACCTGATGGCTGTCTGGAGACCCAGCAAGCTGAAACAGCAGAGACGACCAAGAAACCCTTCAACCATGAGCCTCCCATGATCCCTAAACTAACCCTTCCCTCATATCCTCTCCTTTCCTTTCTTTTTCCTCATTTTTCCTATCAGTATCTCCCTGCATCAACAAAAATTCTCTGCTTTAAGAACACCCCTGGGAACTGGGGATATAGCTCAGTTGGTAGAGTTTGATTCCCAACACCACCAAAAAAAAAAAAAAAAAAAAACACCCCTGGGCTGGGGGAAATAATCATTAACTTAATGGGGCTGGTGTGATTACATGAAATAATGATGTTCATGGTAAGAATATAGACTTTGGAAAAAGAAAACTGAGTTTGAATTCTAGCTCCACTGCACACTAGCAAAGTAATCTTAGATCACTTAACCTCAGTTTCCCTAGTAAACGGAGAGTTGATCATAAAACAATTCACACCGTTGTTGAAGGATATTTACGGGAAGCTGCTGCTCATACAAATGCAAGTTCCTATGGCAGATGGGTGTCATTAAGCCACCATGTTAAGGTGACCATCTCAACTTGCATAGAGATGCCAAATGAAGGGAAATGAAACTCAGGAGGCTAACCTATTTCCCCAGAGTCACTCAGATGGTTAAGGGGACCCTTGAAGTGAACTTTTCTGCACTGAGCTAGTGTTCTCCCCACCATGTTAGGGTGGAGGCAGGGAGGGGTTTGTTACCGGGCTCTCTAGTCAGGCTTGGGGCGGGCAAGGTCAAGTGCATGGGTCTTATCAGACTCAGCACCAACTCAATTTCTATCTCAAGGAAAGGCAAAGAGCATGCATAAGCCCCAGAAGTATCTGAGGCTGGAGAGCTAGCTTGAGTCTGAGGAGAAACGCAGTAAGACACAGAAGAGTAGAGCAGAGGGGTCCCAAGTGCTGGCTGGAGGAACAACCAAAGGTCAGCCCTACTCTCAGGCCTTTTACACCAGCAACACTGAGGTTACTCTGAAAATTACCAAATCCTTCTGCCACCTCAACCACGTGGGCAATCCATCTATAAACACTTATTGAGCACTTACTCTAGAAAAAGGTACAGAGCTGGGCCTCTGGAGCTCAAAAAAAATGAGCTCATTACATTCTTACTACCTTCTAGGCAGAGTTGCTTATCCTCCTAGGAATTTGTTTTCTCTGCAAGAATTTGTAACCCTCTTTGGGAGGAGAGAAGGTGCAGATGCATAGAAATGTAATTAATCCCGCAGTAGGAGGGGCTAAGATCCCAGTACAGGTGTCAGAAATTAAAGCCTTAAGCCCCCGGAGGAGAAAGAGAGCTCAACAGGCTGCAAGAGCAGCCCAAGACCTAGCCCTTCCTTCGGCGTGGGTTTGAATGCAAAAGAATTCTGTCTACAGCTCTGGCAAGGTGGAGTTAAAGCAGATTTTCATACCGCAGGTTGTGTTTTAATTGGCTGTGTTATTATCTGAATTTTTAATTACATAATAGAACATCATAAAAAAAACATCAGATTGCATCAATTCTAGCAAAGGCATGCACACAAGAAAGAAAACCCCACGCACACACAGTTATATCCATGGGTACTAGGCCACCCTGAAAGGTGTATTTCTTGCTGTGGGTGGTGGCCCAAGTCTGAAATAATCTGAACTAGAATTATTTAAAAAAAAAAAAATGACCCTGGAGAGCAGGTGCCTGGTTTAGAAGGAAAGTAGTGAGCAAAAGTGAGGGCTAGAGAGGAAGAAGAGCGACCAGGAAAGAGTCCTGGACCCCCCTGCTGGGGTCAGAGCTGCCTCCCTGGCTGCAATGAGCTCCTCGCAGCTTCTGCCACCCACTGCCCACCCACAATGGGAATGGTTATGGTTTAGATGTGGGGCGTCCCCCAAAAGCTCGTGCGTGAAACAATGCAAGAAGGCTTCGAGGTGAAATGATTGGGTTATGAGAGCCTTAACCTAATCAGTGTGTTAATCCTCGGATAGGCATTAACTGGGGAGTAACTGGGGGCAGGTAGGGTATGGCTGGAGGGAGTGGGTTATTGGGGCGTGCCCTTGGGTTTCCATTTTGAAGATGGTGAGGCAAGTCTCTCTGGTGCCACGTGTCCTGGCTGCTTTCCTTCACCACACTCTTCCACCATGATGTTCTGCCTCACCATTGACCCCAAAGAATGGAGTCAGCCATCTATGGACGGAGACTTCTGAAACCCTGAGCCCTCAAATAAACTTTTCCTCCTCTAAAATGGGTTCTTGTCACAGCAACAAAAAAGCTGATTAAAACAGAATCCTTCCCCTCTGACGTCAGCAGGGACTAGCCAGTCCACAGCCAGGACTGGTGGCCACAGCATCTCTGACCTCCCACAGCAGCTGGCATAACATACCAAGTGTTCCATTCTTTAAGTGCTTTATGTGTGAGGCCAGGTATAAAAGAACCCTAGACCTGGATTAGCTGTGTGACTTTGGGAAAATCATTTAGCCTCTCTGAGCCTCAGTTTCTTCATCAGACAATAATGAATGTTAACTGAATGCAGATATCTCTTTTCCTTTTTATAATACTGGAAACTTCTCTCAAGAGAGAACCCATCTCTACTTTTTGTAAACTACCTTCCCTCTTGGTACTGTGAATGGTGCTGGACACTTCATATTACTGCATAACTCGGAAACTGTGCTGGGTAAGAAGAAGAAGAAAACAAAAAGAGAACACTTCACACTGCTAGTGGGAATGTCAATCGGTACGAATATTATGGAAAACTGTATGGAGGTTTCTCAAAACATTAAAAATAGAACTCTCATATGATCCATCAATCTCATTACTGGATATATATCCAAAGGAAAGCAAATCAGTATGTCAAAGAGACATCTGCACTCCTGTTTATTGCAGCATGATTAACACTAATAAAAAATAGAAAGAACTAAAGTGTCCATCATCTGATGAGCAAAAAAAGAAAAGGTGGTACATATATATGATAGAGTACTAGTCAGCCATGAAAAAGAACAAAACCCTGTCATTTGAGACAACATGGTTAGCATTAGAGATCACTAAGTTCAAGTAAATAAGCCAGACACAGGAAAAACATATACCACATGATCTCACTTATGTGTATAATCTAAAAAAGAAGTTGAAAGTAGAATGGTGGTTACCAGAGACTGGAAAGTGGTGGGCAGAGGGTATCAAGATTGATCAGTGAGTTCTGGGTTTCAGATAGATAGGAGTAAGAAGCTCTAGGGTGCTGTTGCATGTTAGGGTTGCTACAGATAACAATGATGTACCTACCGTGCATTTCAAAAACTAGAAGAAGATATTTTGAAAGTTTCAACATAAGGAAACAATAAATGTTTTAGGAGGTAGATATGTTTAACATAATTTAAGCATTGCACAATGAATGGGTAAAAAGAAGAAAATGAGAGCAGAACCCTTACCCACGGTTAGTGGAAATGTCAATTCTAAAACCCTGAGCCCTCAAATAGACTTTACTTCCTCTAAAATGGTAAACCGTATGGAGTTTCCTCAAAACTGTATGGAGTTTCCTCAAAAAACTATAGAACCGCTAACAAATGCATTTTTAAAATGTATTAAGTTCTTTAAAATTTGCTCTTCTGAATTGGGTGTGGTGGTACATATCTGTAGTCTTAGCTACTGAGGAGGCTGAGGTGGGAGGATTCCCTTGAGCTCAGGAGTTCAGGGCCAGCCTGGGAAACATAGCAGGACCCCAACTCAAATAAAGAAATAAAATAAACCCACTCTTCCAGGAGTCATTGCAGCTGGTATCGACCTGCAAAGATCTGTATATAAAGATTTTTTACCTGAACAAGGTCAGGAATCCGTATCAAGCAGGTGATCACCCCTACAAAGGAGTTGCCAGACAGTGGTACCAGTTAACGGGGCTTTGGTCCAACAGTGAACTATAAATACTGAACCCTTTCTAGTCATTCACAATGCTCTCCTAGGCCCAAAGTCAAGCCAACCTTTGAGATAAAAGCTTAACCAAGCTGTTCATGAAAAGAATCTAGGCAGAAAGGCCAAGGCAGTCCAACTCTTTCCTTTCTTCCTACAAAGAGTGTCTAAGGACTCCTAAGCAAAGCCTTAAATACAAATCCTGGAGGTATTAAAGGGGGGGACAGAATTTTGTCCAGTCCTTTCATGCCTAAAAACGTTACCCAGATGGCTAAGGAGCGCCATTTAATGAGACAAGGAATCTAGAATCTCAAATAAAAGGAACCCCACTACCAGAAAGGCCTTGAAGGAAGTGGAGCTTCTGCTGAGTATGGAGGTATGCGGGTAAGACAGTGCTTTGCCAAGAGAGTAGCACCTGCAAGGCTCCAAGGTGGCAGAGAGCTTGTCAGCAGGAAGCACTACGAGGGTGGCCATTGGGGCAGAGGAGTCGTGGGGAGAGCAGCAGCAATATGGACAGAGTCCTAGGGCAGGGCTAGGGGAGGAGGAGTCTCGAATTTCATGCCAGCAAAGGTGAGTGGCCTTGATCTTATGGGTAATGAGAAAGCAGATCCACCCCATGCTCAGTTCCACCTGGAGAAGAAAGCCAGGAAGAATCACCCTGCCAGGGTGAGTTTCCCAGAGAAATGCCACCTGCCCCAGGAAGCATTTTTCTGCTCAACCTGTGCATGGAGCCGTGTCCAGACTTGCTGCCTGGAGCTCAGCTGAGGGCCACACACACATCTCCAGGAGAAAGCCCCAGCACTGCGTTAGGAATTCCTTCTCCAGCCTGGGCTGGACCGCTTCTGTCTTCCTCTCCAGAATCCAGCTGTCCTGCTTAGGAGGCTCAGCCCATGCCTAGCCAGATGTGTCACATCTACCCTGGCTCTTCCATGAGTTTGGCCCACATATGTATGGTACATAATAATCTGCAAAACTTGTCACAAAGATTGTCTCATTTAATCTTCAAGAGCCCCAGGAGGCTGGCTGGGGAAAGGAGACAGCAATTTAGGGCTCACAGCTGAAGGCATCTGTTCCAGCTCCACACATCTTCCTCCAGACTAGCACTGATTACTTAATGTCTCCATAAGCCTACGTTCCCACTGGAAAATGGGGAATCTAACACCTACCTCTGCACAGGGTTAGTGAAATAAACACAGAGCTCTTGGGCTCATGTCTGACATGACGAAGCAGACACTCAGTAGATGCTAGTTCCCATTATTCTTAGCCTCCTCATTCCATTAGCACAATTTTGTGGTTATATTAAGGCATGTTTAATAGGAAGCAAACACAGTTTGACTCTGATCCCACAGTGTGAAGTTCTTCATAAGAGTACCTTGGTCCTGGGGAAATAAAAGTCACAGGGAGGGAAATATTTTTGATAGTGGAACACTTTCAAATGTCCCACAGCCAAACTGTGAGAAAGAGATCCATCTGTGGCCCTTTTCCAGCCACTGTAATTCCCAACCCCCTGGCCTATTTCTTCTGTGTGTCACTACCTAAAATAAAAATGCAGAGGTTACAGCTCAGACTGGCAAAGGCCTTTGAGATAAATAAGCCCAGTCCTCTCATTTTAAAAATGCAGAATCCGATACCTGGACAGGAAATCAGCTGAAGTCAGGTCAGATGGAGGAGAAGGAGCCATCAGGGTCTAATAGAGCTCTCCTGCCTCCCAGCCTGAGTGCCTTTTTGTCTGGCTTTGATACCGCTATTTATTTATTACAGCAAGTCTGGACATGGCTCCATGCACAGGTTGTTATTGTTATTCTTGTTGTTCTTGTTGTTTTGGTCTGTTTTATTTTGTTTTTCTACACTTTCCTAATAGTCATCTATTTTCTGGTGTCAAAAAGATATCCCAGTGAGCTCATTTTTGAATCTCGAGACCAAAGGGCCAGAAACTCATGAGAAGGTTGTGAAGGACATCAACAGCATCAGGGAACACAGGTGTGCTTCTTACTCCTTTTCCTCTGAAGCTGTGGCCCATGTTTGCTGAGGCTGCTCCCAGATCTCTTCCCTTTAAGCATCAGTGAGCCTAAATGTGTAGGGAGGAAGGCTCTAGATAGTGCCTGCTGCCTGGGTGGCTGCAGGGTGACAGCAGAAATCTGAAAGACACTCTGTCAAGACACCCCTCCCAGGAGCAACAGAGGTTCCTGGCCCCTGTGTGGGTTGGGGGGGATCCCTTGCTTCCAGGCCCAACTGTTGCATCAGTCCTAAAACTTCTAAACCGGCTCTCCTTGGGAAAGGTCAAGCAGCATGGCAGTACGATAAGAGGGCCTTTGGCTCTGCCATTCCCCCACCCCCAAAGACACACAAACACACTGCTTGAACTTTACAGTGGTTTCCCTTTATTTCAAAGTCCAACCTCTTCTCTCCTTTGATTGGTGTAGGCTACGAGATTCTCCTTGGACCCTGCTTCGGTCCCTGACTTCTCCCCTCACTCTTGCTCTAACAACGCTGAACCATCTGAAGTGCACTTGGCTGGTGTCTTAGGGTTCTTGTCCATGTCCTTCCCCGCAACCCCCCACCAAGAATTCCTCTTTCAGTCATTCCTGCTGAGTTTCTAGTCATCTCCAAGACCTTCCTGGGTATCATCTGTATTGAAAAGACACCCCTCCTGCTTCTCCACCTGGAACACTTCCACCCCCCTCTTGAAGACCCTTCTTAAATTCCTGTTCTCTGTGAGGATGATCTTTGTTCTGCTGTGGCACTTTAATGATCCTCTGTTACAGTTCCAGGGACCAAGTTCTCCAAGCCAAGATACAGGACACAATGTTTCATGAGCAAAAATATAATTATGGAAAGATCATGAGACAAAATATTTGAAAATGGGACGAAAACCTAAAACCAGAGCTCCGGTGGCAATCAGTACGCCATACTTATACAGAAAACAAAGACCTAGGTTCACCATAATAGAGTACTGTTCATACGTGATCAATTTTTTCCTCATGATTTTTTCCCCCACTATTAATACTTAATGTGATCTTGGTCTTTGTGTGCCCAGCGCCTACTGCAAGACCCCATATATTTGACCTATTGATAGTTCAATTGGTTGCTTTTACATTTTAGCATTATTGCCAGGGGGTACAGATAGTACCAATCATCACTGAATTGGTTCAAAAAGAAGAAGGAAGGAAGGAAGGAAGGAAGGAAGGAAGGAAGGAAGGAAGGAAGGAAGGAAGGAAAGAACTTTGGTAGACAATCCTACTTCCTTCCTTACTTTACACCATTCCAGGAGAATATGGTGCTTTAGACTTTTATATACAGTTATGCACCACATAATAAAGCTGATGTTGAAAACATATCACAGCGTGTATATATGTAACTGCACGACCAATGTAATTCTGCAACCTGTACACTCAGAAAAATGAGAAGACATATTCCATCTGATTCAAATGTATGATATGTCAAGATCATTGTACTGTCATGTGTAACTAATTAAAACAAATTTAAAAAAAAAAAAAAAGAAAGAAAATATACCACAGCACACCGGTAAAACTCCATCACTTCCTGAGATGGTTACTGTAACCATCTTGGTGTGTATAAATACACCTCAACATGTTTGCTCAAAGACAAAAACAGCCACCTGATGAAGCATTTCTCACATTGTATCCCTATCGTTGATGGTGCATGGCTATAATATGAAGTCCTCCACACCTGCCCTACATGCTCCCCAGGATCATGATGAGAGGGGTCCATGACAGGCCAGCAGAGTAAAGTTCTGTGCCGAGAAAAGAGCTGTCTACAGAGGAAAACCAGAGACATGTCCCTGGTGCATACTACCTCAGTGACTAGAACTGGAAGGCTGAAGGGAGTGTGATGAGGGGTCACCCCTCCAGAGGCCACTGGATGTCCTCCGTGAAGCCTGGCATCAGCATCACCCCCCTCCAGCCCATTCTTCCCATTACAGGTTTGAAAAGTACTGAAAACGCTCCTGCTTAGGCTCCTTTTAATTAGCACACACAAAAAAAGAACCACCCCTGGGTTTTGTCTGTTGTACTTTTGTTCCTGGGTCTGTTTGTACTTATTCAGAAATTACATAATTAAAAAAAATATATAATATTAGGTAAATGTGCACATCAGCCTGTCAAGCTGCCTGGGCCAGCCTTCACTTGGGAAACCCAGTGACAGCCCCTTTATTTCTCTTACTTGTTTTTAAGCGCAAAATATGTCACACCTGGAAGTAATTAGCATAATTTTTACTAATTTATAGCTAATTACACAATTACTTTTCTATGAAAGGTTCTGGAAAGACACTTGAAGTAAGTTTCACTAAATCTAACGGCAAGAAATTGCTTGAAAACATTTTTGTTAGCTTCAAACATTGAGGAGGAGGGAGGGGGAATCCCCCAATAAAGTAATTCTTTCCTATTTCAGAGTGTTCAAATATGACAGGGATATAATTTCTCCAGTAATTTACAGAGCAGAATGTCTAAATGTCTCGCTAATCCAACCCAACCAGAAGCCACACAAGGGAAGAGCTCCAAAAGAAGTGTGTCGGAGGGGCCCACGATGGAACCCAAAGACACTGCTTTTTGATTGTAGTTGGTTTCTCAGCAGAAAAAAAAAAAAAAAACTGAGACTGCCAACAAGGGTTCTTCCTCTAGGAGTAAATCAGTCTCTTGACAGAATATGACCCCTGGCAGGTGTCTTGCTCAGTTCCTGAGAAAATATGAGCTCAGAAAGTCTACAATGGATGCAAACCTTTGGAGCCAATTGACTCTCTACATGAAGTTCCAGGATGTCTGGATCTGAGTCAATTACCTTTTTTGTTTGTTTGTTTGTTTGTAATGGTGTGAACAGAAACAAAAGTAGTCCTTGATACAATTCATTCAACTAACATTTGTTAAGTCCCTGCTTGGTGCCTTGTATTCCACGGGAAGATTTATAAAAAGAACAATTCCTGATGTCCTTAGTCATGCAGACAAGGAGAGGGAAAAAATGTCAATCAACGAGCAAGTGTTTATTGAAAAGTGGTTTAGGCACAAGAGAAACTAACACACACACACACACACACACACACACACACACACGTAGTCCCTGTCTACAGGAAGCTGCCAGTCTACAGACTGGAGCACACACAGAAAGCACATTGCCTAGCATGACATTGGCCCAGGGCTCAGCAGCATCACAGCATCAACTGGACAGCATGGGCTAAGAGTGCTGCCGAAATGGGAAGAAGGTGACGGGAAGCTCATGACCAAAGAGGAAATGATGGAGCCCTGCCTCTCAATGTTGTGTTAGTGGGGATAGCCACATTGTTCTGGTGAAAGCAGAAGTGGTCAGGTCCATGGAGAAGGATGCAGGAAAGGTGATGTTGGGTAAAGCAGGAAAGGGGATGCAGGAAAGGTGATG
Source organism: Marmota marmota marmota (assembly GCF_001458135.2). Lineage (NCBI taxonomy): Eukaryota > Metazoa > Chordata > Mammalia > Rodentia > Sciuridae > Marmota > Marmota marmota. Next base: position 7,084,200 of record NW_026000223.1, read on the forward strand.
TTGGGTAAAGCATCCTACATGCCCTAGGAGAAGGAGATGAAGGGGAGGCCCACTGGAACTCTGACTTCTAGGCTGCATTTATCTCAGAGCTGGACGTTTGGTGATAGTCAATACAAGAGAGGAAAACCAGGCCATTGGACCTGGAGGAGAATTTGTCTGAGGTCATCAGAACTGTTTGGGAGAGTAGAGAGGCTTGTAGCTACAGCATGCACTCACAACAGAGGCAACAGCACCCAGCAAGACAAACACTGGTTCTTGGGGGGTGAAAAAACTTAACTGTTACAATGATTTGTGGTCCTCCCAAAGGTCACATCATATCTATATCTGGTATTAAATCTTCATGTTGGGAGTGATCAAGGGAAACTGTCTTAAAAGTCACCTGTGGCAGGTGGAAGTTAGTAGGGGAGAGAAGGAAGACAAAGTTAAGGTTGAAAATCAAGGTTGAGAACACAGGGTTCTAGGAATCATCTCCACCAAGTTCCTAGAAGGGTGGACCTCATCTTCCAAGTGTCCAGCTGCCATCTCCTCATCTTAGGATGAATCACTCCTTCCTCCCAGCAACTTTAGTACCTAAGCTTGCCTGTCCTGTTCCAGGTGTCCCTGTAGTAAAACTGACTGGTTTGCAAGTTGTCCTAGCCTCCTGGGTTATGAGTTGCCTGAGGACAGAAGCTAAGTGATGGGTTACCACACTCCTACCTCTTGACACCCATCACGTGGCAACAGGCACGTAAGAAGTATGAATAAAACTGAGCTGAGCTGTCCTGCAATCTCAGGTCTTGCTTCAAGGGCCCCCACACGGGTGGGAATGAAAGACTTGGCAGGTGGCCAGTTTCTGCCAGGCTCACCTCAAGGCTACTGAGACATTTTGGCAAAGGAATGTCCTCTGCCTCCCATGGGAGAGTAATGTTAATAGCTCGCACTTGGCATATTTCTTTTCACTTTTTCAAATTATTTTCACAGCTGCTGTCATTTGACCCTTACAGAAAGCCTATGAGGCAGGTAGAGGAAGTCATTAACAGACACTCCATGTAGGCTTCCTGATTTAGCCAACAGGTAGGCGCTGAGCACCTGTGGCCTCAATACTGCAGTGTTCTGCAAGATAGAGGGGAACAGGGTGGGAGAGGTCCTGTTCTTGCTTGACTCCTGATCTCCAGAAGAAGAAACAAATAAAAAGCAAGAAATGTATCGCCCTAATCAATGTTAGGAATTAAAGAGGGAAAAAGAAGAGTTGAGGGAGAGAGAGAGAGATGTCTTAAACTGTGCTCCAGGAAGTCCTAAGGAGAGGACAGGCATGGTGCCACGTGCAGAATGGGCAGGAGATAGTTGGAGGAAGGTACAGATAGAATCTGAGATCCATGGGGCTAAATAATTGGACCTATATCCCACATCAACCTCCCATTTTTTTAAGTAGAGAAAGACTTGGATTCCATGGAAGGATGTGATACACGCATACACAAACACATACAAGCATGCGCATGCGTACACACACACACACACACACACACAATCTGTTAACTCTAAAGACAGCACCAGACAGACAGGCAGTCAGAACTTACAGCCAAAGCACCTTAAGGACAACTGAAGAAAGGGCTGGGCCAGTCCAGGTACCTGCTCACCTGTGGCTCTGGCAAGCCCTGGGCAGGGACGCCAGCTCTTGAAGTTGCTTCCCAGGATGACACGCCCCCTCCCAGGATGACATCGCCAACTTGTCTGCCCCTGTGAACAGTGTTTATTATCCAACAGGGCATGATGAGACTGTTCTGAGATGTCAAAGTCAGCTAGTGGTTTCATTAGAAGCAATCAAGGAAGCTTTGGACAATTAGTGGGAAGGTTTTGACAGAGAGAATGTGCACAGTCCTGTTAGCTCTCACTAGCTCACAAGTCAGAGCTTTTTCCTTTTTTTTTTTTTTTTTTTTCTTCCTGCCACTGAAATTTGAATATTCATTTTCTCCTCAACAGCATCTCCTGTGACTCTGGTCAACTGTTTCCTCCCTCCATCAGCAGATGCTCTGAATCTCTCCATCTCAGAAATTCTCCTTGACCCTCAATGAAAACAATTGGCTTTTCACTCCACAGTCCATTGCTGCATATCAGCCTTCACCCTAAACCATGAGCTTGATAGTAGCTACGAATGAGCTCGAAAAGTGGCCAGGGCGGCATCTGCATCACCTGGTCCACCTGTAAGTGGATGGATAAAGGACTGCATGTTTGGCTTATGGCCCACTTACTAGGTGTCTTGGAGATCTATGTACTTCAGAAACATTTTCTCTACTCCCCACTGAACATCTGAGAAAAAGATGATGAATCTCCATTTTACAAGTAAAGAAACTGAGACTGTACATTTCTGCATTTAGGAAGATCCTAAAGCCATTAAGTAGCAGAGCTAAGATTTAAACCCTGGTCCATCGGACTCAAAATCTGGCATCTTTGCAAACCAGGTGCTGCTTCTCTCTCCTCTGCCTCCACACCTCAGTATACCAGCTGTGGAAATGTACACGTCCAACAGGAACAAACTTTGGCCACCCAGCCCATGCTCAAGGGCAAGGTGAAGGTCTCCTGGAACCATAGCAGGGGTGCAGAGCAAGAAGCGAACAGCAGCATCTCACATCACTTAGAAAAGGCTATTTACAATCAGACCTTCTGTGCTGGACCACTGGTGGTCACAGGTGGGGCCAGAGGCTACATCCACCCACTGCCAGCCAGGATTCACTTGGGAGGATATCCTTTTTGATTACAAAACAAAATCCCCAAGAATGTAGCATCATAACTCACAACAGGATGGGCCACCCCAGGAAAACCACCTTGTTTGAGGGTTCCTCCTGATGGAGTTGAGAAAGGCTCTATCAACTTGGGAACAGAGACACTATGCTCTCTATGACCTTAACTTCATCAGGGTGTTGTCCCCTATGTAAGAAAGTTAATTTCTGGGATTGCCTGATTTTTTGCATATAATATATGCAGGTAGTAGAAGACACGATGAATTTAAAACCAGGGCTGAGAGTATAGCTGAGCAGCAGAGTGCTTGCCTAGCATGTGCGAGAGTCTGGGTTCCACCTTCAGCACTGCAAAAAACCAAACAGACCAAAAATACATAAAAAAAAAAAAAATACATGAAACCAGAGTGCTAGTCCTGACCCTAACCAAACGGACAGGGATACCTTTGAGCAAGCCACTTCTCTTCTGGGCCTTGGTTCTCCATCTGACCAATGAGGAGGCTATCATAATGATACCTTGGTGCTTACAGCTCTGGAATTCTGTCATCATCACAGGCTGCCCTGGAATGTTCTTTCTCTCTGATGCATATTGGAATAGGTTATTGGAGGGGTAGGAGGTGACAGAGAGAGCAACAACAGGCAGACAGAGGACAAGGCACAGACAGATGGACAGAGACAGATTGAAGTAGGGAAACTACCTAGCCAGAGAAAGAAAGAACAGTCTGGTGGTGTGGAGAGAAAATGAGAGCCCCTGATGTAAGCAGATTCTTGCCAGTATTGCTGGAAACAAATAGTGACAGATTGCTAACATGTTACAGTGAAAATTACCAACACGATGAGACTTCTGCACCATAACCAGCACCTCTTGTTATCCCATTAACAAAACTGAAGAGACCAAATTGCTAATAGGAGAAAATGTCCACATTGTGTTATAGCTCTCCTGTTCTGTGTGGAAAGTACCACCCAAGGACACCTAGAAATCTCCCAAGAGCCAATTCACCTTAGACAGAACTGGGGAAAACCCTGGAACGTCCCTCTCTCTTCCACCACATCCTAGAACACCTGTACCTACCTCCAGCACCTCCCCCTCCACTGCTCAAGTGTCTGCACATTGCTGAGCTGGGCTGGGAAGTGCTGTCAGTCATTTTACAGAACTGGAGCCAGTGACCTTTACAAAGTACACAAGGTATGCTGGCAAGGCCAGTGGGGAGGGAGGGACAAGTGGACAGGGGTGTGTCTTGAGTGTGTAGAATGCTGAATTCCAGGTCACTTCCGTTTGCTTCTACAACAAACCAACACTTGAGAACTCAAGAGGACTCATATTCACCACCCCCACGGAGCCCCTGCTCACTGTAGCAAAGCCAGAGAGAGCTCTGAGTCCTAATTCCATCAGCCACAGAGTTCAGGCTGTCTTCCATGCCCTGGGAGATGTAAGGAACACGACACATCTGGCTTGGGGAAGTGTCTGCCCAGGCATTTGAAGAGGATCTTTCTTCTTTTGGCCGGATTTCCTTCTCCATCAACCCTCATCCAGAAGAACAGGATTAAGAATTCACTTTCTACTCATTCCTCTCTTAAAAAAAAAAAAAAAAAATCCTCTGGTTGCCTAGACCCCTTCATGTTTTATCCCAGCTTTGGCCCTGTGATAATCATTGACTATCCCGAGTCCCCTATTACCACCCCAGAGAGTGGGCCAGCTGTGGGCTCTACGCCCTGGTAGTCACTCAGAAAAGTAATTGGCCAAAGATTGTTCTGAGTAATTGAATGGCAAAGGCTTTTGTATACCAAACAGGGACTTGTCTTTGTCAAGAAAAAAAAAAAGTCTTTACAAAGTACCCAAGTGCTGGGTGTCAGACAGGACAAGTTTTTTAATCATGTTAAAATGATTTATTTAAACGTCAAGCCATGTCACCTCACTTCCTTTCATTTTTCAAACTGTTTGTGTTTTTTCTGGATGATAAATTTATCTTCAGACAGCCTCAATATGACTAATTAACTTTGAAATATAAGAACCAGATGTGTGAGTTGGAGAGCGTTCTGAACTAATGCCAGACGGGCTGGTGGGTTTTTTCCTTCTTCTTCCTCCCTGCCTTCCCCCTCCTCTCCCCCCACCCCGACTCTCCTCCCTGCTGGCCGCCCTGAAATTACGAAGCAGGGAAACATTGCGGAAATGAAAACACAGGGCTCCAGCTAGCAGTGGGCACCCACTGCTCAGGCTCTGGCCTCCACTCATTGGCCTCTCAGGACCCAGCGCTCCCCCTGTGAAAGAGACCCGGGTGTGCGGAGCCAGGGAGAGCTGTCTTTGGAGGAGGGGCTGGGAAAATTCCCCTCGCCTGCTCCTGCTTTAATAAACTTCCTCATGTGGCACAGAGAGCTGCCAGAATGCATTTGCCACATGAAAGTCAGTTCCCCTGCACTATGGCACGAAGCGATTTCTTTTAAAGAAAGTTCTCCCTGTGACATGCTCTTCAGATCTGCCTCCTCCCGTTCCCTTTTGATGAACTACACAGGAGAGAGCAGAGGCATGGTGGAGGGCCAGCGAGTGAGCCTCTCAACTCTCCACACTGGACACTTCTCAGCAAAGGCCTGCTGGGAGGCTGGAAACCCCAGATGTGTGAGTGGCCGTGTGTGCATATATATGTGTCTACATAGGTCTTTGTGTGTGTGTCTATCTTTGTATGCATATGGGTAGGTATTTGTGCCTGTGTCTGCCTGCATTTGTGGGTATTTGTGTCTATGTGTGTGTGTGTGCCTGTGTGTCTTTGTGTGTGTGTTTCATTCTCGGAGACATGATAATAACTCCAAATAATTAGATAATAGTTAAAAAAAAAAAAAAGATTCACTTCCCCAGGACTCATGTAGCTCAGTAAGAGAGACCAGAGTGAAAGATTTGAGCATGATGCCTCAGTGTGCCCCTGCAGCTACTGTAGGCTGACCCACTGGATCTCTCTACCAGAAGTAGGTTGAGGTTATGTGAGATCACAAGTATGAAAGTGCTTTGAGCACTTTGAGAGACATGATCTCCGTCCTAAGGGATTATTAGAATAATTACCACGATTATTCCATCATCATGACCATTATCATTATCATACCTCTTGATGTCTGAGATTTTTCACCTGGGATAATCTCACACACTTGTTAGGTCAGTCGAGCTGCTCACCGAGCCACACCTCAACAGAACCATCAACAGCAGCAGACTTGACTCTTCTCCCTTTTAGGAACAATGCCAGGCAAAGCTGCCTTCTGGGCCCTGGGAGAGGAAAATTCCCTGCTTCACACCTTAGACTGTATGCTGCCAGCAGAGAATGACTCAGCCACCAGCACCCCTGAGCCTCGTGCTGTTGACGGGACAAGAGAAGGGCTCTGTCCTCTTACATAGCAAGGCAGTGAGAGGTTTGGGAAAGAAGACCCTTCCCTCACCCATCCTGCCTGCCTCTCGAAAAGAAGTTTTGCTCCAGGATCTAGGGACAGTCAAGAATGTATCAAGTAGGTAAGATTCTCCAAAATATAATGGGGGAGGGGGGTGTTCAGGTGTTCAGTTCCCTGGGGGCCTCATGTTTACCCTGCTCTGATCTCAATCCCTCTCCCTTCCCCCCAAATACTTCTTTGCTTTCAGCAGTGTGTCACCTGATTCCCAGTCAGGAAGTGTCACCCTTCAAAGAGGTATTTGCATCGTAGCAGGAGTTTCTGGAAACGTATGAAGAAAAGGAGTTTCAATCATTCAAAGTCCAAAGGAATGAAAGGGAGTGGAGACAGCAAGCTCCCCACTTCTCAGGTCAGAGCATGCCTCCTCCTGATGTGGATACTGTGCATCTCAGGGGCAAATGGATGGGCCAGAACAGGAGGGTGTGGTGGGAAGGTGCTGTTGAGGAGCTCAGGGTGCAACGGCCCCTCCTGAGGCAAGGTGAGGAAGGACCCAAAGATAGGAGTGGGAGCTTCAGTGAGCTTAAATTTGGGAGCATGCACCAATCTTTTCGAGTCCTTGCCCTCCTCCCTAAATTCTGCAGAACTTCCTAGGAGTAGAAGGGTGATAACAAAATATTGAAAACTATAGCTTTACTTGGCACCTCCCAACCTCCCTGGATAGACACACAGACCAAAGGGCAAAGAGTATGATAATCCAATCCAAGTTTCCTGGGTCATAATTTTATCTCCACTTCAGCACTACTAACCCCTATCCCCACCCCTCACTTGCCTCCCCAGAGGCTACCTTTTTGAAACACTAAACATCCACGTTCACTGGGACTCCTGCAGTCTGTCCACTGGAGGACTGGCACCCTGGCCAGGTTCTTTTACCACACTCCCCTTACCCCTCCCTAGGCAAGAAATTCAGATCATTTTCCAACTATTAATAACATTTACTGCTATGTCAAACTAAGATAATTATGGAGCCACCAAATCGCAGGATCCTTGACTAGCGGAAGGCTGGGGAATAGGAAGTCTGGAAAGTTCGGGAAGCACACAGAGTAGAAGGGTGAGCCCTGGGTGGGAGGCAGGGGACTGTGCCCTCTGTCATTGTGAGAGAACAGCAGGCCTGTCTCCACAGGGCTGCACCTGAGACTGAGACCACCCCTTCCTCCCAGCTTCTTCCCCTCCCCAGTGGAAGCAGGAGATTGCATTTATGGGCCAGAAGGCACCTTAGTTCTGGCCACAAGGAGCCCACCCTAGGACCCTGCCAACTCCACAGACCCAAGCCAGCAATTTTTTTTAAACCAGAAGACATGGATTTTCTCTGGGTCCCCACACAACCATGCTAGCACCCCTTGCCTTCTGCCACTAAGTGAACATAACCAGCAAAGAGACTTGACATGATCCGACGGGAGCCATAGTTTGGGAGCTGTCAGACCTGATGTCTCCAAAACCCGGATCCCAAGGCCCGTCCCCCTGTACAGCTTGAGATATTTAATAAAGTAAAGCCCTCAGGATCAAGGGGCTTCAATCCCCCCCACTCCTTTCTGCAGCTCGCACTGGAGTGCTTTAAAGCCTGCCTTGCGTCTGTCTCTCTCTCCAGAAAGCCTTTCATGCCGCCGTGCCAGACTGACATTTTGACAAGTTGCCACGAGTGACATCTGATTTGTACAAATTTCAAGACTAATAAATCTACCTGTCAAAGCGGAAACTTTAAAAGGAGCTAAGCCCAGCGGGTATAGTTTAACAGAACTCAAGTTGATGAAACTGTAGGATGGAGAAATTATATCTGTCACAATCCACCCACATTAGTTCTGCAGAAATGTTGGCAACTGAAACAAACGTCTTTCACGGGTGTTACCGAAAAAAAAATTAAAAATAAAAAAAAAATTTTTTTAATCCAAAAAGGAGATTGTTAATACCCCGAGTAACATGTAACAGTTCTATTTGTAAACTAACAAATTTTATTTATTTAATTTTTAATTTCATTGCAGATGTTAGAAATGACTCTCCTCCTACCTCCTTAGCTGTCTCGCTGGAATCCGGACTTTCCATTCAAGCTGCGGCCCATCAATCATTCTGCGGCTCCTGGCTTGCTCACTCTTAGAGTGAGTCCTAGGCGGTGGTGGCCTCGGCTTGCAGGGTGAGGCAGACTTGCTCCCCCACAGTATTGCATCCGGGGGACCCTGAGAGCACCCCATTCCCCAGGGGCAGAGGCAAAAGGCACTGAATCATGTCGCAGCAGCCCCACCTCCCAATTTTGAGCTGGAGACCCTAGACTGGCCCCCATTCTGCATGCTGCTGTGTGATTTTTGTTTGGAGATTGTGGACATTTATGGAGAAGTTGTGGGTGGAGACAACTAAAGAGAGAGGTACTTATGATCCTGGCTGACTTTTTATTTTTTATCCTAACTCCCCTTCCTATCTCCGATGAGTCCGCTTTTGTCCTGCATCATCATGTCAGAGATGTTGAAGAAGTCAGAATTCACAGACCAGAAGAAGAAACTAGGTGAAGGACAAGTGGGCCTCTTCAGGATTCCCTTAGACTTAGAAAATCAGTAAAAAGCCTGCAACAAAGCCCCTTGCTGAATTAGTATCCCTCCCTACGCCACCCCCAACACACACCCCGTCCCCACCCTCAAGGTCAGAGAGGAGGAGAAATGCTCTAGCTCTCAGTTTCAGCTTCTGGAAGTAGCCTCCTATTGCCCTTAGGGGGGTATAAGCTGTTCTCTGTTTGCAGCCTCAACAAGCCATAACCTCCAAATAATCATTGTTATTACTGCTACCTTTCCTCCTGGGGGTTCAAAATGGGATCTCATTTGACCTCTTATTCATTCAGCTAAGAAGTAAGCCAGCAGGGACAAAAAGAATCTTTTTTCCTCATGTTCGGTTAGACATGAAGACTTGGGGTCACCCCCCAGCAAACTGACTCTGGAGTCCAGCACTCCGGGGTGAGGATAAGGCCAAGCTAGGAGACCCTGTGGTCCTTCCCCTCCCTCTCCACATAGCTGCTTGCTCGCTTCAATTCTGGAACTTCTGCTTAATTTTCTCTTGGCTAGGTCAATATCTAGAAGTTAACACCTTTTCTATTTCTTGGCGTGCTCTCGGAGCTCAGACTGTGAAAGCAGAGTTAATAAGGATGATGCTCATGATGATGACAATGAGGCCGAGGGGAGCTAAAGAGGGTTTCGAATGACAATTGGGGATGAGTCCAGAGACCCAGAGCCGCCGTCTTGTAGGTTAGGGAACACAATGCCAATCTCTCTGCAGCACACTGGGGTTGCTACCAGTTGTACCCAATTCAACTTCTTTTTTTCCTGTCAATTAAATATTTGTTAAGCAGATTTCATGTCCAAGACACTCTGCTCAGCACTGTATGAATTATGGAGAAGTGTAAAACATGATCTTGTCCTAAAAGAGTTTACAGTCCATATGGGGTGTTGAAACAGTGATATAAACAAAGTAACACAGAACAAAATAGATCCCGACTGAGAACAAAGTGAGTTGAAGTACAAAAAGAAAGCCTGGGAAGAGAGAGAAAAGGACACCAGACCCAGCCCTGTTGCCAACTGGCCACGGGACCTTGCCGAGAACCGCCCTCTGTTAAATGAGATGGTTGACCAGATGACCCCGAGGCCTCTAGATGTTCTGTGGGTTTTTGAGAAGAGAAGCTGGGAGGTTTGACACTCAAAAGATCCTTATAAACTACAAACAGTTATGCAATTGCCAGTTGTTACTGTCACCATGGGCTGGGCTGAATGGGCCTGTCTTCACCAAGGGATCACATCATGATCCAGCACAGAACAGAGGAGCAAATGAACAAATAACAAAAAAAAAAACAAAAAAAGAGGGACCTCTGAAGAGGGAGGGAATTCAGTCCTACTTGGCTCTCGCTCTGCCTTTTGCTCCCACAGCCTGAGCTGCAGCACCCAACAGCTCACCCCCAGGCATTAGTGCAGGTCTCCCTGCTGCCCATGGGAAACAGGCCATGTCAGCAGATCAGCAGATCAGGACAGCAAGAGGCTACTCACAGGACACACCAAAAGGGCTTTTTCTAGACAGGAATCGGGCAAAACCACAAATGAGGACAGCAGGCTTTGGAAATGGGAGACCCTAGAACAGCCAGATAAAAACCCTGTGGCAGGACCCCAGGCCACCAAGCCACTCCCTCCCCGTCACCACCCAGGGAACAGCCAAGCTCACCAAGCTTAGAACCACAGGGTGTGAGAGGCATGTGTGTGGGTGTATCCGCCTCTACAGATAGGAGCCTGGGGGAAAGTATCCTGAAATTCTGTAAGACCACATATTAGACAGGTAGAGGACCGAATGCTCCCATAACCCAAGGATTCGCTGTGTAACCCGAATTACCACTAGCAGAGTCCCCAACCTATTTGATTCATATATTGAACTGAATCAGAGAAAATTTTTCAGAGATGACAATTAGGAAACCAAAGCACAGAGAAGTTTGGCATCTGATCTACAATCACACAGCCAACCAGCAGAAGATTTAGAAACTGCTGGGTTGAGTTTTCCTTTGAGACAGTTGCTTTTTACTTCTTTTCCCCTCCACGGCAAGATGGTCCCTTCAGGGAATGCCTCAGTTATGCCAAATGTGACTAATAAAAAATAAATTGTTTAAAGGGTTTTTCTTTCCCCTAAAATAAACATTTCACTTGATGTTTTATGGGGTTGGTGTTTGCTAACCCTTAAAGTTTCCTTGCCTAGCAAATTGGAGACTGTTTCCCTTACATAAGGAGCCTGCTCATGATCAGAGGTGAGTCAAGTCTTAGGAGAGACACAGGCCCCACAGCAAGGCCTAGGTAGCAGCCCAGAGCAGGTCCAGAGGGCTGAGGCCCAGGCTGGGATCTGCAGAATCAAGGGACTGCCTTCCTCCCTGAAGGGAGGTGGGCTGCTTTGTCCCTGGACTCCGCGCTCCCCGTGCACTTCCATAGCCCATTGCCTCCTGTCTGGGGCCCATTACCCACGCGGCAGGAGAACTTCAGTTTGAAAGGAGAATAGAGGCCCATCTCTTTCTACTGCCTCCAGGCAGCTTTTGGGGTTTTACAAGCAAAGAAAAAAGAGAAAAAGGAAGGAAAAAAAAATCTTGAGCTGTTTTTCAAATGTTCTGGGTCTTGGCAAACCCCAAAATGCCTTTTGCCAAATGCTTTTTCCCTTAATTTTTAAACCTCGGGTGTATTTCCAGAACAATCCAATCCATCTGCTTCTGATTCATTTACACTTAACTCATTAGGAGGCTGTTGCGTAAGGAACAGTTTGACGTCCCCAAGATCCCGGGTGAGGGATTCTTCTTTCCCCTTTGAATCAGAGAGAGGCATCTCGCCAGCTGGGCATGGCACACGAACCCAAAAGAAATGAAAGCCTGGTCCGAAACTCCAAGTCCCCAGGATGAGGATAGGCCTCGCTGGTGTCCCCACCCATCATTCATCTCATTCTGCTCTTCCCATCACATCATTATCACCATTATTGCTGCTATTGTCATTAAGGGGATAATAAATGGCCACATGTCCGTGTTAAAGGCTCTGTCTGGTACTCCACTGGGTGTCGTTCTTCATTCACAGGCTCCAAACTCATCTGGTGAGGCGCTCAACAAACGCACCCAACCAAGTGCGAGCTATCAGCGGGGCCTCTAGGGAGCACCCGACACAGGACTCACATCTAAACACCAGTGCCACCCATTTTGCCTTCTGGGAGGACTGTGAGCCCTTCCAAGGGAGCATGAGGACAGAGCAGTTTCTAAGGGCAGAAGGCAAGGCTGGAACACGTGAGGGTGGCCCAGAGGGACGCACAAAGGAATAAAGCTTACAGCTTTGCAGGAGCATGAATGGCTGGCCGACCACCCAGGGGTCAAGGAAATGGCTCTTTTCTCCCATCTTCCATTTCTTGATTATCCTCATCCTCAAAACCACATTTAAAAAGTACAAAGATCTATGGAAGATAGATGATCCATGCCCTTTGCTGAGAACCAAGGGACCCCAAAAGGCAGGCGAAATGGCCTCCCCTTGAGTCCTGTGTAGCCCATCAGGGGAAACGGGATGTTGTTGTTGTTGTTGTTTTGTTTTGTTTTGTTTTGCCTGAGGCTATGTCACTAGAAAGGCAGCTCTTGGTCAAGTATGACAGGGCAGAGGTACAGCATAAGAGTTGTCTACTGAGGAGAGAGGACCTCGGGCTGTACTGGTCAGGGACGACTTCCTGGAGGCAGACCAGCAGACCAGTGCTCGGCTAGGCATCGAGGAGGAGGCACGGTCCTGGAGGAGGACACAAGGATGAGGCTCAGCAGCAGGAAGGAGCATGGCAGGCTTGGGGGCCATCAGCCACCATGTGGAGGGACAAAGGCAAAGGAGTGGAAAAGTAGGTTGTAGGTGATTCATCTGGAAAGCCTGGCCTGGATCCCAAAGGCAAGAGTGAGTCATCGGAGGGTTTTGAGCATGGAAGGGAGACGGAGACAGCAGTGTTTTAGGAGAAATAATCTAGTGCTAATGCACAGGGTGGACCGACGTGAAGACAGACTGAGGGCAGGGGACCAGTTAGGAGTCTGTTGCAATCACTCAGGCATGTAATGACAGGGATCTCAAACAGGGTGGTGACAGTGACAGAGAGAGAGAAACGAAGGCAGCAAGGGGACCAGATGACTCAGTGGTGGAGGACCCTGAGCAAGGAGGAGATGTCACAGAAACCCAAGAGTGTGTCGAGTGAGGGCAGAGCGTTTTCAACTTCAGCTGACATTTATGGAGCAGTTAATATGCACCAGACGCTGTGCTAAGTACCTCGCGTGAGCTATCTCAGTCTTTACCACAGAAGGGTGCGCCAGGTAGCCTTATTGCTATGGGTTGAACGTCCCCTCCAAAACTCACACTGGAAATTTAATTGCCATTGTAACAGTATTAACAGGTAGGACTTTTAAGAGGTGATTAGTTCATGAGCGGATTAAAGCTCATGGGTTCGTTCCACTGGGAGCAGGCTCCACACAAAAGAATAAGTTTGGTCTGATTTTCTCCCTCTTTCTCCTACACTCACTTGTCCTCCCACCTCTGCCTTCCACCAGGAGATGACCCTCACAAGTTGCCAGTGCTGTGCTCTCAGTTTTCCCAGCCTCCAGAACCAAATAACCTTCCATTGTATGTAAGTGACCCAGCCTCGGGTATTCTGTTATAGCCACAGAAAACAGACAAGGACAATTATTATCTCTATTTTTCTGATGAGGAACTGGGACTTAGATAGGTTTGTTACTTTTCCCACAAACTCACATAGGAAATGGGTAGGGACTTGAGCCTTTAACCACACTGATTTGCTGTTTCACCACCACTAATTCCCCCAACCAAGCCTCCATTCCTTTCTTACTCATCTCCTCACTGACCCTCACATGCCCGCACTCACTCACACACCACCCCTCCAAGCCTAAATCCAGATCAAGCCTCAACTCCTTCCAGAAATCTCCATCACCACATGAGCTCCTGCAGATCTTCTCCTTTTCCCACCACCTCTGAGATGCACTGTCGTCATCACAGACATCAGCCTCTAATTACACAGCATTCTCTATTGACTCGGTCGGTTCCTCTGTTCACATGTTTCCTGGCTTTGGGGCTTGACACTGGTGCCAAGTCGGAACCCCAGCCTTGCCCCTTAAGTAGTTATGTAGCCTTGGGCAAATTACTCAACCTCTTTAAGCCTGTTTCCTTAGCTGTCAGTTGGAGATAAAAGAGTTATTGTCAAGATTTGATGAGAACATGCCTGGCACATGAAAGGCACTCTGTGAATGGTATCTATCAAAACAATTAGAGTTGTTTGTATTAATAGACCCATGACAGACAATGTATGTCCAAAGCTTTGGACATAGTAGGTACTCAAGGATCATTCCGTAATTGATTTCTTGATCATTTCAACAGTTAATAGACATTTCAGTATTCGGCACCAAGAGTCTTTAAATGATTGTATTTATTTCAATGCTTTTAAAACAAATGTAGGGAGTGAAGAGATCCTGCCATGGCATGTTTAAGACAGGGGATCTCCAAAACCAGGATCGGAATTCAGAGGCAAGGCTGACACCCACAGCAGAGGGCCCGGCAAGCTCCGGCTTTCCTCGGGAAGGGGAATCACCGGCTCATCTCAACCCGGGAGATGGGACTCAGACCACACTGATAGCTCTGCTGGTCCCAACAACATCAGGTCCCCAAAATACTGCCCTCTCACCAGCTGGCCCCACCCAAGGCAGCCCCATGAGAGGAAGTTCCGGCTCATAACTGGAAGTCCATTCTGGACTGTGGGCATAGCTCAGTCAGAGGGCTTGCCTAGTGTGTTCAAGGCCCTGGGTTCCATTCCCAGCACTGCAAATAATAACAACAATGATAATGATAATGATAATGATAATAATAATAATATTAGGCCATCTGTTCACATTTCCCCTTCAGTATCCTTTCTCATTCCCTCTCAGTCTCACAAAGCCCTCCCTGCATTCTTCTTGGTCACCTGAAAGGCCAGTACCCCAGCCCCCGTGGCACTCAGAGCAGGTCCCCAGCAAGACAAGCCAGGCTGTCTCTCTCCTCCCACTGTCCTATCAAATCCAGCGCCCACCAGCTGCCTCTAGAAGGTTACAGTTCACAATGAGGTATTAATGATGGAAAGCTTATTAAACACTTAAACCAAAAGAGGGAAGCACCTTAAGCCCTCTCCCTGAAAATGAAATAAAAATGAACCATGTGGAAAAGAGTGAAGAAGGTGAATTTTTGTAGGGAAGAGGGAACTGGTATTTCAATGACTGGTCTCTAAAGCTAACACCCAAGTCTTGATTTTCTTTCTTTTTTAAATAATGCACATGGGACTTCTGCATGGGACAAACATGGAATGGAAACAAAAATTGCGGGGGAGTGGGGGCCTGTTAGAGTCTGTAAACAAGTCAAAATAACACCTGGCATTTTGCCAGGGGAATGTTAAAGTTCGTAAACAAGTCTGGATGGTGCCTGGCAAAATGTCAGAGGGAGTGGTTTGAGAAGTAACAAAACCGAGCCATTAGGTGTAGAGATTCCTGATTGGTTGACTGATGTATCTAGTTTATGCTAATTAGATAAGCTGTGTGGAATGTATAAATACTGCTCCTGTCCTGCAATAAAGGGCTTCCACTCCTGCTGTATCAATCTACACAAGTTGTTCGTCACCCCCCGGTTATTTTGCTGCAGCTGGACTGCGGCAGGGGCCCACAGTGGAAGTCTCTAGAAGTGAAGGGCCCAGGCAGGCAGTGGAGGAACTGCAAGCAACATGTTCAGGGACAGGAGCCAAGTGTGGCAAGAAGACCCCCGGCTCCACACAGGCCTGGAGACCTTCCTGCAGCTGGCACAGGGCATCTGACCCTTGGAAGCGAGTTCCTGGCTCACTGGGGCTGGGTAGCCATTCCCTGTCCCTCTGCACAGCAGAATCAGCCTGGGTGGATGCTGGGAGAGGGAAGAGGAAAATGCAAGCGTGTGGAAATGCAGCCTCGGCAGGGGGACGCTGCTCAGGGATAGCAAGAGAGAGAGGAGAGGAGCCTCAGGCCTGCTTCCTTCAAGCAGGGCCATGATCTGGAGAACTCCCCCGCCCCACAGCACTCCATGGAGATGCTCTCAGAGGGAGACAACCCACCCCATGCTGGATCTGCCTCAAGTGCAGCCAGCAGTGGGGACAGTTGGGCCACTGGGCTCTGTGAATGACTTATCAGCCCAAGATCCTGGCAATTGACTCTTTTTTTTCTTTTTTTCTTTTTAATGGGGATTCAGGGCCCCCCACTCTCACACAGGCACAGACTCCAAGGGAGGGTGGCAGGAGGAGTCAAACCCCAAAGCTCATCTTAGGCTTTCAAACCGCACAGGCTGTGCTTGGGGAAAATGTCACCGCTTGGCTGAGAGCATGGGTGGCACTGGCAGGCAGGGAGAGGCAGAGAACGGGAACCGAATTTAGGAGTGACTGGAAGGTCGACAAGAAAGAAAAGCCAACGCACGGCATGTATATACATAGAAACAAGAAGCACTTGCGAGCCTGGCTCGGGCGCTCGCTCTCGGAGCACCCACCGCCGCTCCTGGGCTGGAAGAACTGGCAGTTCCAGGCTGTCTCCTGCTGGACGCCACCCACACCAGGCTCGCTCCTACTCCCAGCCTTTGCTTCTGCTGACTTCCACATTTGCAGTGTCACTTTGCCACCTCTACTGTCACCACGGTCATCACACACACACACACACACACACACACACCCCTATCCCACCTTCAAGGCCGGCTCTAGCCTTGAAGACACCTTCCTGTCCAACAATATTGATCTCCCATCTTCTAACCATTTATGGCTCTTCCCCACGCCCCAGAATTTTCAATAATCTGAGCCAAATGAGATTTAGCCTTTGATCCTAATCGGCCCTTGTATTGTTCCTAGAGGTTCAAGTACACCTTGTTTCTTAAAATGGCTCACCCCCTGAGTTCAAGAATGTGGCCATTTTCTCCCCCTGTGTTGGCCTCTGTGTCCAGCACATGGTTAGGGAAAACACAGAAGGGCATGGGCATGGGCTGACTCGATTTTGAACCCTGTTCTCCTGACTGGCCACAGAGGAACTTGCATGACTGGAGAGAGTCCCCCCGGCCCTGTGAAACAGCCACAAGTCCCTCCTCCTTCTTTCTCATAAGCAAAGATTCTTTTCCATGTTTCCCCCACCCCCACCCTGACCCAAAGCTATTTTGCAGAGAGGCCCTTCTTTTCCAGTCTGGTCAAACCAAACCTCTTTGCCTAATGCCTAATGATATCCAGTGGCCCAGCATTGTTGTTATTTGATATCAAAAGATGTCGAAAGCTTTATACTCAAAAAAAAAAAAAAAAAAAAAAAAACCACAACACATGGGGGATTATACCAGGAGAATTTAACTCTCTTAACTGTGACAAAGTCTAGTTAGGGAGATTATAGCTGTTTACCCGAGAAGTAAATACCTCTAAGCTCTGACCAGGCCAGGAGTAAGGAAGGCTTTTCTGGTAATTCTATTATCTTACGGGAAGAAAAAGGAGAGGAGAAAAGCAAGAATAAAAGATGGGAGGTGATCATCTCGGAAGTTGGGATCATTCTTGTGTTGTGGCACATGCTGGAAATAAAAGCTAACCACTCTCACAAATCTCACCCAGAGATGACCCTCTCAAACAGAAAAGCCACCTTCCTGCTGCCTCACAGACATGAGAGTCAAGGGGCACCCTAGAAGGGGACACAGGGAGATAAATGTTCCAGGCCAAAAAAAAGAAAAAAAAAAAGGTGGGGGCTGAGAATTTCCAGAAAGAGAAATGGGCAAGACAGAAGGGTTGTCTTTTCTCCTCTCTTGCAGAATATGTGTACACACACAAACACACACACACACACAAACACACACACGTTATAGTTTGGATGTGAGATGTCGTATCTCACATGTAAGACAAAAGCTCGTATGTAAGACAATGCAAGAAGGTTTACAGGAGAAATGATTGGATTGGGAAAACCTTACCCCAATCCGTGAATTAATCCTCTGATGGGGATTAACTGAGTGGTAACTAAAGATGGGTAGGGTGTGGGTGGAAGGGATTGGTCATTGAAGGCGTGGCTTTGGAGTATATATTTTGTACCTGGCAAGTGGACTCTCTGCTTTCTGATCATCATGTGAGCTGCTTCCCTCTGCCACACTCTTCTGCCAGGATGACCTCCCTCACCTCGAGCCCTAAGGAATGGAGCTGGCTGGCTGTGGACTGAGATCTCTGAAACCATGAGTCCCCAAATAAACTTTTCCTCCCTAAAATTCTTCTCATCAGATCTTTTAGTTACAGCAGTGAAAAAGCTGACTAAAACACACGTGTGTATACACATGTATATAGATACACACGTATGTATAACTATATGCACACATATATATTTCTTAGACTCCAATAATCTCATAACCAGAGCAAATTTTTAAACTATCAAGCAGAAGGATTCTCAATGGTTGTCAAGATGATAGGATGGTGAATGAGCATATTGCCCAGAAAAAGAGGGTGGAAGTAGAGAGAAATGTAGAGTTGACTTACTTTAGAAAATTAAAAATAACATATTGCTTTTGGACTATCAATTGCAGTAAATAAAGCCTTACAAAATCTCCTTAGCTATATAGCATGAACTCTTTAAAAAAATGTTTAGAGAATACTGATTCTCATCCATCTTCCCATTTCACAGGCTAGGAAACTGATATCCAGAGAAAGAAACTGACTTATACAAGATCATGCAGCCGGGTTTTTTTTTTTTTTTTTTTTTAGCAAGTCAGGGAAACAAACCAAATCACAGATCATTATGTTATAACAGAATTACTCTTGTTACCCCAAGTTTTACCCCTGGACGCCTGGCATGCCAAAGACCTTCACCACAGAGCATCACTGCCGAGCTCAGCCTGAGGCTTTGGCCATATGAACTATGTCCTCGGCACAATCGAGAGCCAGAGTCCTTCTTAGGAGGTGCCGTGATGACATGGGAAAAAGCATGGGCTTCCAACATTCAGATTAGATTTGTGCCTCCTCAGCTTGTTAGCTGAATGAGTAAGAAAACTACTTAACCTTTCTGAGCCTTTATGTTCTCATCTGTGAACTGGGTGCCCACCTGGCATGACTGCCTCACAGAACTGCTGTAAGGAATGAATGAGATCATGTAACAGAAATGTTTGGTATTCAGAAGACATTCCATTACTTTTAGTTTCTCCAACATCATTTCTCAGGTACTAAAACTATAGAAGACCAAAGAGACCTCCTGAAGTCATTCAATGTTCATCTCGTGCACAGGAAAACAGGACCAAGGATGAGAGTCCCCATAGAACCTTCTGTCCCCAGTGATGTGCTGCAAGGTGTGGCAGTGACTGCCTGGAGTCTGCCACTCAACCAGGAACCTGCCCCTCCAGGACACTCTCCCTCACCCACCCACTTCAAGCCTGCAGGAAAATTGCAAATCTGTGTCTTCCCTTTTAAAGGTTCCTGCTGGTGACCTAAGGACCTTAAATGATCCTGTTCTACAGAAAAAGTTTGAGTAACGAACAAGAACTTGAGGTGAAACATAAGGGGAGTTTCTCTGATGAGTCCTAGCTGGGAAATAATAGAGACCTGAATTCATTTTCTATTGTTGCCACCACAAATCTAGTGGCTTAAAACAAAACAATCCAATATCTTACAGTTTGGGAGGTCCCCGTCATTTTCTGGTTCTCACAGGTCTAAACTCACGTTGTGGGCAGGGCCAAATTCAAGGTAAGAATCTGTTCCCTTGCCTTTTCTAGTTGCCAGAAGCTGCCCATGTTCACTGGCTCATGGGCCCTTCCATCTTCAAGGTCAATAGGGCCCTTCCATCTTCAAGGTCCTGTGCAATGTCACTGACTCTGATTCTCTAGTCTCCTTGTTTTATTTGCAAGGATCCCTGTGATCGCATTGGGCCCATGAGATAATCTGGGTAATCTTCCCATGAAAACGGTAGCTGATTGGCAGCCTGAATTCCACCTGCATTCTTAATCCCTCCTCACCACACACACACACACACACACACACACGTACGAACGTACGTTACCATATAGCATAACATATTTGCAGATTCCAGAAATTAGCACACGGGCATCTTTGAAGAACTATTATTGTGCTTACCCAATAGTCAAACCTCCTTCTCAAATTTTTTCCCAAACATTGACAGAGACATTGCTGGCTGATCAGAGCACACATTTCTGCCTCAGATCCAGGCTCAAATTCCCGTTGAACACAGTGCTTCTGCAGTCACCATGAATCAATTTGACTTGGCTTAGGTGCAAAATCTGCTTGTTGGCCTTGACTACACTCAGTGAACTCTGGACTGGGAACAAGTTTGTCTATGAAATATTCATCTTCTCAGGCCATCTCCAAATGTTGGTGTCATCCCAACCAAAGGCAGAGAGTGGGCGAATGCCATCGTTCTATCTCATTTCTGATATCAAAGCAGCTTCACTGGCTAAGTGGTCCCTCCCAGTCCTCCCTCTGGGACCACTGTTAATAGCAGGAATTTTCCTGGTCACCTGTTCTTGGGGATTTTCTATCTGAGCACTAAGTTGTCCCGCTTATTTGGGGTCCATGCAGGCACCTACTTCCCAGTCTGCTTGGCACTAACCACATAGTCCTCATTCCTCAGAGACGACTCGTGCTCTTCCCCTGGAGGCATTCCTTGTTGTTGGTCTCAGGAGAGGGAGCTGAACTGCCAGCTGAGTCTACCCATCAAACTGGTTGAAAAATTGTATCTGTCTCCCTTACCTTTAGAGGGTTTCGTCCAAATGTCCCTGACAACTGATGAATGGTCCAAAGCTCCATCATACCTGGCCAGAAGAAGGAAATGGGTACACTTGTCCACACCGTCCAAGCCCCTGGCAGAAAAACAAAGAAGGAATAAACAAAGGTCATAATCAAGGGGACAACATGGCTGTGTCACTCAAAAAACATCCTTGCTCTTATGCTAACTGGATATAGTGTGGGGACAAGTCACTTCAGGCCCCTGTGAGCTTTCATTTCATCTAATCTAAAAAAGAATGTTAGGCCAAATTAGTTCTAGGATTTCTTTAAAAACCTTGGAGCAAACGGTGTCGGCTTTCACAGCCTGGAGTGATTCAAAAAAAAAGGAGGAACAAGACTTGTCAGAGAACAGAGTTGTGGGTTCTGGGGGACATTCAGCTAAAAAAAGATAGCAGGCCATGATGGTCCTCCCAGGCCTTGTCCCAGTAGCATATGATCCAATGGATGACAATGACATGACTTTCATTGACTCCCTCAGGGCATCAGCCCCTTATAAGTACCTCCCAATGTTCCTTAGTGCCTACAGGGTGTCCCCATGTCTCCTCACGCCACACACAGTTCATTTTCTGGTCACCTGCCGTTTGCTTCCTCCCCCGTGGTTTGCTGCAGGTCCCCTGCAAGATAATGGGCTGGGTGCTGCCATCCCTGCCATCTCAGAGGTGCTGGAGGCCTGGGATACCAAAGAACTACAGGTTCCATGGAAATCATGTCATGGTTTCAGCTTGCACAAAGCAGTCACTGGGGAATAAGTTCAGGGACTTGATTTGGAAATAAGATACAAACAGAAGTCCTCTTTTTCCTCTCCACAGGCCTCCCAAGAAGTCCAGCAGGGGCCAAAGTGTGGGGTGAATCCAATCGTGAACCATTCACCAGGACGTGCTCAGAATTGCTCCTTTCCTCCTGCAATCAAAGCTTGGTTTGCAGGTCAGGTGTGTGTGCCTGGTTCCTTCTTCCTTCAAGATGATATCTTTCCCAGGAGGCCCCACAGCCTGTGGTACACACAGTCTCCTAACAGGCCCACGCTGCAGTTCACCAGGCCTGCTCAGACATGTCCAGGCCAGGCCTGGGCTTAAGCTGGGGCTCCCTGCACACTTAATATGTAACAGCCTGCCAGGGTGCGGAGGCACTGTGTTTACGTGGCCCAGCTACCAGAAGACCAGTCAGAGGAAGCCACAAAGAAACAGAGATTGTTTTCCTTATATGTGAAGGCAAAAATCTAATAGATCTCTCTGTACTGGAGTGAAATTCCTCAGCGGGTCATGAGTACCCTGTAATGTGAACCACTAAACCATTTAGTGAGATGTCTGAGTGTCAGACATCCAGCCCCGGAAATCTGTATGTCTAACATTGTTCACTAATGGGAAAGAACTGCTTAAATTGTCCTGGAATAAAAATCCCAGGCACCAGCCTTATTGCCCAGAAAGAAGAGCCACCGAATTCTCCTTCAGAGTCCCGTGGTCAAGGCTGAGACCCTCTTGGCTCACAGATGAAAGAATGGGGGATAGTGGCCAGGACCCTCTGCAACTCTCAAGCCTATCTCCATGTGATTGGGTCCAAAGAAGATACGCTGAGTATGATCACATGTTTTGGAGTCAAGTTTGTCAGGAGAAGAGGTGATTCAGGGAGCATGGTAGCTACATTTGAATGTACTAAGATGCCGGGTTTCTGTGCTCATGACTAAAAGGCTCAGGGGTCACTCCAGTTAAACTGGGCTAACTGGGCTGTGCAAAATAACCACTCAAGAGAAACAAATAGCTTTTTCTTTGGGGTCGCTGTGACGGCTCCTCTGACCTTAAGGGTCCGCAGGAAGAGAGAGAGAGAGAGAGAGAGAGAGAGAGAGAGAGAGAGCACATGCTGACCCCTTTTATTGAGGGAAGTTATTCAAATGAGGCAAGGGGTCAGGTTTCAGGGGGCTGAGTATCTTCATGATGTCCACTGTCAGCAGGTTGACTGACACCTGGGTAGGCCACACCCAAAGGCACAGTAAGAGAAGGGGACACACACAAGGCACTTCCATGGAAGATTCTATCCTAAACAGGGCAAGGGGTAATATTACAAAGGAACAGGTGAGCGTAACTTCACCCATGGGGCTGTAGCAAGACACACCCATGCACGAGACAGCGACCCTCACACCCAAGAAGGGTGGGGAAAGCTCTGCCACATTTCTGCTACTGAGCGCCTCAGCACCCAGCCAGGGAGTGTAACCCAGTCATGTGTAAGGTTGGTCTCCCACACTAAGAGCTGCGTGAAGCAGAAGTGCATTCAGGTTGTCAAGTTCAGGAAGTAAAAGTTCACATGGGATCTGAGTCAAAGCACTTGGATTGAGCTATACTGCCCCTCACGTGCAAACTCTCTCGGCCTCCTGTTCCTCAACTGTAAAGTCACCCAATGACCGCACATCACAAGGTCATTGTGACAAATCAAGATGATCATTTGATAGTGCATTGTGAACTGTAATTGGTGTCCCCAAGCTGAGCTCTTCAAGTGTGCCTTGTTCAGCTCTCTATACCCAGTTCCTGGCACCCCTCCTGATGTATATCATGCCAGTATTCAATAAATGGCCATTGAATGAACTTGATGTTTGTCCAGAGGACAGAAGGCAATCAATAGTTAAAGGTCCTAAGGAAGGTAAATCTGTCTTTAACTTAGAGAAGTTCTATCTCACAGCCAGAGGAGTTCACCAGGCTCATACAGAGGCAGAGAGCTCTGTTCCATGGAGAAGTTCAATCCCAGAGCCTCAGACAAAGCCAGAAATGCTCTACAGTGAATTCTCCTCCAGGACATGAGAAATAGAGAGTAGAGAAGCCACACCAAGGAACAGACTCTTCACTGAAACACTGTCTTCCTCACCAGCCCAGAAACTCGGCTCCCACACACATGAGCACCTTAGCACCAACAATTCAAGTTGAGGCCTCACCACAATCAGAAAGCACTATATGCCATGCACCTTTGAGATACCCACCAACAACAGCAAATATAATATCTGCTCACATCAGGTTTACCAGAAAACTACGCTATCTCCCTAGACCTCTGAATCCAACATGCTATAATGGTGGGACTCTTCACTTAAGCAACCGCTCCAGATAAGCACCAGATTCATTCATTCATTCAAGTGTTAAATAAACACATAATCTATGACAGGAACTGTATTGGAAGGTGGGGAGGTAAGGACAGGAGCTGAATCATCAGAGATGGCAGCAAGAGTGGGGTACAGCAGTTGGCAAAACAGATCTGTTCTTTCTCAGGGACCTGCAAATCCATCAGGGTGCTAAGGTTGATTGCCCACTCCAAAAATCACATGGAGATTTAATTGACACTGTGAGAGTGCTGGTATAAGGTCCTTGCTTAGCATCTGGACAGTTACCTTAAGTGACAGACCCATTTTAAAAAAAAATTCTGCTTTCCTGCCCAAGGGCATTTCTGAGAAAGGCTCACCACTCCCTCCTACCAACCCAACCCCTAACCACCTGCATTAGGACCCCCTGGGCTCTGATTCCTGAGCCTGCCCCATAAAAGTCCCAGAACCCAATCCTGTTTTGCCTCTCTCTGCTATAAAGAGATGGCCTTTATTTGTCAGCTCTGAAAAACAAACTCTGGTGTGTATCTCTGCCTGGTCTCTCTCTTTCATTTCTCACTTGTCCATATTTTGTTCCTCGCTTTCCCTTCAAAGGGATGGTAGGCCTCTCAAGAGGTGATCAGGTCATGAGGCTGGTGACTGGGTTAGATTGTTATCACAGGTTTAGGTTAATTGTCAGGAGTGGCTTTATTACAGAAGCAAGTTCAGCCTCCTCAGGGCCCTTGCTCCTGCCCTCTTACACTCATGCACTCTTTTGTCACGAGATGCCCTCTGTTGTGTTATGATGCAGCATGAAGCCCTCACCAGACTCTGCCGACATCTCGATAGTGGACTTCCCAATCTCCAGAACCATGAAAAATAAACTTCTGTATTTTGTAAATTATCCAGTCTGTGGTATTTGTGTTATAGCAATACAAAACCGACTCAGATACAGGGAAACAAGCATTATGTAATAAATAAGTACATAATTACACACTGTGATAAGTATTAAGAAAGAAAAGCAAGGGAGTATGGAAGGTCCATCATGGGGGCCAGAGTCAAGAAAAGACTTCTCCAAGGATACAGCATCTATGCTGAGACCTGAGGGCTGAGTCCAGGTAAACCAGCTGGAGAGCCATGTGAGGCTGTCCTGGTGTTTTGAGGTGGTCCAAAGGTGAAAGAAGGCATGTGCGGTTGGAAATTGTGAGCAGGCGGGGGCTTTTCTAACTTATTCTAAATGCAACGGATAACCAGCAAAGAAGGATGAGAGCAGATTCATGCCTTTAAAAGATTACCTAGAAGATGGGTTTGGAAGGGACCCAAGAACACAGGCCTTTGAAGTTATATTGTTGTTTAGCAGAGGGGGGCGGCTGATGGTGACTTGCACAAACGTGGGGTAGTGGCACCAAGGTCCTAACAAAAATCGATTCTACTTGAGCTCCCACCTACAAGAAGAGGTAAAAGAGCAAAGGAGAAAACAATCCTGTGTGCTTAGGGAAAATTATGGGAATAAATTTAAAGCAATCCTAAAGTCTTAGAGCATCTGACGACATATAATTAAAGTAAAAGGATAGATCTTAAGCACAGATCGTTCACATAGCCTCAAGCCACTACTTAAAGGAAAAAAGAATAGAAGGAAATACACCACTATGTTAACAGCCATCATCTGGAGCTTTTTACTTCCATCTTTGTGTTTCTGTTTGTCAAGTAGCTTGCCATTATTTACATGTTTCTTCTGTAATCAGGAAAAAATATCCATAAGTTAATTTTAAAAATAATCGGGTTGCCTTCTCACGTTCTGGGTGTGTCAATGGGAAAGATTTCAAGGGTCCTCTGGGACTTCATCTTCCTGTGCAGACTGATGTCCTTCCCCAGGGAAATCAAGGCAGAGGCACCGCAACACAGTGACAGCAGAGTCACACTCTCAGCAATTCCTTTCACTTGGACAAAAACACAGACCTGTCCTCACTTTCCTCTGCTTCCCTGATAACAGACACAGTTCCTCTGTGTAGCCTAACAGGGCCTCCTGGCCACGCCCTCTCAGAGAGATGGCTCCCCTCGGAGCCACCTTGTCCCTGGCTCCTGAGCTGCTGCCCACTGGACCAGTTGTACCCATCTGAGTCCAGTTAAGCCAACTGGACTTTCTCTCAAGAATGTAGAATTGAGACAATTAGACTAAATTAGAGAATGATAGTATTTAAACAAAAATCTGGCCCTGTAGCACTGAGACACACGTGATGCAGAGCAAGTCAAAGGCATAAAAATGTATGGCTAACTATCCCCCTGCCCCAGGAATCCAAGAGGGGAACGAACGATGCAGGAACAGAGAGGGAGGTAAGAGACCTCGTGGCTCTGTGGCAGGCAGAAAGAGCAGCTTCAGCTCGGGGTTACACTTCCGTTCCCCAGATGGTCTATCTCTTAATTGTCTGCAAGATGGGATTTTGCCTCTTCTCAATAAATCTTGTTTGCCTGAAATTAGGGAGTTTTTCTTCCTTATAACCAAAGAGCTTCAACTAAGAATTTCCCTTCTACAGATGTTTCAGTGTTGCAAAAGTAATATATCCAGTAGAAACCCATACTTCCAACTTTGAATTTTGACCTTTTCCCAAGCCAGTGATAGGCACTATAATCCTCCTTCGCCAGCTCCCAGGCAGCTGTGCAGTCATGAGAGAACATTATATACTCTACAGTGGACTATGTTGCTAAGAACGGAGGGTAAAGCCGGGTTTGGTGGCCCACACCTATAATCCCAGAGGCTCAGGAGGCTGAGACAGGAGGATTGCGAGTTCAAAGCCAGCCTCAGAAACAGCGAGATGCTAAGCAACTCAGTGAGACCCTGTCTATAAATAAAATACAAAATAGGGCTGGGGATGTGGCTCAGTAGTTGAGTGCCCCTGATTCCAATTCCTGGTACCNTTCCTGGTACCAAAAAAAAAAAAAAGAGTGGAGGGTGGATAGATTGGATATAGTAAATGTGTTTTCAATTTAACAATATTTTCCACTTAGGAGGGGTTTATTGGGACTTCTCCCCATGGTACAGTCAAGGAGCATCTGCATTCCACTAACAACCCAACTTATTATCTGTCTACAGATATTCCACCCTACTGATAATCAAGCCCACCACCCATGCCATGGGCTAGAGTCTCTTCCCCTTGCCCAGGGCTCCCTCCATCCAAAAGGTCCCACCACCCAGCCAGGTCAAGCCAAGCTGCAGCTCCAAGCTAGTGCAGCATCTGCACTCTACAAATGAAACAAACCAAGGTCCCCTGCAACCCCCTTCAAGGACCATCTTGCACCACCCTCAGGAAGCACACAGTGCCCTGTGACCTCTCAATCTGCCCACAGGCAGAGGTTTGCCCCTGGGGAGAAGCCCCTGCAGAAGGGCCAATGGCCTAGCTGCCACTGCCTCAAGCCAGAGGAGAGAGGGAGTTTGACAGCTCCAAGGTAAAGCCTCTTTTTATTAAGACAACACAGCAAACTTTTTTAACCACAGCTGACATCACTCTAATAAATCACCATCATGTCTTGTGGGATAGAAAAAGCCAAAACACTGTCACATTTGATTTTGCTGGCTACTCGAGTCTCGAGAACAAACCATGTGTTTTTAATCAACAACACTTTGTTTTGCATTTCTCAGACCCCAATACTCTTTAAATAGTTGCTTTTACCAGAGGGCTATTTTAAACCCAGGGCCAGCTTATTTGCAGAGGACATTAAGAAACAGAACACCATGTTACCGGCTCCGAAGGCTTATCCCCAGCACTTTCTCTTCTGTGATGATTATGTATTATGAGGTTGTATCTGTCTATTTCAGAGGGGGGCTTTCCTCTCCCCTCTTTGGGAATTTAATTAGATGTCTTCCCAGAAAGTTGGAGTTTTTTGGTTTCTCTAACAGGCAACCCGACTGGGTTATGGGAAAACAGCAAACTTCCAGCCAAAGGAAACAGAGAGAGTCACATCTGGAACTAGGATTCCAAAGGAGGTGGCAGAGGAGGGGGACTGTTGGAAGGGAAAGAAGCAATAAAACAAGATTTCCGGAATGGCACATGTCAATTTCTGCATGCACACAGGCCCCAGACCTCTCCGAGGTGGATGTGCTCCGGCAAGCCGAAGGAGGCTTGCATGGTGTTCCTTTTTATTTTGCTGGGAATGGGTGGCACCTCGAGGCAAGAATAAGCCTCAGGAAGCTGTCAGTGAAAGCAGCCACTTGCCTGACTGTTGGATATGCCAGGACCTTGACAATGATTGACAGCTGGGTTCATCTTGTCCAGACATCTGTCTCTAACAACACCTGACTTGACAAAGACAACAAAAAGGGACCAAGACACAAGATCCCAATCTAAACTAGAGAAAAACTCCATACTATTTGCTGAACAGTTCACTTAAGCCCAGTTGAATGGTGCAGTCAAAAATACAGGCATGGCTACTATTTGATTCTGGTGTCAACTGCCACCCCTCAGCCAAATGGTAAGATTTTGATTACGTGGTCTTTTTTTCCTTGAGTGACTACTGAAATCCTCTGATACAGATCACATCAGGGTTTTCCTCTGGGGTGGCCTGGATCATTCAGCCTTTGCTGATCAACTCATGCTGCACAGGGTAGCTGATAACACTCAGACCTGTTGGACATCAAACTCCTCTTTTCTAGGGCCTTAGCAGATTGTTCACCTGCAAAGGACTCTCCACCATGCAAAGTTCATTCTTTAATGAAGAGTCTTCAGCTATATGCTCTGGTTATTCCTTTTTCTTCTTAATATGCTGTAAATTCATGAAATATAGCATACGCATGAAACTGCTCCATGAAAAACTCACTCTGACAATGTCCACTACAAAAGTGCCTGCCCCTAAGCATGTTCTGCAACTGTGCTTTATATAATTGCATATTGTATGTTATGTGTATATAAGTAATTTATATCCATCCCTGTCATTTGGGGAGGGGAGAATCCTCCAGGCTGAGTGCTGTCTGGAAGACCCTCTGCCATTATCAGAAGCCCTTTGTTCCACAGTCAGTTCTCTCCCCCTCCAGCCAAAGCATCCCTGGGTTTAGCTGTTCATCTGTAGGCTCACTGGGTTTTGCTGCATTAGCACTCCAGGTATGAGGGTTCCATTTGATCATGTAAGTATATTGGCAGTGACTATTTACAAGCCCAGGCTAGGAATTACTTTTCCAATTGAGTATTACAAATAGGTGTTCAAACTTGTGACCTGGGTCCTTAATGTTCTGTGGCAAATGCTTTCATTTATTTCATTACCTTCTAGAATAAACTAGGAAGCCTGGAACGATAACGAAATGTTGGAAAATATCTTCTGGTTGCTATTTTATAGGTATACAAGACTAGATTTAGAAGGAGGTAAGTGGGTGTAAGAATGTGTGTGTGTGTGTGTGTGTGTGTGTGTTGCAGCTTCCAGGATTGACACTAGGCAGTCACCTTTAGGCAAGCCTCAATTGTCTCTCAATTGTCTGCAACCACTGACTTCCCAGGGTCTCCAATCCAGGGCCATGATGCTCTCCAGGTGCATGGAGGTATAGGGTTAGGGTTAGGAAAACATAGAGATTTGTTTCTCAAAGTGTGGTCCATAAAATTGTGGTATTTGCCTTCCAGTTAAAAATGCAGACTGGGGTTGTGTCTCAGTGGTAGAGCGCTTGCTTAGCACGTGTAAGGCACTAGGTTTGATCCTCAGCACCACATATAAATAAATAAAATAAAGGTATTGTGTCCAACTACAACTAAAAAAGTTTTTTAACTTATTTTTTAAAATGCAGAAATTCTTCAACCCCACACTTACTAACTCAACATGCATTGCCATAAGATCCCTAACTGATGGTATAAACCCTATTTGAGAAGCATTAGTATTTCTTAACCCTACATGTTATAATCCATGAGGACAGTTATAACACTATTGATGCCAAGCTTTTAACTTCAGACTAACAAAATCAGAATCTCTAGAGGTGGGGCTTAGGCATTAGAATTTTACCTATCCCAGTCATTTCAATATCCAGCCAGGGTGAAGACAGTTAAAAAAAAAAGGATAATTATTTATTGATCATCTACTATATGCCAAACACTGGTTAGGAATTTTACAGAGGTTTTCTTTATTTTTTATTTTTTAATTTTTTTTTAAAGAAAGAGAGAGAGAATTTTAATATTTATTTTTTAGTTTTTCGGCAGACACAACATCCTTGTTTTGTATGTGGTGCTGAGGATCGAACCCGGGCCGCACGCATGCCAGGCGAGTGAGCCACCGCTTGAGCCATATCCCCAGCCCGGGTTTTCTTTATTTTTACCACAACCCTAGAAGGGTAAGCATTATTCTTTCTGCATCAGAGATACCAGGTCTTATATCCCAAAGGTCTCATGCCCAAGTAGGCATTTGAACCCAGAGCCTTGAGCTCTGGGCACCACCCATTCAGTGTACAAATGACAGCTGTGTCCCCACACTGGCAGTCACCTTTAGGCAAGCCTCAATTGTCTCTCAATTGTCTGCAACCACTGACTTCCCAGGGTCTCCAATCCAGGGCCATGATGCTCTCCACGTGCATGGAGGTATAGGGTTAGGGTTAGGAAAACATAGACAAAACAAATGACAGCTGTGTCCCCACACTGGAGGACTACTTACAAACAGGAGCAAAAAGCTATGAAGCTCCAGGAAGCCCAGAGTGGAGGAATGCAATGTCCTACTTATAAATCAGCAAACAGTGAGTGGCAAGAGCACCAACATGAGAGTGCTGCCACTGCCCAGCTGGGGATCTCCTGGACCATGTCCTGCCAAGAAAGGCCAGTGCAGCAGTCCATAGTCTGAAAGACCAGCCACCCAGGGGGAGCTTCCCAGGGCTCCTGCCTAGTAGCATCCAGAAAAGCCAGGTCAGTCGGGTGAAGGATTTCAGCCGGGTTTAATGGGACATTTATGAGCAAACCGTACTTATTAGTAAACAATAATTATAGGAGAGCAAGTGCCCCAGGGGGAGCAGGTAACATGAGGCCCCTTTTTTCTAATGCCCTCCATGTGCAAACCCCATTTGGAATTAAAACATCCCTGCTGTCAACAGGAGTGTTTAAAGAGACCTGGATTTCTGTAATATAAGCAGTAATTCTGATGTCTACTGTTAATTGAAGGCTTCATCATTTACAGGGTGCTTTCACATACACTAATGCATTTAATCCTCACAACGAGCCTGTGAGGCAAGTATTTTTATTCATCTCATTTTTAGATGAGGAAGCTGAAGCTCTGGGGATATGAGGTGGCAAGCCCAAGGTCACGCAGCTTGTGACTGAGTCACAGAGATGGAATTTGAATTCAGGCCTTCAAGGCTGATGCCATTCGTGCTGGGGTACAGCGGACTCTCAGACCACTGTATGTATCATCAAAACCCCAATCCCACCAGAAAGCTTGCCTTTCACTTCTGGAATTTTCTTTGCTACTAGTCATTGGAACCTGCATCTCTAACAATCTACATCCTGTGTCCTGGCTGAATTCTTGGGAGACATTCTTATTGTTTCCATGTATGTACCTTTTCTAAGATCTAAGGTGGTTATGAACAGCTCTTCAGCAGCCTGAAAGGAAAACAGCCAACTTTAGGCAAAACTTAAAGTTTACCCCTAAGCACACACAGAGACAGACAGACAGACAGACAGACAGACACACACACACACACACACACACACAGAGTTTCAATAGCATACTGGGTTTCAATACCCTGTTTCAGGGTAATGATTTTTAAGTTGCCCCTAGATTTAGTGGAGGGGAGGGATGGGGGGAGAGTCATAAGCAAAAGTTATCATGAACACTTCAAAAATGGCTACAAAGTTACCCACGTCATCACCACCTTGCAGAAGATTAAGGAATCTGGGAACAAATTAGCCTGGTGTAGACAGTGACTTAAGGAGAAGTCTCAGGGAGGAGTCAGAGAAGCCAGCAACTTTAAATCCTGTAAAGTTTTTTTTAATCAAGTTACACTATTATTTGAAATTGGCAGGACACCAATGGATTTAGTCCAAAGGCATAATTTATGACTTTTTTTTTTTTTCGGTTTTCTTTTTTAAGGGCATTAGTGTTTTAGTTCCTTTTTTCCTTCTTGAAAGTTTTNTTTTTTTTTTTTTTTTTTTTTGGCAATATGTCGCCTTCTTTTCTCAAATCTGTTTCCATCCAACAAGTATAAAATGGAGCCAGTTTGAAGGGGCCCTGCACCTCCCTCTCCTCACACCCCCAGAAAGAGCTTGCTCCTGCATTAAACTAGCCAGCCCTCTAGCCACGAGCCACTTAGCACAAATTTGTGCAGTAGTTTTCTTCTCCAACTGATCCTCCTTAAAAGTTCAGTTATTCCCTCGTGCAGAGGGCGGGGGCTGTTCCTCCTCACTGAATCACCCCAAGATTATGGGTGAACTTTCCCCCACAAATGGCCTTCCTCCATTCCCTAGCAAACCTCTCCCTCAGGGCCTTTGTTCCCACAGGCCTCACATCTCCAGGAGCCCCATGCCCTTTGTAGTTCCCCCTGCCCTTCCCTGCTTCCCCCACGCCCCACCCTGACCCTCCCAGCCCCGCTGAGGGCCGCTCTCCCTGGCCTCCCTGCTTCCTTCTCAGGAGCAGGCCTCGGGTGCCCTGGGAGTACACACATTCATGCAACTCCCCTCCCACAGGCCCTGAGAAATCCTGGAGATCAAAGAGCTCGGCAGCGGGGCCAGGTGTCCGTCCTCTGCCACAGGCCACGATTAATCAAACCGCCCAACTCACAGGGAGATCAAACCCGGCACCCCGCCAGCTGTTGGTTAAAGCTGGCCTTCAAGTTGCCCTCATTAAATTGCCTTCCCCTCTTTCTTGCTGACTCCTGTCCCGTGACCATCTATCTCTTGGATCTTTCTCTGGGAGCTTTCTTCCTCTCTCTTTCCACCAGTCCCTCAGTTTCTGTTTTTCTCTCATTCTTTTCTTCTTCCTGTCTTTCCCCCCACCGCCAGACACTTCTTCCTCTATCTACCATCTCTCCCTCCTTGTTCCTCCCATTAACTCTGTTCCACTCATTCAAACTTCCACGGCCCTCAGACTCTTGCCTGGAGACTCCCTCCTGGACCCTCCTGCTCAGCCTCTGAAGTTCCAAGAAAAGAAGTGGTCTGGGGCTGCTGTGTGCCAGCTGCAGGGTGCAAGGCCACGGGGGCTGCTGGGAGAGTGGATTTCTCCAGGTCAGGGGAGTTCACGGAGGCTGACCTGAATTCTCAGATGGCCCTCTGCAGCAGGCACAGGCTTCTCCCATGCACGCCAGCACACGCACACAGGCACACCATGTCTGGGCTACTGTTTGCTTCCTGTTTTCCAAAGGCCCCTAAGCCCACAGAGGGAGCTTCTCAATGCAGCATCCCTTGTGGGACCAGCTTCCCCGCCTCACCTTGGTACAGATTATAAGCCCCCACATGGGAGAATCAGTTTCACCTGGAACAGGAAACAGGGAGTAATCTAGGTATGGAAAAAGGTCCTTCCTTTTTTTTTTAAGTTGCTGATGGACATTTGTTTTATTTATTTATATGTGGTGCTGAGAATCAAATCCAGTGCCTCACACATGCCAGGAAAGCTCTCTATCACTGAGCCCCAACCTAGCCCCTGAAAGGTCCTTTCTTTTCCTATCATCTCTACCCAGGAAGAGGAAGGATGGAAACGTTGGATCCTGACTTCTTGCTCAGCTGATGTGTTGAGAATATTTACTCCAGTTGTCAGGGAATTGTTTTTACACACTTTTTCTTACAACAAACACTGGCAAACGAAAAAGAAAAAAAAAATAAAGAAATAAAGAAGGAAAAGAAAAGAAAACACAGGCTTCAGAGTACTGTCCTCTTTCTCAGTCTCGCTCTATATACATCTATGTATTTTTTTAACTTGTTTTTCATTTTAGTGGTTCTAAGGCGCACAGGCGTGAGAAAACACAGATGGAGAGGAGCAGACAACGTTGTCGCTGTGCGCAGAAGACATCACACCATGTTATAGATTCTCAGAAGTCTTGGAAGACCTCAGGATGCAGAATGGGGTTTTTTTTTTTTTTTGTTTCAGTTTGGGTTTTTTTTTTTAACCCCCCTTTTCTCCTTTACAGAGTTGGAAGTATCTCCTCCTTTCCTTTCCCCTCTCGGTTCTATTTCTATGCCTCTGGCATCACCTGCTGCTGCTGGGAACACAGAGTCCCTTGGCCCCGGTGGCTGGGTCACTGGGCTGCCCCGGGTTTGACCCCACCTCTACCTGCGCGTGTTTCCCCAGCTGTGGAGAGGCGAGCTGGTGGGAGGAGAAGCCATCCATCAACTCCAGCGGCAGAGGCCTGAATGAGGGCGGGAAGGGTCAGGCATGGTGCACACTTGAGCATGGTGCAGGGGGTGAGGGGGGCTACAAATTGTTGAGATTTCAGTGCTGGGCTTGATGGATGGTACAGAATGAGGGGCAAGATGCCGTCCCCCCAAGCCTGCTCTGGCACCAGGACATAGCCTGAGCTCCTGGTCTCCACTGACTTCCTCCCAGTCCACCCCCACCCACCCCCTTCGCCCTGGCTTTCTTTTTGCTGCCTGCTCACAGCCCATCCGTCAAACTATGCCCCGAAGCTGACCTTTTGCAGAGAACAGCCAGCCTGAGAGAACCATTTCTTGCTGAAACACCTCACCAAGGAGTTTTATTAATGCTGGCAGGCCCAGCAGTAAATGGTGTGGCACGGCTACCTCACAGTCTCCTGTGCCTGCCTCCTCACCTGCGAGTTTTTTTCAGCCTTAAGCAAGAAGGAAGAGTGTGGGGCCAGATTGCTTTAGCAGAGTTCCTGGTTTTCTTGCTCAGCGCCAAACCCACTTCCGCCCCAGGTAGGCCCTGCGGGGTCTCGCAGTCACCTGTAGAGTTGTGGGTGCTTGCCTCTCTGAGATTCATGGGTCTATAAGGTTCCCTCTTCGCCTCTTAAAAGTAATGACAGAGTTTCAGGAGAGGCTCTGTGGCCTCCTGCTGAGAAAAACTAAAACTTGACTGAAAAGACCAGAAATCTTTGCTGGCAGCATGAGCTGCAGTAGGGAGGACAAGTGCTCAGGGACTCTGCAGGGGAGGGACACGCAGTTGGGCAGTTTCAAGCTGGCCCGGGGACCTGTCCATCTCATTGGGGTTTCTTTTTCAGAGACCACACAGGTTGCCAGTCGCGCCATTGCAGCAGCACAATGGAGCAGAGAGTAGGGACGGACGTGTTGAGGCGAACAGGGATGGGAGATGTTTAATAGAATTACTCTTAGGCTTCGAGTTAATGAATCACAACTGCAAGAAATCATGATAATCCAGTAGGCATTAGTGACAGATTAGCTTCAAAGCTGCCATAAAAGTGCCATAATGCTTACCTAACGGCATGATTAATTCTCCCAGTACATAATGGCTTTATGGAGGAACCAGGCACCAACAGAGCCTTGATGGAAAGCCACACAGAGATCCCAGGGCGCCAAGGGCATCCCCACCCTGCCCAGCCTGTGTGGCTTCCACTCCGCCTGGAGGCGACTCCCCAGATTGTGTCAGACAAAGCAGCAACTCAGCTGTACCCAGAGCTGGCTCCCAGGGCTGTGCCCTTCACTGAGTGGCAGCTATCCCAGCGGACTAGGAAGTGGCACCACCCCAACCTCCAAGACAGGCATTTCCTATGACTAACGCTCGTGCCTGAAGAGCCCCATCCCATTCCCTTCCTCAAAAGATCAGTGTGGAGAGATCTAGAAAGAATGCTGGACCAGGACACTCTTCCTGACTCCACTCCTCACTTAGCTGTGTGACCTAGCAAGTTCTATAACCTTTCTGGATTCAGACAGCCAAGCTCTGCTCCTACATCCTTAACCACCAGAATGCCTCCCTTTAATGGCACCTAATATTTAGCAATCACTAAATTGTGCTCCAGGTATAATACAAATCCTTTTATATATATTATTTCATTTACTGCTCCCCAAAATCTTCTGAGATAGTTATGGCCACTATCTTCACTTTACAGATAGGGAGAGTGAGGCTTGGACAGGGAAGTAACTAGCCCACAGTCAATCTAGGATTGACAGGCAGGATTCTCTAGCTCCTTGCTCTTCTACCAGCCCTCTAAGACCACCAGTCCAACCTCAGGGGAGATCCCCCTGTGAGGTACTGAGCACCACCTTCTAGAGGAAGCTATGAGGAAGACATCCTTAGCAATTCTTAATTCCCTGCCCCATCCACCATGCAATGGGAAAACCAGAAACGCAGGAGATCTGGACTTCATCTTCACCTTGACACTGTGGATCCTGTTCTGATAGCATTAACTGGGGCACTTAACTTCTGTAGGTCTATGTGTCAACTTCTCTTCTGGACAAAGGGAATAATAATAATACCACCTTGTCACCACAGGGAGCTGAGGGTCTTGACCCCTGGAGGCTAGGATCCTCTTTTCACAACTCCCTCTAGAGTCCAGTCCTCTTTTGTGACGCAGACGCACATGCTGCTCCCGAGGCTCTCACTGTGGCCTGCCCGTCTTCCCATAAATATGGAGGCAATTAGCACGAAGCCCAGGTCCAAAGGGAATTCTCAGAGCCATGTTCATCTTCATAATGTTGAAGAAAACCCCTCAGGAGGCCTGAGTCACTGCTGAGGCGGGCGGGCTGTTTCTGGTCTGATTAACTAGGGCTCCCGGAGAGGCATGCAGCACTCCCTCCAGCAGCCCTCCCACCAGCCCACACCACTCCCAGGGCTCCCGCCATGTGAGGCCTCCCATCAGGCCTCCACTGAGAAGCAGCAAAAAATGGAGGTTTGGTTGCCTCCTGCCAAAGCATCAGCATGCTTCAAACTTTCCCAAGAATCAAATGGCAGACCATCACTCAATCAGCAAATATTTACTTCTCCAGGCCAACATGGGGGAAAGGCCAAAGGGATTCACTTCATCCCTTTGCACCCCTGAATCCCAAAATGGACCCAAGGCTCACACCACTGGTGGCAACTATGTTGAGGCTCTGGGTAGTTTTTCCTGAAGGTGACTACCTTGGCCATGACCCATGCATCTCTCAAAGCCCATTCCCTTGTCTGAGCTAACTGCCCGACGTGTGTCAAAGTGGACCCTGTCACTGAAGCTACAAAGTCATCAAATTTCAGTTTTGGAAGAGACATCCAAGAGATTTCTTCAGCCCCTTCTGCTACCCCCCATCTGCTATGAACTCCTCTTTAGTCAAATATATAGTTCTTATTTCAACATGCTATGCCCAGTGAAAGCTCAATAAATATTTATTGATGGTGGTATCCATGATGAATTAACAGCCAAATCTATAAAATTCAAGTTTCATACAAGGAGAGATCCTGGTGGGAAAGAAACTGCTACATAAAGTTTAAAATTTTTCAAAACGACAAGTGCTCACACACAGGCACACACACACACACACACACACACACAGGCACACCATGTTCTCTGCCCCAACAGAGAATCATATTGGCAAACAAGAAACGGCCTCTGGATGGAACACTCATGCCTTCAAGTTGAATGTGAAGGGCATGCTCAGATTCTCTGAGGTCAAGCAGCCCAGCCTGTAGGAAAGAGCCTGACCCTAGGTCCAGAGTCCCCTTCTATCTCCTTCTAGCACCAAGAACCAGTGAATTTCCTGTTCTAATGAAACAAAATAGCACTGCTGAGTGCTTTCTCAGGTCTCACAAGTGAGCTAAAGTGAATGCAGTCACATATACAAGTTTGCAGATACTAAAACTTAAGAAGGACAGGTAGCTTATACTAGAGTTTTCAAAATGATAGTTACTTTGGTTTGAATCTGAAATGTTCCCCCAAAAGCCTATGGGTTAAAGCCTTAGTCCCCAGATTAGCACTATTGGGAGGTGGTGGAAATTTTAAATATAGGGCCCAGTTGGAGGTCTTCTGATCAAAGGGGACATAGATTTTGGACCTCAATCTCTTCTTCTTTTTCTCTGTTGCTTCCTGGCCAAGAGGTGAATGGATTGCTCTACAACGGTCTCCTGCCATGATGTTGTTATGGTTTGGATCTTTATTGTGTTAGGCAATGCAAGAATGTTCAGAGGTGAAACAATTAGATTATGAGAGCTATAAACAACAAAACCAGTGGTTTGTTGTTTGCTCAGATTATATCTGAGCCTGATCCATATCCACAGATTCTCTCTTACTGGAGGAAGCTGATTTGAGCCTAGTTTTGCATTAGCCTAAATTGTCCCAATGCAGTATGCGTCAGGGCTAGTGAGGGAGGGTGGGGACAGAGCAGAAGTAAAAAGGAAAAAAAGCCATGAAAACCAAAGACAGACTCTCAAGAGGACAAACCCATCCTACCTTTTCCCCCACTACAGTCCTTCAGGCAATATAGCAAAAGATTCCCCCCAAGAAAGCTTAGGAGGGGAGCAGATTGGGAGCTGAAGATTGAGTGTCCTGGGGCTGCTTGCCTCTCCCAGTTCTCTCCTGAACTCCAAATTGTCCTGCCTGTTCAGCTCTTGTTCCTTGGTCCGTCCTCAGGAACCCTTCTATGCTAGTGGTTGATGGGCAACCTGAAATAAGAAGACAGAGAAGGGGGGGGGGGATCTACTGACAACAAACACTTTAGTAACATGGCCCAGTGCTAGGCACCCTGCTAGGTAGAGTTTGTCCCTTGGGAAGGTCAAAATATGTCCATGCATAGAAAAAGAACACCCACAGTCCTCTTGGCAATGCTCACTGGCCTCTTCCCAGCCCAGGCCTGTCCTTCCTGGCTCCTGAAGGCTGCTCATGATTCTGCTCTCATTTCTGGTGTGTGTTCCTTCCCAGAAGGGTGTCTGATCTTGTCATGGCCAGTGTTTTCCGCATAAGGGGACCTGGTACACTTTTATAGGAACCCAGTGGTTCCCTGGGGCCAGACTGTAATGCTGTCCAGATGCAGAAAAACAGAAGGGCCATTCAAAAACAACCGAAATATCAACACACTTTGAAAGCGGTCTGTTAGCACTTGTCATAAGCACAATAAACAAAACAATGAAACCATCAGAAAGTACCGTGAGACAGTCAGGCCTTAGGAACTTGGCTTTGATGACTTAGAAAAGCAAAGCGAGGGGGCAGAACCAGTTCCCACTTGGGCTGAGGCTTGTTTGTTCTGCTTATCTGAAGTCAGAGCTAACAATCCTCATCAGGATGAAAGAACCTAGAAGTTTCTCCTCTGCAACTGGCCCCTGTGCAGAAGCAGCAGAGTCTTGGGTAACTGGTCAGTTTCTGCATGTGGCCCATAAAACACTAATTTTATAATGCCACTCTCATCTGCTGAAAGGCCCTGGCTTCTCTTGTGTTCCCCCAACAAATGAGGGAACCAACAAATGAGCTCATTTGCTGGAATGCTTACCTGGCTGGCCTGGGGGAAATGTGACCTGAACTGGTAGGAGGGGACACTGGGGCACAGTTTCAGTCACTCCTTCCTCAACTGTTAGATGTCCTATCCCCAGGTAAGTCAGAGGAGAAGCCGAGGGTCTGCTGGTTCTTCCTGAGGCCCCGCTGCTGACACATTTGTCCTGTCTTTGGAGGAAGAGGCTGGGAGAGAAATGTCACCCATCCACCTGGCAGACACTGCATGCAGGCTTCCAATTTGAGTTGTAGAGCTGGGGCAGGTGCTGTCCCCCGGGTGAAATGAAGCCGCCTGCTTACCACAGTCACTCAAGGTTATTTCCCACTGTCTCCACAACTCAGGCTTTGCTTAATTCCTACAGTGGGTGCTGGCCAAGCCATCTATCAAATTACCTGCCAGTGATTAAAGCAAGCTTAGTCCGTTTGGGTGCAGTCCTCCTGCATTTTGATTCTAAGTCAAGCAAAATAGGGGATTAGCCAAAGTAGGAGGGGAAACCTGACATGGCTGTCTGCTGTGGGAGATGGGGGGCCATGGAAGCTGACGTGACCAGCTGGTGACAGTGGGGACATGGAGGCCTGAGACACGAGTTCCAGTGCTCTGCTTGGCTGGGAACCCTGGGTGGGTCTCTTGTATTCCTTCCACTCATAGATCCAGCCAGCTAGTCTACAAGGCTCTATGGGTAGATCAATCAGAAGATTCTGTTCTCCTTTCCTAATTGTGAGAGAGGAGGAGGAGGAGGGGGAGGAAGGGGAGGAGGAGGAGGAGGAGGAGGAGGAGGAGGAGGAGGAGGAGGAGGATAAACAGATGTTTGAACAAAAGAACTAAATATACACAGAGAACCCTTGCATATCCGCTCCAGACCTGAAAACTAAAGGCTAGTCTGCCATAATCCTCCTCCTTCATTGGAAAACATGTGCAATATTTGCCAGTTATGTCTGATTCCAGCAACTTCCCTGGAACAAATCAGTAGCAATTCGCAACAATTGATAAAAATCCATTAAACACCTGTAATGGGCCAAATTGCTGCCCTTTAACTACTTCAAACATCTGGATAGGTGGGAATGAGCTTGGAACCAAAGCCTCAATTTCCCAGATGCCTTTTAATCTATTGTGGAGGTAGCCTCGAAATGGAAGGTCCACCCCCTCTCCATTTCTCCTAGCCAGGTGGGGACTGGAACAGCAAGAGCTCAGGAGGCTTTGGCTCCAACACTTTCCAGAGTGGCCACCTTGCCATCCATCAGCAGCCTCCTGTGGTGTAGAAAGGACATGGATTTTTGGAGTCAGAGAAACCTGTGATGAAATCCCATCTTTTGCAAACACTAGCTGCCAGCCCAGAGAAAGCTAGTTCATTATGACTATCCCGAGGACTAAAAGAGATGGTGGTTAGCAAGGACCAGTGCGCAACCTAGCATAGAGTATATG
This sequence comes from Marmota marmota marmota, assembly GCF_001458135.2. Taxonomy (NCBI): domain Eukaryota; kingdom Metazoa; phylum Chordata; class Mammalia; order Rodentia; family Sciuridae; genus Marmota; species Marmota marmota. The sequence continues at coordinate 7,124,405 of NW_026000223.1, forward strand.
CAATAGATACTAGCTGCCTCCTCCTCATCTCCACCCACATACAGCTGTCAATCAATCAATAGGCAAGTATTTGTTGGATGCAAATTGAGTGTTCAACACAATGGGAGTTCAAGAGACACAGATAAATAAGCCAGATTACTGCCTGGGGAGAACTCCTAGGATAATGAGGAAGATGAGAAGATCATCTAAATAGGAAATGAAAATGCTTCAACACAGAAACAGAGTAATAGTATTACAGGGAGGCAATCTAGGCCTTCCCAGGATTGCAGTTATCTACTTGGTACTGCTCTTACTGGCTAGATGACCTTGACCAATACTTAGCCCCTTCAGTCTTGGCTCCTAATCTGTAAAATGAGGAAAATGGCATCAATCTCATAATCCTGTGGTAAGGATTAAATTAAATTAAATTAAATTAAATATGACCCTTATCAGGTGTGTAACTTCATTTATCGAAATGTGGAAAATAAATTGACCTACCTTATAGGGAAGTTCTAAAGATTAAATTTGTTAATGCATATAAAGCTTTTCAAAAAGGATTATATAAATGTTAGTTATCATTACCTTCTAGAACATAAATTCCTTGAGGAAAGGATTTTGATCTGCTGTATGCCCTGATATGTTTCCAATAGAACCGGGCCTGGCACACAGTTCATAAATATTAGTTGAGTGCATGAGCTGTTGACTGTTGTAGGAGAGGGGCAGGTGCCATTCCAAGAAGGCTTCCTGGAAGAGGTGATGCAGAAGGGTGAATAGGAGTTTTTAATGTTAAGGAGGTGAAAAGGACAAGCCCGCAGAGAAAACAGCTCAGGAGGGATGCCAGGCAAGAAAGAGCATGGTGTGACAGGAGACCGCAGACAATCTAATATGGGTAGGCAAAAAGCTTCAAGTCAGGCAGAGTCAGGAGATGGAAGCTCTCCCAGATCATCCACTGATTGATTTTCATGGGACCAAATACAACCTGGAAAACACACCCAAGCAACATGTGAGTAGTTGACAAAAACAACTTCCATCAGCCGGTCCTACAGTCTCCAGGACACTGGGCCTGATCCCAAAAGAGCAACAGAAATAGCATTTCCCATGAGCCCTTTGCTTCTAGGGAATGTGCCATCACAGGGGACCCTTACCCATCTGTCTGAAAGATTTCCAGCCCACTTGGAGAACCAGGCAACCATGCCTGTGAACTCTGACCCCATCAATCCCAGCAGGGGCTGGGGAAGCATTTACATCTTCAAAGGTCCTGGTAAATGTTAGCCAACAGCCTCCTCCCAATCCCCATCCCTCACCTCCTCCCGCTCTGGGCCACCAGGGGTCAGGGACTAGGGTCACACCTGGCCAGGCCCAGCCCAGACACAGATTCTGCCCTACATGTCATTCAGAGTCATCCCACTCTGGATCCCACTCACTCCCTCTTGGACTTCTTCCCCTCCACACACCCCTGGGCCCAGGGCCAGGGGGAAATGTTGGGCCCAACAGAGAAGGGGCCCTGTAAGAAAGGCCCAGGACACCTTCTCAAGTGCCTTTAGAGAAATGGGGACTCAGGTCAGCTGCCTTGGAAGGTGCTCTGGGTTCTGGATTCAGGTAGAGAGCAGGATTCTAAATCAGGGTCAGCTCAGGACTGCCTGGTCAGGCAGGTCTCAGTGACCTCTTCCTGACCCCAGGAAGCTCCAGTTGTCTTTCTGATCTCCTAGAGGCAGGGAGGCCTGTTAACTTTTACCAGCCTCCTTTGACATGGAGTGCAAATAGGAACCTGGGAGGGAGGTTCATACAAGTGTCAGGGCTCAGGCAATACTTGCAGCCTCACCCCCTCCACCCAGCCCTGGAGCCCCAGGCCAGCACACCCTGCTCCTTCACTCCAGGCCAAAGGAGGTGTGAGGAGCAGGGCTCTGGGCCCAGAAAAGCAAAAGAGGAGCCCAGGTCCTGGGGATCTGCCACCACACTGGCCATTGGCTTCGGTCCCACCTCAGACTTCAATTTTCCCTGCAGATGGCTCCCAGGACATTATAGCCTCAGCTCACAGCCATGAGCAGGGACAGGTCTGCCATTTTACAGATGAGCATAGCATCATATTCCTCACCAGGGCAGAATTAGGACTGGAACCCACGGATTGGTGGTTCTGAGATGCCAATGCCTAGCTATGCTCCTCTGGAGACGGTTACCGGGCCAATGCTGGCAAAATGCAGTAAGAATGAATACTGGTAGCACTGTCCTGAGAGCCTCCCAGCCCTGACTGCTTTCAGTCTACTCTTGAGCAAAGTTCTTTCAATGGCTCCTACCTGCAGGGGAGCAGGCCCAGGGGCCTGAGCCTGGATTAAGGCCTCGGCTCTCCCAATAATAAGCTGTGTGGCTTAGAGAAATCATTTGCCCTTTCTGGGCCTCAGTTTCCCCACTTACAAAACAGAGTAGGGAGAAGGTATCTAAGATCGCCTTAATTCTGATTCCAAGGTTTCATTATCTTTAGTTTCTTCCACCCCCAACCTCTTTTTAAAACCCTGCCTGATTCTCCTCTTCGGCTCTTACCACAGAACTCTATAGGCAGGGGACAGCATCCAGCCTAATTCCTTTATTTTAAAAAAAAATAAGATAGCTGGAATCCAGAGACATGAATTAGCTGAGTGACCTTGAGAGAGATGCCTCAAGGCAGAGCCAGGCCTGGCATGCTAGTCTCCTGGTGATTTATGCTGTGCCAGCTATGGCTCAGAATGCCCAGAGAACCCTACCCTCTCCCAGGGTACAAACTAAATCTTCCCTGGCTTTCAGGATCTGCCTGCCCACAGACCTGTGTCCTTACTGCCCACTGAAGACCACCTCACTCTCGTCAGATTCATTCTCTCTCTCCAAAAGGTCCCAGGATCGGTCTGACCCTCAGCCCGGCCTCAAGAAGGTCCCTGTACAACTCACCTCAAGTCCTCCACTCTCTCCAAAGCCTCCTCTCCAGAGGCCTCCTGTCCTTATGCCCAGCTCCCTGACCACTTGTCTGAGTCCAGCTTGCTCACTTCAGCTTCTCCCTACTCTTGAACACATCCCACTCCACCGCTGCCTTCTCTACACACACCAAGGACAGTGGGGTGCACCAGTTCATAGTTGGGCACAGACCTTGACAGCCTGGCATTGAATCCTGACCCTACCACTCACTGGTCATATAGCTTCAGACAAACGACTTAACCCCCCTGTACTTCGGTTCATTCTTGTGAAAAGGAGGGATAACAGGAGTTTCTACCTCAGCCATTGTTAGCATTGCCATTATGAAGACGTACAACTATTTGAAACAGTGCCTGGCAGGTGCCTACGTTGTTCTCCATGACCATATCCTCCCTTATTGGACTATAGGTTTCTCAGAGTGCAAATAAAATAACATATTTTTGGGGAAAAGAATTTGAGATTTGTAAGTGTCTAATATACCAGATTTAAAAAACTTGTTATAAAATTTTTGATGCATTTCTTGGTACCTTCTAGAACAGTGGCTGGTGTGGTCCAATGAAGCATTTAGCAATGGATAGATAGGTCTATAAGAACCCCCAGTGCCAGGAGCAACGCAGCATTGGGAAGGACCAGCTTGTGATGGGAATGCTGTACAGGATCTCGGAACGGCACATTTTCTCCCACCGGGGCATTCCCCAAGCCATGAAGATTCCCCTTAAACTTCTAAATACTCCTTCCCATCTCCCACCAGCAGAATCCCTTAAATTCTATTGGTCCACCTGCTTTGCTTTGGTGCCCCAGCCAGCTCCCTCTCCCTCCCTGCTGCAGACAAAAGGCTTTGGGGTGACTGATGATGACAGTGACCTGCCACTGACCCTCCCAACCTGGGTCCCACTGCTGCCATGAGCCCCCCAGCACAGCAGCCTTCACTGCTGTTTGAAATGCCGACTCTCCACCCCATGGGGCTGCTGGTTTTCCTCCACTGTGAAGTGGAATCTTTGATGTGTATCCTCCTGGGTTGTCTCCAAATATCTGAGTCCTGGAATCACTGCCTACAAAAACTCACCAGACTCTCTGTGTGGGTCAGGGCAAGAGGCTGGACAGATCCAGGTTCAAATCCTGACTCCTCCATTTATAAGCTCTTCTCCTTTCCAAATTCCAGATTCTTTACGGTGAAGAAGGGACCTAAGGCATACCACAGAGAACCACTGAAAGGGTTACATAATACAGACAGCTTCTGGCACTTGCTAGCACCCTGTAATTACTCCAAAAAATGACAGGTATGAGGAAGGATTCTAATGATGTGAAGGCAGAGGGTGGTACATGAGGACCAACTTGGACTCCTCTCCTCCTCCTCCTCCTCCTCCTCCTCCTNACTCCCCCCACCCCCCTCATACACACATACAGGCACACACACACACACACACACACACACAAGCTTTTTTCCTTTGACTTCCTCCCTTCCCAGAATTCCTCTAGCTGGATCTTTGGGACAATCTAGCCTGTGGAGCTATCTCCTTTTCACTTCTCAGCATCATTGGTCACTCAGAGTATTTGCTGATTGGGCTCATGTCCCTACAGCTGAGCTGCCAGAGACTTGCTCTCCTTACAGAAGAATCTGTTTCCACTCAACCGCTGAGCATTTCCCATGTCATAATTTTAAAGCCACTTATTTACTCATTTTCTTCCGTTTATTTGCCTAGTCCTCAAAAAAAAAAAAAAAAAAGAAACTATTTGGTTGAAGTGACTTCCTGCAACCAAATGTTGGTACCCAGCTGAAAGGTATCAAGCCCTCTCTGTACTTGGAGATTGAGCTGCGGCTCAGGCTGACCACCATTCTGAAACAAACAGCAGACCAAAAGAATGTTCACTAGGTCCTACTCCTGCATTTTTAACTAGACTTTAGTGAAATGTGACCCGTCAATAGCAGTTATCTGGAGAGGTGATTGCATAGAGGCCTGAAGCCAATGAAACCAATAGTTTCAATGAAGCCACCATATACCCATTAGGGCAGGACAAGAAAGAGGAGATTCACATCAGCAACCTCATTCCCCTGGTGCTGCTAATGCTGGTCAAAACTTGACTCAAGAAGTAAGCATGGAGAGGCCAGGCGCAGTGGCACAAGCCTGTAATGCCATCGGCCCGAAGGCTGAGGCAGGAGGATCGCAAGTTCAAAACCAGCCTCAGCAACATTGAGGTGCTAAGCAACTCAGTGAGACCCTGTCTCTAAATAAAATACGAAATAGGGCTGGGGATGTGGCTCAGTGGTCAAGTGCCCCAAGTTCAATCCCCCGAAACCACCCCCCAACCCACCAAAAAAAAGAAGGTGGCAGCATAGGTGGCTGGGAAAGCAGAAGAGTAGAATAGAGTTTGCATTTGACAGAAAAGGAGGTTTGGCCTACCTCATAGGCCACATGTTCCCCTCCAATCTCTCTCTCTCTCTCTCTCTCCCACCCAACTTACCCTTTTCTCTCTTCTCCCTGTCACTCACTCCATCTCAGAAGCCTCATTTATGGGGACTTTAAAGACAGCAGAAACCAGACTTCCTATACTCTTAATCCCAAGGGAATAATGTACGGTCAATGTGACCTAAGAAAAAAGAAAACTTTAAGGTGGGAAAAAGATAACTGTTTTTTAAATGTCAGTAAACACCTCTGTAAGACAGCCCAACCCACAAAGGCAATCGGCGGAGGTCGAGATTTTTCCAGGTCTCGCTTTCAGGAAGCTCATGGGACAAAGCAAATTTTCCTGAAAGAACCGCATGGGTGGGAGTGTATCTCTGCTCTCTGTTCCCACATCCTGGGATGTTCAGAGCCAGGGATGATGGGGACACGATAGGGAGAGGGCTGGGGAGGGGGTAGATTTAAGAACTGAAATGCAGAGGACCTTCAGAAGGACTCCTCTCTCCTCCCTGGAGCAAAATGAACTCAGGGAGAAGGAGGCAAGGGGGTGGGGAGAGTGTTCCAAGTCGAAGGAGTCGCTGAGTTAAATTACAGGGGCCTGGGAGGGATGATTAACAACCCTCATGGTTTTCTGCTTCACAGCCATTACTCACTCCAAACCTGGGGCTTCTCGGTTACATAGCCCAGCGCAGGCCGACCATTTTTTCCATTGACTGAAAACACATTCTGACTGAAAACAAACTTTGGATCCCCGAGGCTTGGCAGGCCCTGGGTCCTTCTCCATATTTAATCAACGGGAAGCTAAACACTTTCAATCTGTGATGGCTCATTTGGACGGGGTCTCGGGGCTTTTGCTTGGTGCCAGATATAATAACTCTCCTCTCTCTTTTCTAAGGCCTATTTTATAATTTTGCTGTTTTTCAATGTCAAGCCCATCTTTTGAAGAATTTTTATTGGATTTCCTGCTAGACTTCAACGAGGATTTTTCTTGCTTTGGCAGAAATATCAAGCAGAACAGGGGAAAAACTCAATCATCGTCTTGGAAAGTCGGGATGGTATGTGCATGGAGGGGGGGAGCCCTTTGTCTGTTTGCACACAAACAGGTTTCTAGAAGGCTGGAGCCCCAGTTGCCAGCTTCCAGGGGCCCTCCAACTTCTGATTCATGGGGTGAAAATTGACAAGGCAAGGCGGATGGATGTGGGAAGAGAGGGAAGTTGGAACAGGATGAAGAGAAGAGAGGTGTGAGTGCGTAAGAAAGGCCAAGGGTGGGTAGGGCTCTACACAGGGTCCAGGTTGCGGCCATGACACGGCCACATGGGGTCCAGGCCTGGACCATGGCACTGCCAGGCACGCCTGTTCAGGCAAACTGCAGGGACTGTGGGGGACAGGAAGACGCTGCCCCCTTGGAGGACAGAAGACGAACTCTGCCCCCTTTCTCAACCCCTCAGAGCTCGTAAAACCCCAAGACTGGGAGGGAAGGCCACGCCCCAGAGGTTCCCAAGTTACCAGCCATAGCCAGGGTCTGTACGCCTGCTCAAGGCTACGTTCATATCTTTAATTTTTCTTCAGAGAGATTATTCCTCAGGGGAAGCAGCTTGCCAGTGAGTGACAGCTTTTGTTTGCTCATGTTTTCCTCTCCTCGCAGAGTCAACTTTCAGAATATACCAGTATGTTCCTTCTCGCTTGACTTTCTTTTCTGTCTTTTTTTATTCCCTCCCTGTGGGTGAGGGGGGAGCATTTCTACAGAATATTATCCAGAGAAGTGGTGCTTTGTCCAACAGTGAGAGAGGGAGGAAGAGCCCTTCCATGTCCTCTTTTTCTGTTGTCTTGGCTTTTATTTGTTAGTGTTAAGAGGTTAGGTGCTCGCTTCATACCTCCTCGGCCACTTCACACCTGCTACGATTAGCTTCACAATTCACAGAACGTTCTCCCAAGTCAACTCACCTTTTTATTCCCACAACAGTCCTTGGAGATCAAACAGGCAGGTACTGGAACCATTGTTCTAGAGATGAACGTGTAAGATTTGCAGGCCAAGTGACTTGCCTGAGTCTTGGGGGCAAGAAGTGGCCAAACCCAGGTCTGAATCAAGTTGAGAACTTTTTTCTATTGTGCTATAAAATGTATTTTCTGCAAAGGAGCTCCCCAGCCCCTTTAGTAAGCGCTCTCCCTATGCTAGAGAGAACTCCCCAAAGTAAATTCCCCAAAACAGAATATACTGGGAGTAAAGAAATCAGAGCAATTTTTAACATATCCACAAATTGCTTTCTTTGGGCTCAACTACAGGACAAGGCTCCCAAGGCACCTAAGCTACTCCTAGTCTTTCCACCTCCAGTAGGAAAAAAGACATGTACAGATGAGTAAACCAAAGTACTTATGGAATACCCTCTCAGAGCTCAATCCTGGACTAGAATATTATGAGGTTTCATAAGAGAAAAAGATACAGGAGGTGGGTGAGACATAGACTCTTAGGACACTATAGCTGCAAAGGACCTTAGAGATCATCCCTCACAGCCCTTCACTTACCAATGAGGAGATAAGACAGAGAGGGAAATAGGAACTCGACAGGGGCAATAAGAGACCATATTCACCTTCATGCTAAAGAGTGTGGTAGAGGCCATCAGTTGGTCACAAAGAACAAAGTGTTCAGGGACATGTTCTAGGGGAAAATAAAACTTGGTCTCAAACTTGAAGTGTGGGTAAAACTAGGAAGGATGGACAAGAAGAGAAGGACCATCAAAGCAGAAGGAAGAAGGTAAACTACAGTCCAGAGTGTTCGTGGGACTATAAGGAATGGGGAGGCTGAAAACTTGGATGAAGCCAGATCACGGAGGACCCTAAGCAAACAGGAAAAGCCATGCAGAGCCAGTGAGAGGTCACTTGAAGGTCAGCATTTTGGCACGTGCTCACCATGAAGCCCTGCTCCTGTAATTTCCCAAACCCTAGAACATTTCCTCCACAGCCACACCTACCACATCTAAATTCACTCCACAGAAGCCTGTGGGCAGACAAGGTCTTCACTTGCACTCTGTTTTGAGTCTGGATTGAGCAGCGACCACTTCAGAGTTCACCTGGCCCAGAACTTTCTGGTCATCCTGTCTCCCCTCTGACCCTCCTCTCATTCCCGAGGCTACCACCCCAGTGGTCCCTATGAGTTCCCCGACTCCAAGGCCCTTGTCCATGGCCATCCAGGGAGGTGACAGGCAAGGACTGGTTTGACTAGGCTGAAAAGACAGAGTGAAGAAGCAGAGAAGGGTTGGTAGGACTCACGTGGGAGAACAAGGAAATCAGAGCAGAAAGTCCTCTCCCCAGGACATCAAAGAAGCTCCAAGAAAACGCAAATAAAGAGCAGGAAGCTCTTCAGCCCTCATCTGCAGGACACGAAAGCTGGAGAAGTGAGCACATCTATGTCCCTGGCCCCCTGCAGCACCCCTATGGCTTAAGGAGATCCCTTAGCTTTTGCTCCTGCTTACCTTGTGCCTCACTTTACCCATTTGGACCTAAAAACAAAAATCCCTGTCCTCTTCTTGGTGAAGAATCACCAAGACTAGGACAAAGACAAATCAGAACCTCCAGACCCACAATTTCAGAAAAGGGGCATGGTGGTTCTGCACTAAGGCTCATAATGACCACAATAATGTCACTGTTGCTCTGCTTCCAAAAACAAAGCCTGTCCGCCCTCATGAACAGCCCTTTGTTATCCCAGCAGCTCCAACCTGAAGGAGCAGCACACCTCCCGAGGGTTACCTCAGAAGCCTCCCATCTTCCTAGGCTAAGCAAACACTCCTGCTACCCTAACCTGCAAGGTCACTGATCCCACAAGCCCGGAAAAAATTACCCTCACTAATTTCCCTCAAAGAAGAAAGACCAACCCCACCCACCTTCATTTCTGGTTCAAGGTCACCAAGAACGAAAGCTTGACTGCCCAGACAGGCAGCCTCCACCTACCCGTCTCGGGCAGTCCCTCTCTCCATCCATCCCTCTCTCCAATTGTCTGCTCTACCCTGCTCCTCTATTGACCTCCAGGTTTTCACAGCCTCCTAGTACTGCTCTCGTCCCTCTTTTTATTTTATTATCTGTCTTTGTTCCTGCCCCCATCCCCCCCCCTTTTTTTTACCTCCCTCCTTTGCTGTTTGAGGTTAAAAAGCATGCTCTGGTATGCCATAAATTACTTGGCAAGAGTGGATGACAAAAACAAAATGTAATTCAGATTAAAGTCACCCTCCAGCTGAAATGATAGTTTATTAAATAGATGGCCAGGCTGCCGATCAACCTTGCTGGCAACTGGTCCTCCTATATTAATCTTTCTTGGGGTGATTTAGGATCCACCTGGGTCCTCTGAGAAGATTCTCCCATCATTTCCTTCCCATCTCTCTGGATCAGGCTGCTGGGCTTGGCGCAGTTGACAAATTCCCCAAGTAATCCCTCAAAAGATTGGAGAAATGCTCCGAACGCTCCATTAAATTTATTTTCCATGCTTTAAGAGACCCAAAACTATGTCCAATAAATAAGTGTTCCCTGTGATTTACTGAAATGCTCCTCTGATTTAAAGTTATAGGGGGAAAAATATGGAGCCCCTGGGAGCCCAGGACCAGCCTTGCAAGTGAGACCAGATGTGAGATTTCTGGCCGGGGAGAGGAGAAGAAGGGAAAAAAAAAAAAAAAACAGCCCAACTGGTGGAGGTTTGAAAGTGACAACGTCTGAACCCCGGTTCTCGGCTTTAACATAAAAGGTCCCCAGTTGAGCATTCTTTCTCACAAAATTTATTGTGGTTGTAGTTAGAGGGGGAACCATCAAAAGAGTAATTCTGGCCCTTGTTTTGCAGAGCTCTTTTGATAAATACGATACTTAGAAATATACCTCCCCCTAGACAGAAAAGCCATATAGTTAAAATGAAGTAATCTGTCAGTAAACTCACTAGAATCAAAGCCAAAATGAAACCTGTAAAAGGAGAAGAGAAAAAAAAAAAAACTCCACTTAGAAACGCTTGAGTCAAGCAGGGGAGAAGGTGGAGATTAAGAATTGTCCTTTATTCAGATATTTTTATCTACAGAGTTAAAAGTGGAGATTTATTTTTAAAGGGGGCTATTTATGTTCCAATCTTCAACAGATGGGTCTGTGTTCCTGCCTCTCTCCTGCAGCCCAGGCTCAGCAAAAACAGCTTCTCTCTGGAGCTGAAACTTATCCAAAAGGAGGAGGAATTAAAAACTTTGGAAGCAAATGTAACCTTTGGAGCTGCTTGGTAAATATTGGATCTGTTTACTACAGAGGCCCAGATGTGCCAAAACCAAAAAACAAACAGGAAGGGGGGGAAAGAGCAGATGTGAAGACTAAACTATATATGTATATATGTTATGTATATATGTTGTGTGTGTGTGTGTGTGTGTGTACGCGCACTGATTCCCAAAGGGCTGGAGAGTTTAGGCTAAGAAAGCTCCCAATGAGGAGGTGACATCTTCAATGGATTGTCCAAATAGTCCCATCTTTGGAGTACCCTTTCTAAGAGTCCCCCTCGACCTGATAAGTCACCTGTTTAGAAAATGCCTTTCTCATGCTTAGTAACAATATATTTAGAGTAGACCCCCCCCGGGGGGAGAAATGACCCCCCAAAGAGTCTTGGTCTTCTCTACTCTTGTACCTACACCAAAAGAAACTAAACTCCATGGCTCCAGCACTACTGGGCAAGCTACTTTGGCAACACAGGGTTCCAAGCTTCAAGAGTGGCACGGCCATCCCAGGACAAAGCTCTCCTACTCACCAGCCAGAAGGCGCTGGTCTGGGCTGCTTCCCCAAGGCCTCATCCCAGAAGAGCCTCCTTTGGTTGTGTCTACTTTGGGACTTCCCCATCTCTGTCTCCAGAACAATGGCTTGGAGAATGGGGAGTCCCCATCTCTGCCATCCCTGATTGAGGGGCAAGAAGAGCTACTTGTTCTTTATACTGAATTCACATTTCCCCCAGTGCTGAGACAAAAAGCAAACATAAGACCCATGGTTCATGTGTGTGTGTGTGTGTGTATGTGTGTAAGAGAATTATAATATCAAACTCAGCTGGGCACAGTGGCCCATACCTATAATCCCAGTGGCTCAGGAGGCTGAGGCAGAAGGATCTCAAGTTCAAGGCCAGGCTCAGCAACTTAGCAAGTCCCTAAACAACTCAGAAAAATCCTGTGTCTAAATAAAATATAAAAAAGAGCTTGGGATGTGGCTCAGTGGTAAAGTGCCCCTGGGTTCAATCCCTGGTACTAAATAAATAAATATCTATGAGCCAAAAATGACCCTGGAAAGGGAGAAGATAAAGCATAAAGGAAAGGTGTCATGCAAAGGGTCTCAAACATCAGATGACCCTAGATCCGACTCTAGCTCTGTCATTGGACAGCTGTGTGACATTAGACATCTGTGTGACCTTTCAGCCTTCTGAGACCTGTGGCTTCACCAGCCAGAGACTTAGTTTCTTCATCTCTATGGCAAAGGGCTAAACCGAAGGACCTCCTGATCCTCTGACTGCCGGCGGCACTCCCTCCCGCAGGCCCGGGCACCTCCCCGCCCTCCCGGCACCAGTGCTGGTCTGGACAGAGCTGGAGGGTGTGGAGTTTGAGCGGCACCTGTGTTTACACTGTACAATCTGCAGTTTACTGTAATAAAATCATTTAATACAGTCATAATTTTTTTGGCAAGAGGTTGTGTTTATGGTGAGCAAGACGGAGAGGGAATGATTGACTATGACTGATTAAAACGATAAATCAAAACCAAAGGAGGGAGGGACATGAAGAGCACAAAGCCACAGGCAAATCCAATTTAAGTCTCAAGTTTTGCGCCTTTATGGGAATAACTTGGTCTGATGATGTGCCAACTCTGGAGGTGAGGGCCTGGGGCCCAAGTGGGAGAGATAGAGGCACAGGATCCGACACCTAGTCTCAATGGGGCTTATCCTCCTAGGGTAGGGAAATATGGAAACAGCTTGACAAGAACTGGTTTCCTTGGGCCTCCATATTCACAAAGAATTTAGAAGGATGTTTCAGAATCACTCTGTGTGTGTGTGTGTGTGTGTGTGTGTGCATGTGCATATAGGTATGATAATTTGAACATGACCTCAAGGACTTTCCAGCATCAAAGCTATCCCTCTAATGCAGTACCTGAAATTCCACATGAAAAAAACCTAAGGTGGCAAACTTGTCCTTCAACAAGTAGGCACAGGCTACAAGCTGGACAGGGCTAAAGATAATAAACAATTGTTCATCCGACAAATGATGACCAAATGCTTATGCTGGTCCAAGCACCCTCTTAGGCTCCCAGCAAGAGAAGAATGAAACAAGAATCCCTGGCCCCATGGAATCTATATTCTTATGGCATTTACATCCTTATGAATTAAGGGCCACATTCACCTCCAGAAAGAAGCCCCCATGTCAACAGTTCTTTATCCTAGAGTGTGCTAAATGCTGTGAGTTCTGAAGGAGGCATAGGAAGGTAGACCATATCAGACCTACAGACCACCAGTTATGTTTTTAGGATTCATTTACTTGCTATAAAGCACCCCATCCTGGAATAGCTCCTCCGGGTTCTGATTGGTCTCCATTCTGAGAGAAACTCCATCCCTACTGCTCAAACTGGCCTAGGAGCTGCCCATTCTAGATTCCTTCACCCTCCATTACCACTTTTACTGGCATAGGTGGCTTACTTGGTGAGCTGGTCCAGATCCTCATCCTTCACCAGGTCACCAAGCCTCCCCAGAATATAGCTGTTGTACTTGTCCACTGGCCATCAAAATTGGACATAAGGGCATGGTGGTGCATGCTGGTAATCCCAGCAACTTGGGAGGCTGAGGCAGAAGGATCTCAGGTTCAAGACTACCCTCAGCAATTTAGTGAGGCCCTAAGCAACTTAGTGAGACCTTGTCTCAAAATAGAAAATAAGGGGGGCTAGGGATGTGGCTCAGTGCTTGAGCATCACTGAATTCAATTCCTAAAAAAAAAAAAAAAAATCATAATTTAAATTTGGACATGGGAATTTCAAAAGCTACCTCAGTGACAATCACATTCTTCCTCGCCTCTTACTTCATGTCAGCAGCCTTACCACTCCCAATGAATGAGATCAATGACACCTAACAAGTGGTGACTTCTGTCCTGGCTTTCTCTTGGCAAGGTCAAGGAGTCTGAGCTACCTGTCAACCTAAGGTGACCAACCAGTTGTCATGGCAAGAGCTAAATGGAATTCTTGCTTTGTTTTCAGTTAGAAGCATTCCCCTCTAAGAAGCAAACTTTGGCCTCACAAAACCTTTAGGAAGAAGCACTTTCCCCAACTGGATCACAGCTGGTGACAGTAATCAGGATGGCTTCTCCTGGTCCAGCACATTGTACCTGTTGGAGACAAACACATAACTCACCAACTGAGGATCCATGATGCATCCTGGAGGATATACCATATCTTCAAAGACTATCCTCTCCACTGGCACCTGAGCTATGCCTGTGAAGAAGGTACTCCAATCTCTTTATCCAGCCAACATTTTCTGGGTGATGTGATAGGTGACAGGACCAGTTGACATCATGGTCACATATCCACTGCAATTGTCCTTCACTATAAAGTGGGTCCCTTGGCCCAATGCAGTGTTACACAGAATATCACACTGGTGAATCACCCTCTGCTAGCCTTCGGACAATTGTCCTTTCTCATAGAAGACGTTGCTCAATGTCTTGCAAGTGGGTGCTCCCTCCCAAGAATAAACTGGTAGTATTAGGGTGGAGAAAGGGTCACCTGTGCAACAACAGCAGATGATACAGGAGTCTGAACTACCTGTCCAAACATCTTACTTGTGTCTTGTGGCACTAGTGCCTGCACACAGGTAACCCACTTCCATCTTACTTGGGATTGCTCTTGGGCCTTGGTATGTCTGAGAGAACTCAGCTCCTGACGGCCAGGTTCTGCCTCTACGTGGACCCATATCAAGAGCTATTTTAAGAGGTGAAGACAGCATGGTTTCCTCCAGATCCCTAGGGATCTCTATTGTGAATGTCCTATTAGGAGAATGGTGACTTTTCACTCCTTAAATTCCTCTAATATCATGAAGTCCGTCAGGTCTCTGGCCCAGGAAGCTGGGGTTCTTGTGCCTTGAACTTTCTGTATGACCACTTTCTGCCCTGGGTTCCCCTCCAAGCTGAAAGCCATCCACATCAGTAGGTCAATGGATCACAGCTGTGTTCCCAAGTGTGAGGCATACTGCCTCAAGAGACCTACGAGGTGTTGTGCTTATGTCTTGGTGGTAGAGAATGGAGAGACAATAATCTGTCTTTTAGTTTGATGGGGATGGCCCAGCATGATCCAGACCACAGGATCCCTTAAAACTTCATTAATATCATGAGCACTGGAATATTTGTTGAATGTATCTCCCATGGTCTATTGTTATATGCATCTTATCAATTCTTCCTGTATACTTGCCATTTCCTATTAATCCCCAGTATGCTTATCAAAGTGGCATCATTTCAGTAACCAAGGCAGGCATGGTGGGACACACCTGTAATCCCAGTGCCTAAGGAGGCTGAGGCAGGAGGATTGTGAGTTTAAGGCTAGCTTCAGCACTTTAGTGAGGCCCTAAGCAATCTGGTAAGACCCTATCTCAAAATTTAAAAGGGCTGTGGATATAGCTACGTAGTTAAGCACCCCTGGGTTCAATCCCTAGTACAAAAGAAAAAAAAAAAACAGTGACCAATATGACATTCTATGAAATGTCTAGATGGCCCCAATCCCCTCAGCCATTATTATAACAGAGAGTAAAAGAGCTCATATAGCCCTAGGCCAGGTCATAAATGTATTCTGTTGCTCACCTCATGTAATGTGAACTGCTTTGAGCCTCCTTCTTGTTAGGTAAGGGGGGAAAAATGAATTCACCAGATCAATGGCCACATACCCTGTGCCTAAGGCCATGCTAATCTGTCAAGCAATGATACTGCATCTAGAGAAGCAATTGCAAATGGGGTCCCACTTGGTTGAGTAGTAGTTCACAGTCATCCTCCAGGACCCATCTGGGTTTTGTAGGGACCAGACTGGTGAGCTAAATGAAGATATGATAAAAACAATAACCCCCTGCATCTTTCAGGTCTTTAAAAATAGCACTAGTTTCTGCCATTTACCTCCCCTTAGGATGCAATATTGGTGGGGAAAGATTCTGAGGCCACTTGTCAACTCCCATTCCAATAGCTCTAACCCAACATGCTAAAGGAAACAAAGTTATGATCCTGCCAACTAGCAAGTCAATTCCAATTACCCATTCAAGGAACAGGATGGGGTATCACTGGATGGGGTAGTGGAGCACTTGGAGGACCCAGTGGATCCATTATAAACCAAACTTAGTAAGACTGTACTCATCCTTTAATTTCCTGGGTGTCAAGGTCAACTCAAACCCTGTGTCCAAAAGTCATTAGGTATTCTGTTCTCCCCAAATTATGGAGACCCAAGTAAATGGTCATATACCCCCATAAGGAAGAATTGAAGAAATTATGCTATTATATGTTTGCTATGGTTTTGCAAGGTCTTTTCCTCTGGAGACCTGGCCTGTCTTTCTGTTGATGGGTCCCAGGTCTAATTACTGGCTCAAGTCTAGGAACCAGGCAAGGAATCATAACTTTCATTACGGTGACTTGTCTCAGTCTCCTGAGTATTCATCCTTAACTTCTTTGGGATATAGAGATTCTGCAATACCCAAATTACCTTCCCACCTATATGCTGTAGTTTGTTCATAGCTCTCTGCAAGTCAGGGCCTCCTCTGAGTTTTGACCCTGCTCCTCATGATCACTGTGGCTACTCTGTTTCAGTTTATTAAGTGACATCACCTGGCCCCTCTTATTCGTGGATCCTACCATCCCTACTGCTATAAGAGAGTAAAATTCTGTAACAGAATATCCTATATTGTTAGTCATAGCCCACAGAGGACAGTCACCACTGAGCTTCTTCATGACACTGGTGACAAAAATATGGTTTCTTATCACTTTGGTAAATGTGGGGGGACTCCTTGGTCTCTCTTAGGAGGTAGGCAATAGCAGGATTCAGGTTTGCATAGATTCAATATAGTGTAGCCCCCTCTGTAAGCCTTTTGAACTCTTCTCACACTGACTGCCATGGGTTTCTAGAACTTCCACTTCACATACTATTTAGACCTTCATTTCTCTAAGCTTTCAAGATTCACTCTAGCAGCAAGCTAGCTCAGTACCAGGATAGTCTACCTTGTCATATGGGTAAATCCTAAATAAGAATGCTCCTACATCCTAATTAGAGTAAGTTACACTCCAGGTATATATAAAATACACTCTACTGACATGTATATCTAAAAAGAATTTTAAAAGGTAAAAAAGAATGCTCCCATAGCAAAGAAAAATTGAAAAACAAAATTCTCATTCCATTTATGTTTTACAACCTTTGATCTATCACCCTCAGAATGCAGCCCCACACATATCTCCCAGCTCTGGAGATGCATATAGTCTTGCAAATCACTTGAAATAGCGTCCCTTGCCTCCTTGGCAGGCCCAATGCGGCTATGACCAGTTGTGACTTGTCCCTAGTTACTAGGCTGGTGTCCAGGAAGGAAAAGGACAGTTAAATCCTGAGGGGTATACACTTTCTCTGGCAAGACACAGGCACCTGCACCATCTTCCAGCAAGGGAGGAATGTCAGTCTTTAAGAAGGAAAGGGTTGTTTCTGCAGGTCCAGATGGTTCTGAGAAACCTGAGATTCAATTTTTAGTGTATCAGCCTAAATGTCCCCACTCCAAATCTCAGGGCCCATTCATTTCCAATTAGCCTGATTAGTCCTGATTTTAGCATGACTTAGTGGGATTGAGAACTCAGCTTCTCTGTAACTCTGCTATCCTGACATTAAGGTCACAGCCTAATCCTTACCTCTTTCTGCCCTCCAACTTTAAGCAATAAAATTCTCTTTTTATGCTTCTAAGGAGGCCCTTTGTGGTAAGTTGGTGACTAATTACTTTTAGTCTTTTATTTCCTTCTTTAAGACATCAACAGTTATGTTTCCTTAGTCCTTATAATTACTACTCTCCCCCCCAAACTCCTCAAGTACCTGAGATATTATACCTACCAGAATATTTCCATCAGTAGCCCACCCTGCCCCACCACCAGGGACAGTTTAAACAAATGGAACCAGGTTCTGGTAGGGCTTCACCTACCACCAGAGTCAGGATCCTCACTGCACATTGGCTGGTAGATGATCCGGCTCCCAGATCCCATTTTAATATCTATTTCCTGGCCCCCTTTCCCATATCCAATATTATAGGTCCATTTGCCTCCGAAGCAGACTTTGGAAAGGAGGTTTGCTTACAGGTGACTTATTGGGAAGTGATTTTGAGAATAAAGGAATCAGGGTTGATCTGAAGTTGATCAACAGCAATGTGGCTGCAACAGAAGCCTTAGCCAATTCTGCAGAGAGTGCCAGAGCTAGACTGATCTTCGGAGAGGTCCCACATTGACACAGGGGACCAGATCCTTCTAGAGCACATTGTGCAGACATTGGATAATCAGCTGCCTCTGAGAAGGGGCCAAACCTTGGATGAGACAGAGCCCTTCCATTGTAGGCAATGTCTGGAGAGGGTCTAAGTCATGTCTCATCAGTAGCAACACTTCCAGGAGCAAGGAGAACAAGTGCCTTTGTCCCCAGGGGGATCTGGGTCATTCACAATAACATTTCACTACAACCCCCAAAACTGGTACAATTGTGAAGGTTAAGAAACTTTTGGTCAGTGACACCCCCACCCCCTGCAACAGCATGCAACAGACTTGACAATGAGAACTCTGCTCACAGAACTGACTCATGTGGGCCACTGCTTCATGGATACACTGGTCAAGGAAAAGGGGTAGGGAGACAGAGAGTATGCCCCACTTTACTTCTTCTAGGCCACCACAAAAAAATTTGCCCACCATCGAATTCATATCTTAAAACCTAATCCTCAAATGTGATAGTTTTTGGACAAGGGGCCTCCGGGAGGTGAATAGACTGAGGTGGAGCCATTGCGAATGGGATTAGTGCCCTTATAAAAAGAGACCCAAGAAATCCTCACACCTTCTGCCATATGAGGACTCAGCAAAAGGATGACCAGGGGGCTAAGGATATAGCTCAGTTGGCAGAGTGCTTACTTCGTATACACAAAGCCCTGGGTTCAATCCCCAGCACCACAAAAAAAAAACAAAAAACAAAACAGGGAGTAGACCCTCATCCAATGGCAATTCTATAGACACCCTGATCTTGGATGCCCCAGCCCCCAGAATTGCTGATGTTTGTTTATGCCACCTGGTCTATGGTATTTTTATTATAGCAACCTGAATGGACAAGGATGTGTGAAAAACACGTTTGTCCATAGAAACAATGCTCCATCACTGGTGCTCAGCCTCAAACCGTCACCTAAAATAGAGTAGCCAAATATTTACCTGAAATTTGCAAAGCATCCTTAGACTAGGTTCTTCTACCCAATCGCCCATCAACAAGGAGCAGTCCAGGGAATGAGGAGTGTTGCTTGAGAAAAGAATTGTTGAGTGCCAGAGATACACACACACACACACACACACACACACACACACACACATCTATATTCAACAACAGAAGTGGGAGAAGGGTGTGTCCAGGAAATAGGAAAAGAGGATTATATTTGGAGACACTTTATGCAACAATCTCTCGACAAGACCTATTAAACAGACTAGTTCAGTCAAACCCCACAACCCTATTAGGAAGGCATTACTTCTTTGAGGGAGAGAAAACCAAGGCTCAGAGTGGTTAAAGTCTTAGCCAAGGGCACACAGTTACAAAGTAGAAGAGCCTATATTTCAAGGCAGATCTAACTTCATGCAAAATTCTCTCAAACATACACACAGATGACTACTGCCTCATCTTCTCCCCCTACCTGGGCTCCAACAAGACTACACTGAGCCACCTTGGATACACAGCTGTCCATAACTGCCACTTTCAGTATTTTCTCTGCTTTTAAAGGAAGGATTTGTCACTTGTTACCCAATTATATTTGTCATAAGAAAAGTCTGAGAGCTCAACAAAAGCCCAAACAAGCCTTTAATAACTAAAACATCACAGCCAGAATTTCTAATATTATACACCAGAGCAGCTGGGTACTGGGAACTTGAAGAGCCATTGCTTCAAGACCTAAAATGGTTTTCCAGATAACAAAAGAGTTTATTTCTTTAAGAAACATAACTTTTTATTAAGCTTCCTACAATTTCCATCCAGACTTTCCTATATCCTTAAATAGGGGTGACAAATTATGGTGCACTAACTAATGTTTATTTTACAGTAATGACTCCCAGGATTACTGAGCTGGATGGTCCCAGGCTGCTGTGCTGTTGAAGTTCCTGTGCTAGCCCTTCAGAGTTTTTCTGCCTCCTCCCCGATGCTGGTCACCTCTCCCTGCTGTCAGTGTCATCTGTCTACCTCAGCCTTAATGCGTTATTTCTAAATACAACAGGCCTGGAAACAAAACAAGCAGACCTGCTAGAACTACATGCTACATAATTGTAACTACATTCTAAGCCAGAGGGTCCCTTCCTTGACAAAGCCAGCAGAGGTTCACACTTTGGTCCACGTAAGAACTATTTATCAAGCACCTACTACGTGCCACTATGTGCTGGGGATACAGCAGGAAACAAAAAACAAAAAAGAAGGCCCCTTCCTTCGTGAAGTTTACGCTGTATTGAGATCAAGAAAAATTGGAGATACCTCTTCTCCGTATGCAAAGGCCACTTTTGCTCACTTTCCAGTTCCTGTGTTTCCCAAGGGTAGGGCTGGCAGGCAGTTGAATTCCCCGCAGGTGAGGTTACCATCTTGTCAGTACTAAAGACACCCGTTATGCAGTCCTGTTAGTAAAGCAAAGCTGATAGAGAACCATTAGTTCCATAATTCCAGTACGCTGTGGATTAAATGGGCCTTGGTAGGCTGGTCTGCGAAGCTAGCCACCATCGGCACCTCTGTTTCTATAAGAAAATATTTTCCAAGTTCTAGACAACTGACTTTGAAATGCACTTTTGGAACAGAACTGATTTGTAAATTTAGAACCTCCTCTACTTCACTATAAAGGCACCCAATAACTAGGACATATTTGACCCAAGGGTTAGAAATGAAAATATCTGGGTACTAGCCAGCACCCCAATTGCTAGAGTGGGTGCTGTAGACCAGTCACTGAAACTCTATGAACATCAGTTCCAACACATATCTATTGGGTTTCACTAAGACCTATTACATACACAGGAGTTCTGCTGTTTAAAAAACAAGTTTGAAGCGCAACATTTAAAAGAATCAATAAAGCCAGACACTGTAGCTCATGCCTCTGATCCCAGTTACTTGGGACGCTGAGGCAGGAAGATTGCAAGTTCAAAGCCAACCAGGGCAACTTAATGAGACCTGACTCAAAAATTAAAAAGGGTTGGAGATGTAGTTCCGTGATAAAGCACTGGGTTCAATCCCCAGTACAATAATAATAATTTCTCAAATGAATGAATAGCTAAATGAATGCAATAAGTGAATGAGAAAACTTCGCTTCCATTCTGAATTGAAGAACATTTCCTAGAGGCTTGTTTCTTTTTCCCTGAGTCTTGTGACCCAAAGTCTAAACATTTGGGAAGGAAATAGAATCATTGTCCCATTCCTGGGGATCCCAACTGAGAACCTGAGCTTCGGATAGAATCCCAAAGAAACAGTTGTTTGCACAAGCTCATCTGATAGATTACGAGGGCTGGGAATGGATGCAAATGGCTAAGCAGCGTGGACTTATTTGGTAAAAGGAAGAGAAGGTGGTACTTGAGAGAAAAAAAAAATCAAACCAAAAAATGAGCTTCACACATAATCACTCCCTTCCTCCCCGGGACCAGGGCCAGTTTCATTCTAGACCTATGAAGGAGACAGCCTTCCCTGCCTTCCCCAGAGGCATGGGGCAGCCCTGTCGGGCGGAGCATAGCTACTCTGTAATTCTACTGTGCAAGCCTGGATCTCAAGGTCATATTCTGACCCCAGATGATCTTTCTCCCACCTCCTCCTTCTTCAGGCACCCCACTCCTTGCCCCTGCCCACCCTCATCCCAAAAAGGATGGCTTCAGAGAAAGGCAGGCACACCAAGGTCTTTCTCTGCGAGGACAACATGAATGGGAAACTCAGAGAAGAAAGTCTAGGAGACCTGGGGAGCTGTCACCACGAGCCCTAGGAAGGAAGATTTATGTCAAGGACCAGGATGTGAACATTCCCATGAATTATCCCTTTGTGCCAAGGTAAATTGGATGGGGAAGAAACGCATGTGAAGGAGGCAAAGCCTGTGCTTGGCTGCGATCCTCACTGCACCTGGGGAAGGAGGCCCTCCCTTAAATTCTCGTAACTTACACAACTACCCGGAGCCGATGACTCTTCCAGGCTTTCCCACAGAAGAATAACTAACATGGGTTGAGTACTTCGTATGCCTGGCGTCTTAATTGTGTTGACTCATTTTACCTTATGAAACCCTGTGAGGTCAGTGCTATAACTCTCTCCCACTTCAGAGATGAATAAATCAAGGCACGAAAAGGTTGAGTAACATGTCCACGGTCACACACAGCTCAGAGTGGCACTCTTGCCCACCATGCCATCCTTGTACTGTACTCACGGAAAGGATAAGGAAACCATGAAATGAGTCAGAATAACTGTGTTTGTCAGCTTTCCATCCCTGTAACAAATACCTGAGACAGTCAACTTATAAACAAAAAAAGTTTATTTTGGCTCACCATTTTGTAGATGCCAAACCAGGACTGGTTGGCCCCCATGAGGGTGAGACCTGTGGTGAGACAGCATGTCAGGGTACAAGCTGGTTGCAGACAAAAGCCACTCCCCTCATGGCCAGGAAACAAAAGAAAAAAAAAAAAGAGGAAGGGGTTGGGTTAGCCTGTTCCCCTTCAACAACATGCCCCCTGATAACCCAAAAGCCTCTCACTATGTCCTTCAGCTTAAGATTCTACCACCTCCCACAGCACCACCCTGGAGACCAAACCTTGAACACATGGGCTTTGGGGGACATTAAAGATCCAAACTATAGCAATGACACATCCCCCTTCTCCTTAGAGATGGACATTTCCAAGCTCCCCAAGTGACATTTGCCCCCACTCAAGAATCAGACTACAGGGATTTTACAAACTAGAAAATGCCCTTCTTGGTCACATAGAGAGACACAATGCCTGCTATAGGTTCTCAATGGCCTCAAGAGAACCAGGAATAAGGGGACTCAAGGGTTCTGATTGATTTTTGTTTCAAACATTCCAGGGGTAACCCCAATACACATTGTGGTATACTTTCTTCCATATTTTTCTATGCATCTATAAATATCACCATAGATTCATAGAGATATATTTTTACATTCTTCCTTATTCACTTCACATTACATCATGATGATTTCCCATCTTTCTGGAAGGCAATGGAGTGTAGTGGTTAAGACCACCACTTGGACCATCAGAAAGCTCGGGTTCAAATCTTGGCTCTAGCACTCTGTGACCTGTCAATTCCCTGTCTTTAGCTCTTTCTTCATTATCAATTTTTTTTTTAGCTTAACTGAGGTATGATTGACAGATTTCATTGGTTAAAAAAAAAAATCTCCAAAAATTGATAAATAAGGGGACAGATTGTGAGAGGGGAGACCAGTGTAGGAACCAAGCTATGGGGTTCACTTCTATGTCCCCAAGGGAGCCCTCCAGCTCTAGTGCCTAGACAAACCTCCATCCTCCAGGTAAAAGGTCAGGCAGGCACTGAAGAGGCTAGTCTGGGAGGCCACAGGCTCAGATTCACACCAAAAGGAGTCTGAATGCCTCCCATTCCCACCAGGGACCCCAGCAACTTTCAAGGCTTTGGTGTCTCCACTTGCTGTGTCCATCTGAGGACATTGCCACCTTTAAACAGGATCGTATCTCCCTCAAAGCTGGCCTACTTTTATAAGCATGAGTCTTGTTCCACTGGATGGGGACTGTGTTCCTTTACATGACAGAGAGAACAAACTCAGTCTTGGGCCCCCGAGCAGCCAGGGGTTCCCAGGAGCAGAACCAGGATTCCCTGAGCCCCAGATACGTCTTGGCCACAATGGGATGTGTGTCTGTGCATTTTCGTGATCATTTCGCCTAAGAAGCATGGGTACCACGGAGCTTTCCTGGACCCGCCCTGCACCCCATGTGCAACCTCACAAGGTGGAGAGTGCAGGCTGAGCGAGGGCAGGCTGCACACCCAGCACCCTCACCACTGTGGCCTGTCCTGACCTCTCGCCAGCAAAGAACATCAGCATCTGCCGCCGGCAAAGGAAATTAGGAGGTCTCAAGGTCGGGAGGGGACGGCAGAATTGTCCAAAGCCATCTGAAAGGAACTGGGGAGATGGGAGGGGGAGGGCAGAAGAGAGGTGCCAAGGGCACTAAGCATGGTGTGTCTGTGACCCTCGGCGGAGGCTGGCTCCACGTTGATTTCCTCCCAGAAGCCTGACTGCAGCGCAGACGTTCACGTGCTACGCATCAAAGTTCTCAATAACATGTACTTCCTGCCAGAGCCCAGAGCCACCTTCTTTGCCAGCATGAAGGCTCTGGGAGTCAAAGGGTGCCAGGAAGGAAACAGGCAGAGGGTGAGTAAAGCTGGTAAAGCTTCCCTGAGGGCCACCCAGCCTCCCTGTGAAGGCTCCAGCCCTGCCACCCCTCCTGCCTCCCCAACCTGCTCCCTCTCCTCTCCCAAGTTGCAGAGGGTGCCCTGGCCACATGCTGGTTTATGGGAATCTGTGAAACTTAGTTCCTTTAAGGTGGGATTCCTCCCCCTCTTTATTTTTTCCTTTTCCCACGCTTCCCCCACCCCACCCCACCCCTTTTTTTTTTCCAGAAACAGGGCCTGTGGCTCCACACCTCTGTTACACATATTGGTTCTGACAGCTCAAATTAATATGTCAGATGCTGCGATCCTCGCTGGCGACAGGCCTTTTGACCCTATCAGCGCAATCTGCTTCCCTGATTGAAAATCTCTGTGCCTCAAATTGATTCAGAGTTTTATAAACATCCTGCAGCCACAATCCAAGAAAGCCACCGAGGAAAAGCCTGGGAGAGCTGCCCTTGCTGGGCTCTGCCCCCACCCCTCTGATCAGTGGGGCAGCAGGGCAGGACACACAAAGGGGTTAAAGAAAGGTCCAGCCTGAGCCAAGAGTCCCAGAGACCCCTAAATCATCTGTGCTCAAGGTCTGGAGGGGACAGACCCACATACACCCTGACTGTATTTGAAAACACGATTGGAATGATCCAGTGAGAAGGTACCTGATTAGGCAGTGAAAGGCCTGGGTTGTTGAGCTCTGCCATCCACTTCCTGTGTGACCTTGGAAAAGTTCCTTAATCTCTCTGAAACTTAAGTTTTCTCTTAATAAAATGAGGATAATCATAACCATTCACAGTAGCTCAACAGGATTACTGTAAGGAGGGAATGAGACAAGGCATTCTAAGAGCACTGGCAAAACACAGAAAATCATGAGTGGTTGTAATAGTGCACTGAGGCAATGGATAAAACAAAATTGGTAAAATGTTGATAATCATAGATGCTGGGAGATGGATACACGGGAATCCACTAGGCTCTGTGCTCTCCCCTCTAATTTTGTGTTTTTGAAAATTTCCAAAATACATTTTTTAAATAATATACATCAACTCATAAAGTGCTTAAGTCTTACTAGTATGTGTGTGTGCATGTGGGTGTGTTTGTGGGTGTGTGTGGACATACCCACACACAAGCATAGAGTGAGGAACAAGCAGAGCTCTTTGTGTAGGGACGGGTCTGGGAGGTTTCTGCCATGCAGGACCGGGGCAGTTCCTCTGCAGTTCCTCCACCAGCCCCCACCATCCTTCCTGGGTCTGGAGCCCGGCCCTTGGCGACAGGAAGGTGACTTATCCATTGACCTGCTGTCTCCTGAGTAGCACCTTGAGCCCTTGGAGTGCAGGGATGGGAATGCATAGCAGTGACCTCAGTCCCTGGCACCCGGCATAGCACACACTGTGGTTAAACAGCTAATCCACTCCTAGAACACACACCCACTCCACTGGCTTTGCAATGCTAGGGCATCCCTCCAGTCAGTCAACCAGGATGCTTCCAGCACCTTCCACTCTGCTACCTTCCCTGTAGTGCAGCCTCTTGGGTACATTACCCCCAATCAGCCTGAGGAGGTTGATGGAGGAGACCACCATCTTTACTAAGACGCATCAGAAGGACGGGGGAAGCTTTCAGGACTCCATTTTGCTGTGCCTACCAGGAAATTCTCATGGGCTTACACACTTGGAGCATCTCTGCCTGACCCCAACATCAGGACCACTCATCTGCTGGCCAGCCCCCTCCAGAGCAGATTCCTATGGAGGCAAGAAGCACAGGCTCTAGGATACTGGCAATTCTATTCTCCCCACCCTGACAGTGCAACAGAAAGAACACAGAATTCCTTCCCAACGTCTCCACAGTTAGCCAGGTACAGTGGTACCTGCCTGTAATCCCAGCTCCTCTGGACTGAGGCAGGAGGATCACAAGTTCAAAGCCAGCCTGGGCAACTTAGTGCGTCCCTGTCCGAAAAGAAAACAAACTTCTCTGAGACCCAAGGGTAACCACCATCCCTCTTGCTATAGTTTCAACCTGGAATGTTTCCAAAGGCCCAAGTGTTAAAGACTTGGTCCCGGCTTGTTGCTATTGGGAGGTGGAAGAATCCTTTAAGATGTGAGGCCCAGTGGGTGGTCTTTAAGTGACTGGGGGATTGCCCTCAAAGGGGACTGTGAGAGCCTGGTCTCTCCCTCTCTCTTCCACTTCCCAGTCATGAGGTGAGAGGTTTTGCTCCACCACACACTCCAACCACACCACCACGATGTACTGCGTGATCACAGGCCCCAAAGCAAGAAATCATCCAATTATGGGCCGAAAACTCCAAAACTGAGACAAAACAAACCTTTTTTCTTCATAAAGTGATTATCTCAGGTGTTTACTATAGTGATGGAAAGCTGATTATGCTTTCAAGAAAGTACCCTGTCACTTGGTACCAACAAGAAAGTACCAGCTTGGTGGTACATGCCTGTAATCCCAGCTACTGGGGATGCTGAGGCAGGAAAATCACAAGTTCAAGACCAGTCTAGGTCTTTGAGACCCTATCTCAAATAAAAATAAAAGGGGCTGGGGTTGTATGTCAGTGGTAGAGCACTTGGTTAGTATGTGTGAGGCCTTGGGTTCATCTCCAGTACCAAAAAAAAAAAAAAAAAAAAGGTACCATTTGATTCATTCCACCCTTCCCTTCTCTCACTGCTCCTATCAGGCTGTGTCTGGTGGGAAACAGGGTGGAGAGGAGAAAGGAAGGAGAAGGTAAAGGCTGGCTATGACTTCCAAGTGAACTCAAATTACACCCATAGTAGGGCTTCATTTTGGCCCCGTGACTCATCTGAACCCAGAGGGGAAACTTAGCAATCTCAGCTCCTCAGGCAAGGCCAATGGTCATCATGATGTGGGTCAGTAGCCTCGCTGAAAAGCAGGCACCTCCCTCCCACTGACCAGCTCCCTGAGCCTCTGGAGAAATAACAGCCTGAACACAGTCACCTCCCCGCTTTCTTCCCTACCCCTCCACTCCCCCACCCCCAGTTGTCACAAATCAAAATGCTTTCTGGCCAGCCTCCTCGAGCATAAGACAAAATACTCACTCCCTGCAAGTTGCCTCTAAATAGACAACGACAAACGGATATGACATTTGTGTCTTTGAATTCCATCTGTCTAGGGAGCTCTTTGTCTCCAGCACTACCGACCTGGTCCCAGGCATGTTCAGTCCAGGGTAACACAAGGCTTGGACTCAGATCCTGGCTCCTCCACTAACCAGCATGTGACCTGGGGCAAGTGCCTTAACCATTCTGTGGTTCAGTGTCTGCATCTACAAAGTGGGAATCCTCCGTGGGCCTGTTGCAGGAATGGCGGAGCTGGTATCTCTGAAGCACGGGGAATAGTGGGCAACACATCATAAATTGGCGTTCTTAGGGCTGGGGCTAGGGCTCAGTGGTAGCACACTTGCCTGGCATGTGTGAGGCACTGGGTTCCATTCTCAGCACCACATATAAATAAATAAAATAAAGGCCTATCAACAAAAAAAAAAATTTAAAAAATAAGAAAAAAAAATTTAGCATTCTTGTACATTAGCTGCCAACTTCATCGTCACTGTTCACTAGGAGCCCTTGTCTCTGGCTCACCAAAAGCTGAACTTTTGCTTCTCTTCATCCACAAGCAGCTTGCTCTCCACTTCATTCACCAAGCAGTCTGTTCTCAAAGTCCAAACTGTGTCTCTAATTTAAAATAGGCTGTTTCTTTCCCAAACTCCCTTCTTCAGGCCAGAGTCTGGCTCATTCATGGCACCTCGTGACCCCTCAAAACGTTGGATTTTTCCCCTGCACAACCAACAAGATCTCCTTTGTTCATCCATGAGCTCGTATGAATAATGGCCGCCAGTCTGCAAAGCTCTTTTACTGACAATAAACTATTAATCCTTTATGGAGGCTGGGAAACGTAAGGGGTTGGCTTGCGGCCTTTCCTTTCCCACTAGCAGTTGGTAAATGGCAGAGCCAAAGTCGGGCTCCTGGCCTGTCTGACCCCAGGTCCTCTCTGAACATCACCTGCTCCCAAAAGATGCAGGAGATTATACACCTGAGAACTAAGGGGAAATGGGTGCTGGAGAAGCTGCCCTCTCCAGTTCCCCAAGGGTGGGCATAAAATTGGGAGACTGGCCCCATGGCCTCTGTGTGGAAACTGTGTGTGCACACTGACATTCTGCTGTTGGTAGAAGCAAAGGAGGATTATTATACAATAATTTCTTTCTTAGTAAGGAAGAAAATTAGAATACTCCGGGACTTTGGGCAAGTCACTTTCTTTTTCTGTCCTAATCAGTTATACATGACAGCAGAATGCATTTTGACACACTGTATACAAATGGAGCATAACTTCTCATTCCTTTGGCTGTACACCTTACAGAGTCACACTGGTTGTGTAATCATACATGCACATAGGGTAATAATGTCCAACTCATTCCATCATCCTTCTCCCCTCCACACACCCTCCCCTCTATCCTCACTTCTCTCTGCACAATCCAAGTTCCTCCATTCTTCCCCATCCCCCACCCCCATTATGGATCAGTATCTGCTTATCAGAAAAAACATTCAGCATTTAGTTCTTTGGGGTTGGCTTGTTTCACTTAGCATGATATTCTCTAACTCCACCCATTCATTTTTTTTATTTATTTATTTTTGCATTACAATTCTTAATACACCTTTATATCACAATTTATCATATCTCTGATTATATATAAGATATGTTGACACCAAATTTACATCTTCAAATATGTATTTGGTATAATGATGAGGGTCTCCTTTCACCATCCATGTTATTCCCCTTCTCCCTCCTTTTCCCTCCCACCCCTATTCCCTTTCTAGAGGTAATCTTTCTCCTTGCTCTCCCTCTAGCTCCATCCATTTACCTGCAAATGCCGTAATTTCATTCTTCTTTAAGGCTGAGTAATATTCCATTGTATATATGTACCACATTTTCTTTATCCATTCATCTGTTGAAAGGCACCTAGGTTGGGCCATAGTTTAGCTATTGTGAATTGACCTGCTATAAATACTGATGTGGCTGCATCACTGTAATATGCTGATTTTAACTCTTTGGGGGATAAACTGAGGAGTGGGATAGCTAGGCCAAACTGTGGTTCCATTCCAAGTTTTCTGCAGAATCTCCATACTGCTTTCCATAGTGGTCGCACCAATTGCAGTCCCACCAGCATATATGAGTGTACCTTTTCCCCCATATCCTCGACAATAATCACTGTTGTTTATATTCTTGATAATGGGCAAGTCACTTTCTTATAAGTAAAAGGTTAGATCAGATGAGTATTAACGTCCCTTCCTGCTCTCAAGTTTTCAGATTCTAAGACAATGACTCTCCTATCCACTAAAACTGATAAGAAATTTCTAGAACTAGCACATAGTAGGTGCTCAAACAAACGCAGCTTCCTTCCTCTGTTTGGTCCTTTCCAAAAGAGAAAAGTATGCCAGCACACTGGTGTGGTCAAGATGCCCCTCAGCTTGGGCCAGGCTCTTCTGAAGGCAGCAGGTGGCCACAATTGTCATGGTAGGAAGAACTGTGCTGTCACCCCCACCCCCAGCACTCTGCATAAGTTTCCCTTTACTCCACCAGCCTCCAGGAGCAAAGATGCTGGCCTCTACTATCAGACAGTGGCTCCTTCACTCAGTTCACATGGGCTGGGCACAGCAAAAGTGCCAGGCTGAGTCAGCAGACCCAAGAGGGTTTACAGCAGCTTGGGATTTAGTTCTTCTGATCTACTATTCTCATCTAAAAAAAATGGAAACAGCAATACCTACCTCGCCCTGCTACACTGTAGAGGAAGTGGAGTAAAATATGGATGTATCTTTGTGCAATCCATAAATGCCAGATACTAAACCTATATTCTTTCCCATCCTTCACAGCCCTCTTCCTTTATGGGTCCCCCAAAATGACCACAGATAATTTTTCCCTTATTACTATTTTTGCTTAAGGGTTTATTTTTTCTCATGTGTTAGGGTTGCGATGATGTAAATAAATGTTTAAATTAAAAAAAAAAAACATGGAGCAAAAATCTTAGAATTACATGTTATATGTTCTAAGAAATTATAACATTAGACAAATTATAGTGTTATATTGTGTGCATGTACAAATATATAACAACAAATCCCACTGTTATGTACAACTATTATATATGGATAAAAATATGGAAAACGAAAATCAAGAAGTTATGACGGATAATGGCACTGACCTTCGAAGCCATTGTTATGAGGATAGGATGAATTAATATGTGAAGTACTTAAAACAGTGCTGGGCTCGTGTCAAGTCTAAGTGAGTATTGGCTATTTCTATCATCATCACCATGTCCTGGTACATGCCTAGATCACCCCAGAAAGAATACCTTGGAAACCAATGACAAGCAGTTGCTTCTGAGAAGAGGAAATGTGACAGGGGACAGGTGTGGGAGCAATTTTTCTCCTTCCTTTTCCATAAAGAAAAGAAAAATAATATCCCTTTTTGCCTTTTTACCTTTAAATCACTTGGATGTAGTACCTACCAATATTAAAATTTACAAAATTGAAAAAGAATGATAAGCCAGCCTACACACAGTCCTGATTCTGTGACAGCCGCTTGGCTCTTGGTCCTCTCCAGCCTGGCCCTGTCAGTAGGTCCCAGTCCTTCCTCTCCATCACCAGGTTGGCGATGCTATCAGCTGAGCAACTGACCCAGCACGGTGCCAAGTAACCCCATCCACCAAGTCATTTAACCTTCACATCAACCTTGGGAGCTAGGGAGTATTCATTCCCGCATTTTTTTTTTTTATTATTGGTTCTTCTTAGTTATACATGACAGTAGAGTCCATTTTGATAAATTATACAAGCATGGAATATATCTTATTCACAAGAACCCAAGCCAAGGCCTTAGAGATGGTGAGCAACAGAGCAGGGACCCAGCTAGGTCATGAAGCTACATGTGGACCATGAACCACCACTGATCCAACCCCTCGCACCCACCCCACTCGCATCCAGCCAGCTGGGCACAATCTGGCCCCTCAAACAAGAAAAAAAAAAAAAAAAAACCTATGTTACCCCTATTTATATATTCTCCATGCTCCCCTCCACCCCCCACAAAAAATAACCATAGCTTTTCTAGCCCCAAGCAAGAATAAGCATGTAATTTTCCTATGTTCATATATATATGAATACACCACCAGTGAACCTCCACATCATGTTCACCTGCAAGAATGGGATCCTAATTAGAATAAGTCATACTCCATGTATGCATAATATGTCAAAATACACTGTACTGTCATGTTTATCCAAAAAGAATTTTTAAAAAGAATAGGCACTTTGTTAAATATTGACTGGATTAAATCAAACTGGATTAAATCAAACTGCATGCCTATAATCTCACTGGCTTAGAGAGACTGAGGCAGGAAGGTTGCAAGTTCAAAGCCAGCATCAGCAATTTAGTGAGGCCTCCCTAAGCAACTCAACCAGGACATCATTATCCAAAGTACATGTATAAAGACACAAACTGGTGTGAATATACTTTGTATACAACCAGAGATATGAAAAAGTGTGCTGTACATGTGTAATATGCATTATAATGCATTCTGCTGTCATGTATAAAAAATTAATTTAAAAAACTGAAAAAAAAATAAAAATAAAAAAAGAGGTTAGGGATGTGGCTCTGTGATAAAGTGCCCCTGGGTTCAATCTCTGGTATATTAAATAGATAGATAAATAAAATGTTTATATATATATATATACACACACACACACACACACACACATACACACATATACATACATACACACACATACACACACACGTAGTCCCTTGTTCAGGTCACAGTTTTCATCATTATTGTCATTATAATAGGCATATATTTCATGAGGCAAGTCCACCATGGTTGGTTCTAGAAAAAAAATCCATGCATGTATAAGTTCTGGCAGATCTAGAAAGAGCTTCAATATAACACATCCATGCACCGCATAACAATGTTGCAGTCAATGATGGTTAGCATATATGACAGTGCTTATAATAAAAATATAAAATTTCTATGGCTTAGTGACATCATAGCCATTGTGACATCCTAGCTCAACATACATCCCTCATGTGTTTGTGGTGAAGCTGGCATAAAAAAAAACCTACTGCACTGCCAGTCATATAAATGCATAGCACTTAAAATTATGCACCATAATAAAAAGCTGTTTCTGAGTTATGTATTTACTAAACTACTTTTTAACTGTTATTAAGTTTGCTGCAAAAGACTATGCCCTGTTACACCCACAGCAGCTTCACGCATCTCACATTTACAGTGTCTCTTGAGGGGCCCCGCAGAGTGGCTGACCTCTATCACCTACATCTGGGTACACACACTCTGATGTTCACACAGCAAAATCGCTAATGACTCAGTTCTCAGAACATGTCAGGTCATTGAGGGACACATGACTGTACTTCAGGGAAGGGAAGAAGGACAGGAATTTACTACACAGCCCTGGAAATTTTGCAAAATTGCCTTCTCTCCCCTCCCATCCTATACACACCCATGTATACTCACGAACACCCTCAGTCCAGATAAGGTGGTTCAGCCATAAATCTATCGTGGTGGGGCAAGAGGTTTTATTTAGCAATTACAGAGCTGTTATTGCTCAATTATCAATCCAAGGAGGGAGGGATAAGCTCACCATCTCCCTTATCTTGAGGCTCTGGTTGAGACACCTGTCAGAACTACAGCCAGACAGCTGCCTTTCGGGTTTGTTATCTCAAAGGCCCTGCTGAGATGGGGCGGGCCCTGGGGCAAGGCAAGGCACCTCCAGACAGACTGGCAGTGGGCACCCTCCTCAGATGGAAGCGGGTGTGGGTGGCTCCCAGAAGCACCCCCTTAGAGCAGAGGATTCTCCTTCACATCCTTATTCTTGGAAGAGGGGGCTACCCCACTCCCATAAGCCAGGAATCTGGTCCTTCCTGGGAAGCCCGGGGTCAGAAGCAGTTTGCCCCTGGAGGTTCCTTAGAGAAAGGGGGTCAGTGTTCCAAATGACAGATTCAGAGTTATTATCCTGGGAATGAACTGTTGCATATTACTGTAAAGTTTACCAAATGTCTGCTATCCATCATCTCATGTGTTATTATTCCACAACAATCCAAAAAAGGTCAGCAGGGCAAAATGTCCAGCTCTGTTTTTCAGATGCATCACAATGAGATGAAGTGACTTGAACAAATCACACAGTTGGTTAATGACATATATTGTGGCACCATCTGAAATTGCCAGTAAAGATGGGAAGCCAAAGGTCTTCTCCTTTGAACTTCAGAAGACAAAGGCAAATCTTGACCTGTACCTTGACCTGGCAAAGCCACCAGAGGAGTCAGCCCACAAATTCATAGGTCCCTTGTGGCATTGGGGGAGGAGCAGGGTAACAGCCCTGACTTAGACCTTCCTTATCCTCCATTCCTCTCTGCCTTCCGGAATCCATGGAACAGCCAGACACCTCAGCAAAGTTTCAAATGATCACTGGAAGAGGGACCAAATGGAGAGTAGAATGCCACCCGCCACCCCAGCCCAGGCTGTGCTTGCCCAGCTGAGAGGAACAGTGTTGCAACTCTCCTATCCAGGTGGTCAAGGATTCTCTCTTGGCTTCAGGAAGTACCTCTCTCCTCTAGACTAAGGCCCCACAGGTTCATCTCTGTCCTCACCTTATCTCAGGCTCCAAGCTCCTTCTTCTAAGTCTCCAAAGTCAGCAGGACATTTGTACATGGGTGCCTTACCTCCTCGCAGCCAGCAAGCCTTGACTCAGAAGTGTCCTGTTCCTCTGAGGGTCACACATCTGCATCCACTCCAACCTCAAAACCTTGTTACTAAATTCTGTTCCCTCTCTGCACGTCCAGCCAACAAGTCCCATCAATACATTTGTAGTTAAATCTCGGTGTGTTCTACCAATGTTCAAAGTGACCTACAGAAAGAGCTTGGTGGTTCTCTCAATGAGCAAAAGCAGGGGAGACCAGAAAGTCCCTTCCCCTCCTTGTCTGTTGCCCCGACTCTACACTTGAGCACCACAAGGTGGGAATGGTGTCTCTTTTCCCCACCACCCTGCACAGAGTGCAGTAGGGGCTCACAAACTCTCTCTGCTCCCAGCACTTGGAATTGACAGTTCTCAATACCAGTCTGCTTTCCAGTGTTCCCCAAATATGAGGAAAGCAACCAGAAAACAAACAGAAGGGGCAGCGTTTTGTTTAGGAACCACCTTCACTCTGTCTGACTGCTTTCCATTTTTAAACCTGTCGGCTGGTTTTCCATTTTTAAACCAATCTGACTCCATCCATCCACCCAACCTTGCTCCCTGACAGCTCCCTGACAAACACCATCTGAACTGTGGACATGTCGGTCTTGGTCCAGGTCAGTTAATTCAGGAAGCAGGGCCCAGCCCTTATTGCCCAACAGAGGAGGCAAGTGGCATAAATTTAGGGGGTGGAAATCATGAGTCCCTGCATTGCCTCTCTTCTAACCAGTGGGAGAAATTTCACTGACAGGAAACAAGGTCCAGCTGCTTATAACTGGGGATGAAGCTTCAAAACCAAATACACCTGAGGGCTGGGGAAGCAGCTCAGTGGCAGAGTGCTTGCCCAGCATGAGGCCTTGGGTTCAGCACTTGGGGGAGGAAAGAAACAACACCTGGGAGAACTAAATGTTTACTTCATACTGAAGTGTAAATGACTGCCAGCAGGTACTCTCCTGAGAGCTAACTGATGAGGACGTTCCTTACAAGGAAGAGAAGAGCATCTAGGGTCTAGGAAGTCTGAGCTGGGGGATTTTTGTCCCAGCTCTGCCTATAATTTATCTGGTGTCTTTTAGGAAGATATCAGATAAATTAAATCTATTTCTTTGAGACTAATTAACAAAGCTATAGAATGGGACAATTCAACTAGATGGTCTCTAAGATCCTTTTAAGATCTGGCAGGCTGTGATTCAATTATTTCAATTTCAGCCTATTCAGTTTTGTATTCTTAAGCCAGCACAGTGCACATAACAAGTGTTTATCATGAATGCTCCTAAAAATTGCCATTGTTCAGCGCCTGAGCCAAATGCTACCTCCCAGGTAGATTTATTAATCAAGGTCATCACAACCTCCCAGGAGTAGAGAAAGAAACAGACAATGAATTCCTGTTTGCAGTCATGAGTCACTTACTGCAAGGGGGCACCCATTTTGAGCAACGATTTCATCATTGTGTGAACATCAGGGGTGTACCTATACAAACCAAGCTGGCTATGACGTCATCAGGCAGTATAGCTCTGGGGGACCATCTTCATACACATAGTCCATCATTGGCCAAAATGTCACTACGAGCAAATAACTTATGCTCCTTTGGAGCAGCAAGAGCTGAGGGTTAGTTGACAGGAAACAAATCCCTGCGGTGGCATAGTAAAATCACAGTGGACCCTCAGATTTGCACAGCGAATTACCACTGGTCATCCTCTTTCCTACCCAAAATCCAATTGGATCCTCCTTGAAACTGTGTGCAATCGTACAAGAGTGATCATCCCAATTTTACAGACTGAGAAAACAAGTCTCAGACAGAGGAATGGCAGGAAGTCAGTGGAAGCCAGGATTCAAACTCATATCAGGCAATTTGTCATGTTCCACGTCCCCCACCACCTCACTCTCTTTCCACCCCCAGTTCCAGACCCATAAGTGACCAAGTAAAAGGCACAGGGAGATATCCTGGAGGAGAACCTCAGCCCACGGCAAAGTCGGACAGGCTAAACAAACCTCTGTTAGCTTTGGCTCTGGGCTCCAGCCTCTCTGCCTGGCAGCAGAAGCCATCCTGTCCCCCCGCTGTTCACTGTTCCTCCCTGCACTGCCTTGGCTGGGACAGTGCACCTCCTCCATGGCTCTGGCTGCAGCAAGGTGGCCAGCTCCTGACCGCCTCTTGCCCCTAGAGCTCTGTCCTTTCAAGGCCAAGTTTATTCTGGGGTCAATGCAAGCAAGAAAGTGGACAGAGATAAGAACAAAGCCAATCAGGAAAGAGGTCAGGGGTGGAGAGCAAGAGATAGAGAGAGAGGGAGGGGGGGAGGGAAGGAAGAAAAAAACAAAGGAAGGTGAAAGAGGAAGGGAGGGAGGGAGGGAAGAGGAGAGGGAGGGAAAAGGAAGAGAGAAAAGAAAAGAAAGGAAAGGAAGGTGGAGTGAAGGAAGGGGAAGAGAGGAAGAAAAGAAAGAGAAAGCGGCTTTAATAACAGGGTAATTGCCCTGTTTAGGATTATAATCCACCAGCATTTCGCTAAACTTTATGACACATGATGACAAGTTAATAAGCCAGATACCTCACTGTGTGTGTTAAACAGACGCCTCAGCCTCCTTATGCAGGGAGGCCGATAACCCCCCACCGCAGCTAAAAACTAAGGTAGAGGACAAGGGGGAAAAAAAAAAAAAGCCAGGTATGGGGGAAGAAAGCCAAGAAGGTGGGGAAACTGGTTATTTCTGTTGTCAAAATGGCCCCAGCAATAAATCACCATTAATAATACTGTCATCTTTCAAAGAAGCGCTCTGGCTGCCAAGGCCTTTGAAGTAGCAGCACCTATAATTTCCCACCTATAAAAGGTACCTTTGTGCATGTGTCACCCTGGAAGCCGACAGGAGCGAGACACCCAAGACTTCATAACTTCCCCACGCCCATCACGCCCATCCTGACAGGCAACCACCTGGCGCCTGCGCACTGGCCTGCACTCCCTCGCCCCTGGACCAGCCAGGTCGGCTTCGCTCGGAGAGGCCCAGCGGCTGGGAGGCTCTGCCACCGCAGAGCTGGAAGGTGGGAACGAATGAGGAGCGCTAGGAGAAGCCAGTGTCTCATGACCGAGAAGAACACCTTCCTACTCCCCCTGGGCATGAACCCCCAAGAACAAAAGCCTGGGGGAACTGAGTGTCCAGGCATAGAAAGGTGGGCCTTAACCCACTCACCAGCAGAATCTCCCCAGCCCCTCGCGCAGACATAACTAGGTGCTCATGGGACCTAAATCTTTACCAGGCTTCCCCAAAAAATTGCTTTTCATGTACACAAACGTGAAAAGGGACACTGACCCAGTGTCCCTTTCCCTCCAGAGCTCCAGGAGCCCAGGAGCCGGGGAAAGGCAGACAGGCTGCTTCACCCAAGGTCGCAGAAGGAAGAATAAATGGAGCTTGTATTAGTTGGCTATAGCTGCTATAACAAATATGACAAGTTAGATGGCTTAAATGACAGTCCGGTTGGCTGGCTTCTTCTGAGCCCCTTTCTTTGACTTGTTAGATGTTCACCTTTTCCCTGTGTCTTCTGTGTGTGTCTGTGTCCTAAGTGCCTCTTCTTACAAAGATACCTGTTATATTGCATCAGGACCCACCTTAATGACTTCAGTGCATCATAAAGATCTATTTAAAGACCCTATCTGTTGGGTGTGGTGGCATACGCCTATAATCCCAGCAGCTCTGGAGGCCCAGGCAGGAGGATTACAGGTTTGAAGTCAGCCTCAGCAGCTTAGTAAAGCTATAAGCAACCTAGTAAGACCCTGTTTCAAAATTTAAAATTTTTAAAGTGCTGAGGGTGTTGCTCAGTGGTTAGGCACCCTTGAGTTTAATACCCTGTACCATTAAAATATAAAATAAGGATCCTATTTCCAATATCCTATCTCCACAGTCTAAGGTACTGAGGGTAGGATTAGGACTTTAACATATAATACAATTCAGCACATAATTAAACCTTAAAACCCAAACCAGGATCAACCCTAGCCTAATGGAACAAAGGCCCCAAAAGCCACCAACCTGCTGGCAACATCTGAAACTCTCATTTCCTGAAAACTGAGATAAATGTTATTCTGGAAAACCCAACTCAGTCCTCTAATCCTCACTTCACCTGGGGGATGATTTGTCTCCAGATTTAAAATAGACCCTACTCACCCATATCCTATCCAAGATGGGAGGGTCCTCCATGATTCTGCCTCCCTTTAGCAATGAGGTCATTTTGAACGTGACTTGAACTAAGAATCTGAAGGTGTCACTAAAGTGAACATTTATTGAGCACCTACTATGTCCCCAGCACTACACTAAAAAGCTGGTATCATTACATCTGCACGTCTATAAATGACAAAGCTGGTAGGTAATCTGTTCAAGGTCATCAGCTAGTAAGGGCCTAAGTCCTGGAGCCCAAGTCCTAGTGACTCCAAATCCCATGTCTTCCTCACTTATATTTTCGGCCTCTTCTCTACCCACATAGATGCAAAATGAACAAAATTTGAGCTGCCTTTAAAAAACCTGGGGAGCTGCTGGGGGTTAAGAATAGGGGTTGATCATTTTAGAGGGGATTAAGGCTACTTTTATCTGTGGGGCATTGTTCTCAAATTGTGGCCATATATTTTTATGTGTTTTATTTAAGCACAAGTGTAGTCTATTGGTAGATAATGCTTGCATGCATTCCTTCTAAGAACCAGCTCAGCCTCAAGTACCCCGGATCCCAACTAAGATCTACCACTCCCTACTCAGTCCCTTCCCTCTCTGGGCTTGATTCCTCCTTGTCAGTGAAAGGGTTAAGCTGAGGTTTTTCTATAGCCCCTTCCTTCACTTTCACTTTTGATTCTGAGGGAAGCCCTGAAGCAGAGAGAAGATGGTGAGAATTTGCCTAAATGTTCGCTCCACCCCATCCTGGAAACCTTAAAGCTCAGCCCCAAAGCTTCCGTGAGTCCTGAGGCAGTAGAGCTCCAAGGTCTCCTGCCTGCTGCCTCCAGCCACCTCCCCAAGGTCCTGCCTGGACAGACAGTGCACCAGCTCCCCAGCCAGCTGTTCGGAAATCCTCTGGTTGCACCTCATTTTCTCCACCAGCCTTGACTTTCTTGTGAGTATCAGTCACATAGTCTGAGGCCGCTGTAAACATCCACTGGTCGCATGGACACTAGAGAAGGCTGAGGGGGATCCTCTAAGGCTTGGGACCTTCTCCAGTTTCAATGACCACTGGATGATTCCCAGGGCCTGGCTGCTGTGCTGGGGACTGAGGTTTAGAAGACTTTCCTAGTCGACTCTCAATTCGGGGCTGTGAGCAAAGCCCTTTAACCTCTCAGTTTCTCCTATGAAATGAGGGATGGGGTTCAAGGACTCCGGAGGGTGCTTGAGGCTCCAGGTTGGTCTCCCCTGCCTGCTCCCATCCACCCATGAGGCATTTCACAGCCACACAGGAGAAGGCTCGCAATACCTGTCACACACACAGAGGGACCATGGCCGCACCGCCTAGCCTTCCCTCACCTTCCTGGGCACAGGCTCCATGTTCTCTCCCCTACCACAAAAATCCTCTCTGAGCCTCAGAAGCAGCTCCCAGGACTGGACTGGCCCTACCATGGCTCCTGAGAGGACAGCTTCTTGGCAGAGATGGGAGTGGGTGGAGTGGAGCAAACCAACCCTCTTCAGCTGCCCTGGGGCCTGACAGCCACAGGGAGAGATTTATGACCTGGACAGCTTTGATCCCAGCCTCTGATAAACATCAGGAACAGCCCGACCCTAAGCCCGGAGGAGAAGGTTTATGGATTAGAACGTAGCCTCCTGGAGGAAGAGAAGCAGGAAGGCAGGACCCAGGTACAGGTTGGGCCCTGAAAGCCGAGGCACTGTCATCACCCTTCCCCTCTGGCGACAGCAACATAGGGTGGGGGCGGGGGGCGGCTCTGAAACCAGAAGCCACAAGCTCAGAGAGAGGTAAAGACTCTGTCAAAGGTTAGATCGGAGTAGGATTGGAAAACATTGGCCCAGGCCTCTGAAATCCACCCCCCACTGGCTCACCTGTTCTTCCAAACATCATGGCCCGGATTTCTCTAAATGTAGACCAAGATAAAGCACAGGAGGGAGAAAGAGTCAGATAAGATTTGACCTGAGGAAGGCCCATTCACCCAGCAGCCCTTGGGCTTTGTTGTCCCTGGTCTTGTTGTTGATACTGTTGTTCTGAGTGATGACGGGGTGGTTAATTGCCAGATTATATTTCATCCCTGCCTCCTTTCAGAGAGAACAGAAGGCCCCGAGAGTCTCCCTGTGGTCACGAAAACTTCATGATGCTTCCCCTTGCCCTCCACTTGGCCCCTCATGGAG
The DNA here is from genome assembly GCF_001458135.2 of Marmota marmota marmota. Classification (NCBI taxonomy): domain Eukaryota; kingdom Metazoa; phylum Chordata; class Mammalia; order Rodentia; family Sciuridae; genus Marmota; species Marmota marmota. The sequence continues at coordinate 7,164,387 of NW_026000223.1, forward strand.
AACCCGCATGCCCTCATGGAGCATCCCCAGTCTTACTGATTGAAAAGAAATCCCAAGAACAAAGCTATCCCCATGTCCAAGGAAGGGCCAAAGCACTTCAGCTGGATGTCACCACAGATTCATTGCCTAAAGTCTAAAGTCTCAGCCACCTCCACAAAAATTATTCCTGTCTGCACAGCAGCTTCTGCTATGGAGAACCCTAGGAGAACCTTCTCAAAGCCCGTCCAACAGGCAGGGTCTTTGCACTCAGGTCCAGAGCATGTACAGGAGACGCGTATCTGAAGTGATGCCCTAATAAACTTGCAGCTCTTCGTTGTGCCCAGCAAACCAGTCTGTGGTCCGCACATGCAGGAATAAATACGTATTTGTTGAGCACCAAATTGGGTCTAATGACCCTGGCCTGTCTCACAGGGTCATCTTGAGAAATCGCTGATGTCAGACGATGATGGTGAGCAGCTGTTCTCCATTTGCACTCAACAAGAGAAAAGGGCCTTAAATTACAGCGGGAGGGATTAAGGTTAAACATTAAGAACAGCTTCCTGGCTGGGAGGCTTGTGAAACGCTGTAATGTGTTACCAAGGGATTGCTGTAGACATTCCTTTTTCAATGAGACTTTAAAAAGGAAGGAGGTTGGTGATCTGCCCAGGAGATTTTATTAGGAACTTTATTAGGTCATCTGGTCCATCCTCTTGGAGGCAAAGGTTTGGACTGAATGCCCACCAAGCAAGGTCTTTCTGGGCATAAGATGACTTCTGCAGTTTCTTGTCATCCAAAATATTGAAAAGCCAGGCAAAGTGGTGCACGCCTGTAATCCCAGCTTCTTGGGAGGCTGAGGCAGGAGGATCATGAGTTCAAGGCCAGCCTTAGCAATTTAGAGAAGCCCTAAGCAACTCAGTGAGAACCCTGTCTCTAAATAAAATATTTTAAAAGGGTGGGGCTGCGGATGTGGCTTAGTAGTTAAGTGCCCCTGAGTTCAATCCCTGGTACCAAAAAAAAAAAATGTCCAAGAACTCCTCAGACCTTGCACAGTTAAAGAGAGAATGCAGAGCCATCAGTAGGCCACCATTTGGGGCCCACTTTAAGCCTTTTCTATCAGTGGTCAACTGTAACAACACAAGGGAAATGCTGTTTCCAAACCCTTCGAAGACCAGATGGTCATTTTTCAAGGCAGCACAAAGAGAAGCCTCCCCAACCCCAGGGTCAAGACCTTAAGTCAAGTGGCAACCCCCGCCCCCAGGATGAAGGGCAACCCCTGACATTGCCAGGGCTAAGAGGTCACTGATTCTGATGAGCAGGAGTGAAAGAGAAATAATACCATAACATATTATTGCCAGTGGAACAATCTACCCATTTGACAGGTAGGGAGACTGAGGCCTGGACATGAGCCAATGCCTTCACAGTGACTATGTATCAGACCTGGGACTGGAAAATCACAATTAAGAGCCTGACTTTACCCCTCACCAGCTCTGTGACCTTAAGCAGTTCATCTGACATCCTCTGGCCTACAGTAGCCTCACCTACAAGGTGGGAATGTTATCAGCATTAACCTAACATGTGAGGCCCTGCCAACACTCAACTGCACCACAGATCTGCAGTCACTGCCCTTGCTATCGGTGCTCTTAATCTCTAGTCCTTTCTGTTAGTCTAACTGCCCTAAGCCTTGTCCTCTAACTCCGAAATGATTCTGGTAAATTCTTAGATGAATGGAAAAATCAAAGCTTTGATCTTTAAGACCAGGGAAGGATATCATTAGTCCTGTGTTTATCTTATCCAACTCCCTTGGTTTTGCAGATGAGGAGATGGAGGATGCCCAACAGCAAAAATATTCAAGGAAGTGGGGGTAGGGTGCCAAGGATCAGCTCTGTTGACCTCCCAGTACTGGCCTGCTGGCCTGCTCCCTGGCCCTGGGCATAATTGGATTGTCAGTGCATTAACTTGAAATCCCAGGTATTACTAAACCATCCTTCAGCCTCTAGTTCCCTAATAAACTTGCAGCTCTTTGTTGTGACCAACAAACCAGTCTGTGGTCCGCACATGCACCTCTGTTTCCACAGCCCTCAGTTACCTGGTCTTTCTCAGGGCTTTCTCCCAGAGGGTCTCTTGATAAAGCCCCCATGTGGGTAGCTGACAGCAATAGGGGTCTGATCAGTGATTTGGCCTTCCCAGGCTCCCTCTGCAGCCCTCCCATCTCTCACATCCTCGGTGCCTCTCCTACTCACTCACTCCCAGCTCAGTCCCACCCACCTCTAGGGTGAATTCCCACTCATGGTAAGAGGCAGGGATGCGTGCTGAGTGTCTCTTATTTGCAAAGTTCTATGTAAGTAAATGTTATGATTTGGTCTCCCTCCTTCCCGACCATGATGCAAGATGGTTATTGTACCACCTTTACAGATAAGAAAACCAAGAATCACAGAGTCTAACTAACCTGTCCTAGGCACACAAGTGGCACAAGTGGCAAATCTGGGGATTAAACCCTGGTTTCTAAGTTCTGAAGCCCATCCTTCTTTGGTGGGGCAGCTGCCACACCTGGGACTTCACATCAAGTCATTCTTCCTGAATGTTTCTGACATCACTTGCCATTTCTGATACCACAGCCCTCATCTTGTCCCCAGGCCTGAGTCCTCTGGGATTAGGAGAATCCCCTCCCCATTCCCCAGATCCTCAGGTTCCTGTGACTAACTGGCATGCCTGCAGCCACCTGCCCATGCTCCCAGGTTCTCTGGCACTGTAAGTCTCCTACCATCTGGAGGGTGCTTCCCCTCACTAGTCACCTGGGTGACTGCCCTATCTCTCACCACACCCTCTGGTGACACCTGCAGAAAGGGACTCTTGCAGAGCCTAGCCTTCCTAGGGCACTTGTTTTGTTTTGTTTTGTTTTGTTTTTTTGTCAGATTCCCCCCCCAGACTCAGAAGGGCAACCAGGCGTCCTAGAATGACCTCCAGTCACAACCACAGTAGACTAGCCATTAAGAGATCAGACGCTGGGGCCAGGCTAACAGGGAGCACGTCCTTATCCCTGCCTTGGTTTTCCCATTTATAAAATGAAATTATGAATACCTGCCTCACTGTGCTTTCATGAGAATTCAATGAGTGAATATTTGTAAGCAATTAAAACAAAGCCTGGTACACGGATCTTGCAACATATATGTTATTAAACAAAAGCAATGCCCGTATTCTCAAGGTTTTAGGGGTTTTGTTTGGTTGGTTGGTTGGTTGGTTTGGTTTGGTTGTAGTACCAGGGTTTGAACCCAAAAGTGCTTAACCACTGAGCCACATCCCCCAACCCTTTTTGTTTTGTTTTGTTTTGTTTTTTAAATCTTGAGGCAGGGTCTCATTAATTTGCTTAGGGCAACGATAAACTACGAAGTTGGCCTTGAACTTGGGATCCTCCTGCCTCAGCCTCCTTAGTCATTGGGATTGCAGGCCTGTGCCATGATGCCTGGCCCATTCCCTCAAGTTTTAAAACACAGACCAGGAATCCAGTCACAGGTACATAAAATCTTAATATTAGAAAAGGATGCCTTCCTTTTACCAGCACAGTGCAGCCTCTGAAATACCTGTAAGGACAGGGAGCTCACCACCTGCCAGGTAGATTATCTCAGTATTAAATAATTTTATTTAATTCATTTTGCCCTGAGCTAAAAGTAGCCTATCTAGAGCTTCCACCTTCTGTCCTGAGGCCTGAGCCCTTGAGCCCTGGAGGCTGCTCCCTTCCCCACAGCCCAGCCCCACGTTCCCACCCTCGCACCCCTGCCCTGGGCATCCGAAGCTGTGCAGTGTGATTCAGGGCGGTTTCCATGTTGGCAGGTAATACAAACCAGCCTAGCACATTCTTCCCTGCTGCCCGCACCTTCCCTCTCCCAGGCCCCCAGGCCAGCATACCAGCACGCACACCCGTGTTGACAGCTCCCAGGGCAGGCGCTCCAGCCAGGCAGGGCGCGGTCCAGAGCCAAGTGGCTGGTGCCTGGGGACACAGTGGGTAATGTGAGCTCCCAGGAAAGTACAGGTCCAGAGAGAGGGAAGGGAGAGGCTTGTCCAGAGTCTGCTCTAACCCAGGGGGCTGGGTGAGGAGGATCTGGGAGGCACCACCATGTCGCCTGCCCTTTCAGCAGCTTGAGCCTTTGGAGCTAAGCATTGCCCTCTTCCTCCCTTCCTTTATTCAAAGTAAAATTGATGGGAAGAAGAATACAGAAAGCCCGCAGTACTTTGGTGTGAATTAAACTGACGTTTGAGTGGGGAGGTAGGTAAATAATGGGAAGGGGTGCCCAGAAAGAGAAGATTCTGGCAAATGTAGGAAAGGGCATCACAGGTAAAGACTCTCATACAAACCTCCTGCACCTCTCAGCTTGTCCAGAAAGAGTGAAAAAGAAGAAGATATAGTATTTATTTTAGGGCTACCGCAAACTAAGCACTGCCCCTAAACTCCAACCTAAATGAATATATTTAACCTTTATAACAAGACTGTGAGATAGATGTCATGATCCCCATTTACAAATAAGGAAATCAGGACTCAAGAGAAGTGAAGCAAGCTGCCTAAAGTCACACAGCTAATAAGGGGCAGAGTCAGAAACCAAACTGAGGTCTCACTTGGTACTAATCCTTTCAACTATATGACAAGACCACATTGCCTCCTAAGTAAGGCCCGAGTGCTGTAGAGCTTCCACATAAGGCTGGAAAAGGCTTTCTCTCACACATATAGGCATACACACACCCCAGGACCCAGAGCCCAGAGGAGGATTCTGGGACCAGATCTGGTTCAAAGAAGCTAACTCAGTCTCTCTCTAGCTTGGATTCCTCTCAAAGAAACTTGGGTTCCTCTCTCAAAGAAACTGAGCTTCCGTTTCTTTGTCTGTAAAAAGGATACCTGTTTCATTGGGTCTGAGGGCTAATGAACTGGATCCCTATTTGAAATGCCCTTAGAACACTGAGCAAGCATGTCACAGATAGGGGATCAGCCAAGAGAGTCCAGACAGGCTTCAAGAGGCCAGGATGAGGGCCATTCATACCTCTGAGACCTTGTCTCAAAGAAAAGGGCCCTTGTCTGTGAAGCCCTCCCAGTGTTTCCAAACCAAACGTTCTAGAAAGTAGAAACCACCTGAGCTGCAGCTCTAAGTGAGTCTCTTCCCAGCAGTGGGGGACACAAGTCTCAGTGGGGGACACAGGGGCTTCTTTTGAGCTGTTTTAAAGAGGTCAAGCTAAACCAGCTGCTGTGGTGCCTGTGATCCTGGCAACTCAGGAGGCTGAGGCAGGATAATCACAAGTTCAAGACCATCCTGAGCAACTTAATGAGACCTTGTCTCCAAATAAAAACTAAAAGGGCCAGGCATGTAGCTCAGTGGCATAGCGCTTACCTAACAAGTGGGGTGACGGGGCCAGGTTCAAATCCCAGCACTCCAAAAACTAAACTAAAATAAAAATAAATAGATTGAACTGAAGGTTCTAGGCTGCCTGTTGTCCAGTCCAAAACAATGTCACATCCAATTAATCAGCCCTGTAGAGGGTGGGACCAGTAAGACCCAGTGTCCATGTGCCTTGAGGGGCCCTTGCACAGGAGTACCCCTGACCCTAAGAGGGAACATAAGCGAGCACAGGACATCTAGGTGCAAGCCAAAACTGCTGTCTTCCCCTGCCAGTCACCAAGAGGCAAGCTATCTCCATGGCTGCAAGGAGAGAAGAAACAAGGGACAATAGTCCCACAGGAGATGGAAGACTGGGGCTCCCTGTGTCCAGGGCCCCCCGATCTGCTGCTCAATCAGACATCACCCTTTCTGTACTCACAGGAGGGAATATAACTTCTAAACTGGGCTTTTCTCTCACTCAATATTAGGCTAACGAGAGAGAGAGAGAGAGAGAGAGAGAAGAAAGACTCCATCAGTCTGTAGCAAGTGGTGGATTTCCCCTCTTGTTAGACATTTAGAGACCCACTGATTTATTAGCGAACATCTGGATTCCTGATGTCCGGCCCGCTGTGGAAAGGGGCTGACAACTCACATGTGTGATGCAGTCCAGCTCAGCCAATGCACACTGGGCACCTGCCATGGACAGTTCCCTGGGGAGACACGAGATGGATTAGATGGAGAGTAGTTTGCCGGTGAGCTGAGCAGACAGAGGGTAAACAAAGAATTCTAATGGAAGGAAGACATGGTCACCGCTAGATGAACATTTCAAACAAAATGCCCCAGAAACCCAGGCAGGGGAAATGTGGCAGGAAGGCTAAGAAGCATGTGTTTGCTTTCTAGAAAGTGATCTGGGATATTCATCAAGACCTGAAAAAATGTTCATAACCTTTGACCCAGAAATTCCACTTCCAAGAATCTATTTTGAGGATCTAATCAGAAGCATGCATGAAGATTTATATGCAAAGACATATTTATGTTGTGTATAATAGAAAAACATGGGGAACAGAGCACTTTATAATAAGCACATTATGTGCCAAAGGAATGGTAAGGGGAAAGTATTTCAAGCAGAGAAAAGAGAAGATACAGAGACGTGGCAAGAAGGAACTGTTATGAGGAGTCCCCCAGAAGCTCATGTATAAGACAATGCAAGAAAGTTTAGAGGTGAAATGATTGGGTGGGGAGAGTCTTAACCTAATGAGCACATTAATCCCCAATAGAAATTGACGGGGTGGTAACTGTGAGCAGGGGCTTAGCAGAGTGTGCGAGCCGGTGCACACAGGTCTTCAGGGAATTGAAGTACGTTCCCTGTGAAGTGAAGGTGGGAAGGTGCTGAGGAGATGGACATGCACTTTGACCACACAAGTTTGTCTGCCTGGAAGGCGATTCTGCAGGACACCAGCATTTGAAAGGCCTCTTCTAGTTTCTAGAAAGATTGGTGGCCATCACAGAGCCAGCACACCTTAGCTGAAATTCAGGCTCTGCTACATGTTTAAAAAATGATAATCAAGGTAACCAATTCACAAGGTTATTGCAAGGTCACACAACAACCTGAGCAGGAACCCTGTGGCTGGCACAGATTCACACAATGAAAGGCTATCTCTATGGGGCTTGTTGCTGGGTCATGCCTCCCAGTTGTCTGTCCCCAATGCTAAAGGACAAACACACCAAGAATGTATGCATAAGTGTCAATATTCATATTTATACGTCAACACATAAATATAATCATGACCTCTTACATACAACTACACAACCTGTTTACCCACAAATGTCCTTATAGTCACATTTAACTAATATTCATAACTTAAGACAATTTTCAATATGTGAAGTGCTTTTCACCTGAACCTTATCTCACTTGATTACGAAAAACTTCATTACATGATTATGAGGCACGTAAGCTGATTAATACTGTTCAGTCCTTACAGGTGATCAAATGGAGCTCAGTGTGGCTCCATTTCCTGAGCAGCAAGTGGAGGTTTCTTAGCTTCCCAAAGAAATGCTCGGGATCCACCTATCATGGTAGTCATGAAGGAACAAAGAAGCCAGTAGTCAAGTAGAGGAGGGCTCCTCCACCATCAAGCAGGCACACACAGCCACTCAGTTTAGCCTTCTTCATCCTCAGCCCTTCTTGGGGCCAAAATCAGAGCCACCCTGCCCTGCCCCTGGGGATCCATCTGCCTGCACAAGGCTTATCTTCAAAGAGCACAACTCCCTGGTGCTGCCCTGAGGTCGCCAGCAGCCTTCTGTAGTTCCTGAGCAGAGACAGGCAGCAGCAGGAGTCACCCACCTGTGCTTGTCCAAGTGCTGTCTCTTATACAC